>NW_028227272.1:26585000-27007500 GCF_978045245.1 Mus caroli | reverse complement strand
CCTCCTCCCACTGCTTCCCCCACTGCCTTCCTGCTGCTCAGCCTGGGAGGGATCAGCTCTGCCCTTTGGCCAGCTGAACTAGAAACCACAGAGGGTGGCAGAGTAAATAACGCTTTGTTGATTTTTTTCTAAAAGAAAATAAGAGGAGCCCAGTTTACTCTCCGCCCCTGTTGTGAGGCATCTGCCTTGTAGCTCCCATGTTGGGCTGTGATTTCTGCCTCCAAGGAGCCCAGAGTACATGTACACAAGAGGAAGAAAACCAAAGCCTATCACTTGTGACAAACTTAAAAAAAAAATTTTATACGTCGAAAGACCCTGATCCTAAGGGTTCCATTCTGACCAATAGTTTTTTGGTTTTCCCCCCATCATGTCAGAAGCTGGACTTAGGGCTCCTTACCAACCAGGCCAGTGCTCTGCCACTGAGTTACAGTCCCAGTGTAAACAACACATAGTAGGTCTACATAGTTCTGTCATTCGAGAGTGCCCTTTTAAATCAATTCTATCTCCATCCTCTACCCCTTCACCTCAGGAGTCTTGGTCTCATCGCAGCCAATCCACAATGGTATAGAAGTGCTACCCCACAGCCTACTCTGCTCCAGTTTGCCTCATTCCACACAGCTTGATGGTTTCAAGATGTGGCCACATTGCTGCAATTGTCCCAGGAGGTCATTCCTTTTCACCCCTGAGTAGCAATCCATCCTGGGTCTAGTGCAGATCACTTCTCAGTCCTCTTGCCTTTAAGTCTGGGCCTCGAGAAACAGAGCTCACTCACACAGGGAGCTTTTGGACATATACTTCCATTTCTCCTAAAAAATGCCCAGGAGTAGGGTTGTCAGGTCACGTCACAGATGCACGGTGGGTAGAGATGGACAGGGATCAGCTAGCAAATGCCATTTGTGGAGATCCCATCTTATCTCTGCGTTTAAGAGGATGCTGCCATTATGTTGAGGAGGGGTTCCTAAAGTGACTTCTGTGTTGTGCCTTTGTCTTGGTCTATCTTATGCTCTGTAGCAAAAGACCATAGTTGGGCAAATTTTTAATGAGCATAAATGTATTGGCTCATGGTACTGGAGTCTGGAAAGGCCAAGCATCTGGTGAATGCCTTACTTGTCATCTTGTAGTGGAAAGATGAAAAGAGGGAGAGATTCGTACATGCACACACAAACACACAACTACACAAGCACACATTACAAGCAGGCTGGACTATGATGCTCATAACTAACCTAGGCTGGTAGCAGCAACCTGTCCACTCTTCCCTCACGGCCTCATGCCTCATTAGGTCACCACCCTGCTCCCCAACCTTGCTTTATTGAGCATACAGTTTCCAGATGTGCCTTTTGGAGACACACGCAAAGCACAGGTGCCATGAGTGGCTCTCCAGACAGACACCGTAAAGGCCATTCCTCCATTCCTCCACACTGAGAAAATATAACTTGATGCTTTATGTTTGACAA
The DNA here is from genome assembly GCF_978045245.1 of Mus caroli. Classification (NCBI taxonomy): domain Eukaryota; kingdom Metazoa; phylum Chordata; class Mammalia; order Rodentia; family Muridae; genus Mus; species Mus caroli. The sequence continues at coordinate 27,006,046 of NW_028227272.1, read as the reverse complement.
AGAAAACGGGAGCCAGACATTAACAAATAACAATATGGCAAAGGTAAACCCGTCTGTGCATATACCCAAAATGCCATCAAGAATGTAAACAGGCAGACACAGACCCGGAAAAAAATACTCACACATGTACACAGGTCAGAGGTCAGACATGCAAGACACACCAGGACTCTTGCTGCTCAAGAACACACAGAGAGAAATGCCAAGGTTTTAAATAGCCCTTACTAGAGAAGATGTGCAAGTAGCCACGGTAGCCACGGCCAGCACAGGAGAAGGCCTCTACTGCCATCAGATTCCAAAGAATGCCAATCAAAGGACAATGGCTAAAATAAAAACTTCATGATGCCAGATGCAGGAGAGGATGTGGGGCGATGGATTGGAGGTGGTGCAGACATTTGGAATGCTGCATTTTCTTTATGAGTCTAACACAGGCTAGCCATGGTGGTGCATGCTTTTAATCCTGAACTCAGGAGGCAGAGGCAGGAAGATCTCTCTGAGTTCAAGACCAGGCTGATGTACATAGTGGATTCTAGGACAGCCAGGATTGTGTAGCTCCTTACATGACCCTGTCTCAAGTAAATAAATAAATAAATAAATATTTTAAAAAAGGGTTGAATACAGCAAGTAGGTGGTATTTGTTATGGTTTTAACAGTGGACAGTTCATAAGGAAAGCAAACCTGATTACTAGAACCACTACTTCCTGCTGTAAACTCTCCTACAATAACCAGTTTAAAGATATCAGCACAACATCACTGAAATCAGAGATAGGATGGGATGGCCCAGGTGGCATTTGCTAGCTGGTCCCCGTCCATCTCTACCCACCATGTATCTGTGACATGACCTGACAACCCTACTCCTGGGCATTTTTTTAGGAGAAATGGAAGTATATGTCCAAAAGCTCCCTGTGTGAGTGAGCTCTGTTTCTCGAGGCCCAGACTTAAAGGCAAGAGGACTGAGAAGTGATCTGCACTAGACCCAGGATGGATTGCTACTCAGGGGTGAAAAGGAATGACCTCCTGGGACAATTGCAGCAATGTGGCCACATCTTGAAACCATCAAGCTGTGTGGAATGAGGCAAACTGGAGCAGAGTTGGCTGTGTGGTAGCACTTTTATGCCATTGCAGATGGGTGGAGCCCTGAGGCAGGACCCCTACCTGGTCCATTCATCCTTTATCACACTAGGATAGAATTAACTCCTTAGGAGACTTTCTAATTGCTTGATTGAGAGCCCCAACTGGAGATCACGGGACTTCAGTATAACCTTCCTCTTCCTCTGCTTCTCTCAGTGTCCACTGGCGTCATCAGCATCTGCTGTGTCTGCTCAGGAGCTGTGCTTCATGCTGGCTGAATGACCTAGCATATACCCCGTAGACTGTGGATCTCCAGAGGGGACATCTCGGTTGGTCCTTTGATCACATTAGCATAACTGAGCACTTAACTGAGTCACAGGGCAGGGGTGGTTTATTTCCCCAACCAAGAAGAGTTCAAAAAGTCCTACCAGGGTCTACAGAATCTGAGCCGTGGAAGATGCAAATGGCGATTGGGCGGTCCGTTGGCGGGTGTGGGGGGGGGAGACCTCACAAGTGAGTGCTATGGGGTAGTGAGAGCAAAGGCTGTGTGTGCGGGATAACCTGAACTACATCTAGACACCGAGGTGACATTTACAGGTCCCAAACTTCTGGCAAATGGTTTCACCTAAGTCTCTTTAATGATAAACCAGGTGCCGGGTGTGGTGGCACGCTCCTGCAAGTTTCAGGGTCAGCCTAAGCTACACTAGTAAGACCCTGACTCAAAAAAAAAAAAAAGCGCAAACTTTGAACCTTGATCTGTGGGACCTTCAAGTCTGATGAAAGCTGCGGGCTTGTGTGGTCTCAGAATAGGTAGGTGCAGATCGGGGTGGGGATGCATGCAGCAACAGCTGCAGAAGTCATGTAGAGTTCACACACGCCCAAGGGAAGCCGAGGTTGGAGTGCTCAGCCTTCCCATGGGGACAACACCCACCACAGTCACAGTCCCCCGCCTTTTTTAAAGTGTGTGGTTATGTGGGTGTGCATTTGTCCGCGCAGGCTTCCAGCTGTTTCCTTCTATCTGTACAGCGACTGCCAGAAGGAACTGCGACTTAGACTTTTGATCCAGTCAATAAACACACGGGAGCGGGGCCTGGCCACAGTGGTCAGACTCAGAAGCGAGAGTCTTGATGAAGGGACAGTAATGATAAAAGCCTTCCCCTCACCCCTCCAGTCTTTCTGGCAGTTCGTGTCTGAATCTAAAAGCCAGAAGTGGCACCTTCTCTAACGAGCAACTTCTCTGGTTTTCTACTTTGTAACTAGGAGCCTCACCAGGAGTTTGAAGCCACAATGAATTCAGACTAGTTTGGATTACAGATACCCCCTCCCCCTCCCCACCCCCCCCACCCCCGTCTGAAAAAGCAAAGAACGCACAAGGAAAGGGTGTGTAGGTATCCGCCGTGGTGATGTATCCCCCACCCCTCTGTCCCCCCTCAATGGACAAGCATCGGAGCCTCTGCTGCTGCACGTCTAGGTAGCCAAGGGTTAACCGGCGTCCCCCTCCCCCCTCCGCCCCCGCCGGGCTGGGCAAGGCGGGAAGGCGGCGCGCCGGGTGCCATAGTCGGAACCTGCTCTCGGCAGCTCCCCGCGCTGCCTTGACTCACCGCCAGGCCTGGCGCGGCCGCCGGCTGTGGAATGTGTGAGCGCCATGTGTCACCGCCCCAGACTGTGGGAAAACGCTGCTCCGCTCACCTCCCAGCAGCTGGCCCGCGCCCGCCCTCCCGGGAGCCGGGAAACAGGAGCCGCCCGCCCGGGAGGCCGCCCGGGGCCACTTCCGAGCGCGCGCCGCCTCTCCGCCCACACGCCGGTCCCTGCCCGCGACCCGGGGCTGCGGCGCCACCCGCAGCGAGTGGCCCAGCACGCCCTTCTTCTGCCCCCGCTGGCCTTATGCATCCTCCTGCTCCACCAGGCCGGCCTTAGACACAGAGAGCCCCTGTTCAGAGAGCTCCTGGGCGGTGACCTCTTTCCGGGAAGGGCCAGAGAACTGAGGGCTATGCAGGGGACTGGCCTCATGGGGTTGTGTGACAGCTCCAGTCTGGACCTTGCCAGCCCTGAACAGGAGGTTCCACTCTGCCTGACCCTTCCCCCGGAGAGCTAGGCAAGAGCCCTGCACCTCAACGCGGGGGCAGCCTCCCCTCTAGTCATTGGATGAGAGTCATATGGGTCCAGAAGTCAGCCAGGGACAAGGTTTCCAATGCCTAGCCATGCAGGGAGATGTAGGCAAAGTCACATTCTGGGTGGCAGCCATGCAAGACTGGAGACAGCTCAGTGCACCTTGTTCCGAGCCCGACTATCCACTCCGTGGCCAAGTGTCTCTTCAGTCAAGGCTTCTTGTGATGTCGCTGCCTTCCAGGGCAGTTGGGACGCCATCAGATGGGTGTGGGGGCAAACCTCGGGGTCCAGGGATTCAGAGTCTTCACCTAGCATCAGCCTCTGCTGCTTTCTGAGGGGTCCAGGTGTGTGTGTGTGTGTGTGTGTGTGCGCGCGCGCGCGCGCGTGGGGCGGGGGTCACCGTAGGAGGCTCGGGTTCCTGGTGGGTGGGGTCTCTGCTGTACCCAGCTCTCCTCCAGCATGATCTGTTTCTGTTTTTTCTCCCTGCCTGTTCTTCACAGTGGGTGCTGAAGTCTCACTTCTGTGGTTCTTCCCAGACTGACCTAATCCAGTTCGACAGTTGCCTCTCCTGAAGTCCCCATGCACTTGATTTCTGTCCCCGCTTATGGTACCGGTCATGGCCTGCCTAACTAGTCTTTCTCTCTCCTGCAACTTCTCATTCAAAGACGTGCTACCCTTCTATGTACCCTCCCCCCCAATCAACAACACTGAATTCTGCATGTGACAGCCACTCTGCAGACTGAGTGCACCCCCACATGAATGCTTGTCAATACCATTTATCACAGGTTCAGAACCTCATTGCCCAGACATGTGACCTCGGTCAGGGTAATCTTGCCATCTCAAATCTCTCACCTCACCTGCAGAACATAAATCTGAGTAGGGTGTGGTGCCACAGGCCTATGATCCCAGCACGTAGGAAGCAAGAGGATCACAAGTTTGAGGCCAGCCTCTGCTTTCTATTGGGGATCTAATGAAGAAGAGAGAGAGGAAGAAGAAGACAAGGAAAAAAAAGGGGGAAAAGAATGCATTCGGTGGTATTTGGTGCGCTATAAGCTTTGAATAATGAAACTCCAGTTAACGACAGGATGCATCAGGGCAGTGGTTCTCAAAGAGTATGTCATCTAGTGACACCTTACCCATCTTACTTTGTATAAGTGCACTCTATGAAGTTCCCATAATGATAAGATCAGTGAGAGATCCCTGTCATTAATCCATATACAATTGCTAAAATACCATAGACTGGCGGCAGACATTGACGCCCAGTTCTGGATGTTCAAGTCAAAGAACAAGGCACGGGTGACTCAATCCCACGGAAGTCCCTCTTCCTTGGCTTGCAGGCAGTTTGTAGATAGTCTTTGCTTTTTGTGGGTTCTTCTTTTTCCCATCCTTTATCCCCCCACCCCCTTTTCACTACCTATCACTAGATAAGAAGGAAAGGATAAAGGGGAGACAGAGATCCTTGAATCTAATTCTTTCCTTTTGTTTCTTCTCTGAGTATGAATGACTGCTAACAAACTGCATCCAAAACCCCACCCACCCTGCCTAGTGTGGCTCTAGCATTTACATACCCTCTGAAAAGTTCCCAGAATTCCAGAGGTCACACAACTGCAGAAATTGTCTGCAGCTGGCAAAACTGTGCCTCTGTTAGGGCACGAGGAAATCACGTCAGCTGCTGCAGACAATCTGAAGCAGCCTCACAGCCCCACACTGGGATTAAAACAAGAACACTTTCTCATAACATTTCTGTGTTATTTAAAGAACCTGAAATTCCAGGATTGTCGCCACAGCAGCTACTTTCTCTGTGTCCTCCCATGGCAGAGGGCTCGATCATGCCTTTTTATAAGGAAACTAGCCCTCTGGGGATAGTGTTCTTAAGACCTCAAACGGTTTCTACAAAGATCTGCTTCCGAATACTGTTACATTAGGGGTTAGATTTTGACTTGTGTTTTCAGGAGAGAATTCAGTCCACAGCAGTAGACCTAGGTGGGTTCCAAGAAGCAGATGCTGAAGCCAATGTGTGTTTGGCATGCTTGGTGCCAGAAATATGGGCATAAATAGAGGCCAGAACTAGCAAGCATTGAGGGGCGAGCATGTTTGTCTTGGAAGACTGCTGTGAGGGAAGTCAATTTAAAAAAAAAAAAGGGATGCAACAGATTCTGCAGAACTTTGGATGCTGGGTTTGTAGTGTGACATTGTGACATGCCTGAAAACAGCTGGAGAAGGTGGGTTGGGCAGGGCGTGGAAGAACAAGTCTTTGGAATGATGTGGCCACACCAAAGGTATGGGAATGCTTCCATAGGCACAAGGCACAGGAAACCTAGTTCCAATACACAGGTGGGAAAACTGAGGCTGGGTAGTCAAGCGATCAGCCAGGGCTTACCTGTAGTTTGCAGGAACCAACGAGTCAGATGTGGCTCTTGTCTGATTCCATGGTGGGCAATGAACTTGCTACTCCTACCCGTGGCACCTAAGTGCTGGGTGGGAACAAGCTTAGGTTAAGTCTACAAGCTAGACTGTGGCCAGTGGGTAACAGAGAGAAAGAGCAGAGACACTTGTCACCCGGAGCTTCTAACAGTGACCCTGTCAAGACACCTACCCCACACATACTCTGGTGTAGCTTGGCCAAGGTTAGCCCATGTGAAATTGGCCAGCGGACGCAGCCCGAGGCATAGAGATGATGCTGAGTGGGAAGGCATGATACATCTATCTGAGTGCTTTTGTTGCTGCTCCTATGAATGTTAAAGATGGTACTCTGATTATACATTCAAGTGAGTATTTTCAATAATAATGACCCCGCTTCGACCACTCCAGGACATTGAAGCAATCCGATGCTGTGGACAGGAATCAAGTCTTTGGCTGGGAGACACAAACTATAGGGGAGCTGTAGTTCTTCTGAGAAGGTGAAATCAAGTTCTAGGGAAACAAGTTTCTAGTTCAAGTAGCCGAGTCCCAGAAAGAAGAGAAGGTTCACACGGTAAACGGCAGAGCTGACTGACCCAAGAACGATCTGGCTTCAGTATCTGTATTCTGTCCATCCACGATGCTGACGCTGGGTCAGATAGCCAGTATGGGAGTTGTACTTCCTAAGCCCAATAGGGACTCATGGTCTCACATATGTGAAGGTACTGATGGGGACAAGAGAGGAGAGTATTTTAGACTGCAACCATCCCAGCAACCCCAGGCCCTCCAGATCCCACCAGTATCTGGGGGCTGAGGGGTTGCCCCATGCTGGCCTGAGGCAGCTTCTTGCCATTTAATACTTCTTTCCAGCTGAAAGGCCCAAGTCTATTTTTTGGTTGGAGCAAATGCCAGAGACAAGTGAGAGGCATTTAAAAAGAGCAAACAGCTGGAGGACAATCGCAGTGGACAGGATGTTCTTTTTTAAAGAAGCCTTAGTAGGGGAAAGGGCAGGGGAGGGCAAAGAAACAACAGCAGCTCAGAGGTAAAAACTCAAAGCCCTGAGTACCAGATGTAAGGACCAAGGAGTGGGCCTTCCAGCACCCCCAGCCTCCTTCCACAAGGTACCTCCCTTCTCCTCCCTTCCCCCCTCTTCTTCCTTTTCCTCTATCTCCTCTCCCTCTCCTCTCCCCTTCCCTTCCCTCCCTCTTTCCCTCTCTTCCTCCCCCCTCTGAGTGAACTGCTGGTCTCTGTGTCATGGGAATAGTTTGTTGACTAGCTGGGTGGTTGCCCTGAACCAATTTCTGTAAAATGGGCCCCTGAGATAACGCGTTATGATAAAAACTGTAGGGGGACAGATGTAAAAGTGTCCCAGAAATTGTATTATATTCTGTTAGAATTAGGGTCAATTTTCACATTGAAATTGTTGGAACAAAATGCCCAGCTTAGGATCATTTAATCAGAGAGGTGTAGCTGAAGGAATTTGGAGTTTATGTGCCTGAAGTTCCATGTTTGGCTTATTTAAAATAGTACTGCTGGCCTCCTAGATAAAATATGGAGAAATTAAAGAAAAAGTGGAGGGCTGGAGAGATGGCTCAGCGGTTAAGAGCACTGACTGCTCTTCTGAAGGTCCTGAGTTCAAATCCCAGCAACCACATGGTGGCTCACAACCATCTGTTCAGCTATAGTGTATTCATATACATAAAATAAATAAATATAAAAAAGAAAAAGTGGAGTGCATATTTGTGTGTCGGGGGTGGGGGGTGGAGGGGGATGCTAGCATGTACCAGAAGCCATAGGATCATACAGAATTAGGGCTGAGCCTTCAGAACACATTACTTATCCTGTCTTCTTCCTGTAGACGGAATCACTAAGGCCAAACCTGAAGCTTCCTTCAGTCTGCAGGGTCGGTGGTTCATCAGTGGCCCCTTTACACTCAGCTTCCAAATCTTTCAGTTAGAGTTTAAGATGTCCATTGCTAAGGCAGGCTCGGCCCACCATGTAAGTACTCTAGATGAAGAGCCCTAGAGGACTCAGAGAGCGGGAGGAGAAAGAGAGGGGGTGCGGATGGGATGGGGAATGTGTCATTCAGGGTCAGGATTCCCAGGCTCACAAGGAAGACCATATACACACACACACACACACACACACACACATATATATATGTATATATATATATAAAACCATGACCTCTCCAAAGAATGGTTCAAACAGACCTGGCCAGGATGTAAAGTCTAGGGATAGTGCCCAGGTCCTGTGAGAAAGCTGGACATAGGAACATGGTGCAGGCTGGGTGACTGAAGGGGTCCATGTGGACAAGCAGACAGAAAACTAGTCATCTCTTTCAATGATGGGTCGAACTAACTTTTGCCTTCTGGTTACTAAAGTCTCACTTTCTCTGGTGACCACAGGATTGCTTTCTCTTTCTCTCCCCTCTCCTCCCCTCCTTCCTCACTTCTCTCTTCCCTTCTCTTCCCCCTCCCCCTCCCCTCTTCCTCCCCCTCCCCTGAGAGGATGTAACTCCGCTCACAGGCTTCATCTCTCTGAGTTCCCTCAATCATAAATCCGGAGCTTCTCCAAGGGGCTCTACATGGTCAGAAACAAGGTCTATTTCAAACTCTGCTTCACTGGCCCTGCATGGCTTAGTAAGATGGTCCTGAGTGGTGGCAAAGTCAACTTGTCCTGCTGGGGTTCCGCCCCTGTACTGTGCTGAATTCGGTTCAGAAATGCTCACTTGGCAAGTTTCTCTTGAAAGAGGACCGACCAATCACAGACAACGATTTGCTTCCCTTATGTAAATGGTACCCCCCAGAGTAAACTCTTCTAGTTTCCACTTTATCTGGAAACCTGGCTGGAAGTCTCTGGAGGACCAAGGACTCCGGTTTATTCATTCCCATATCCTCCATGACAGCCTGCTTTGAGTGCCTGCCCGGCATTTGTTCTGAGAAATCATTTGTAGATCAGTTTAGCTCCCACCAGTACCATAAAAATAACCTCCATTGAAAACCAGTGGCACATCTTAATTACTTCAAATCTCTCGCCCCTCCACTGGATCCTCAGTCTGTGCCTGTGTTTCTTGGTGCTCAATTGTGGTGGTAAGAGCCTCAGCGGGGTCCTTAGTTTAAGCCATGCCACTTTGTCTGTGTGTGTGTGTGTGTGTGTGTGTGTGTGTGTACACATGTGTGTGTACATGTGTGTGTGTGTGTGTGTACATGTATGTGTGTGGATTCCTGAGGAATGTAACCAAGACCTACCCATAGCCACATCTTCTGCTCAGTGCGTGTCTGTCTGGCACCTATTATCTGCTCAATAAATACTTTTTGGGTTAGATGGAATGAAACACGGTTTTCATTAGCTTATTTCTACCACCAGAGCCTGATTATATTTTATTACATATAAGAAAGACATTAGGGGAAAATCATTTCTATTATGGAAGCTGTTGTATTAGCTTTCCTTTTCCCCAAGGCCAGCATTTCTAATCCACTTTCACACAACTGATAAGTTCTTTTATTTCAAAAACTCCTTCATCTGGATTGACGTTTTGTTGTTGTTGTTGTTGTTGCTTTTTTTTTTTTTTAAAGCATTGGCCCAACTTTGCTCTACAACTGGCAGTGGGTCTGGGTTGTTAGCTCAGAATTCCATTTAAGCCCAGTATAGTCAGTTTGGTCCCGTGCTTTCTAGTTCTGTTTTACTTCTTAATGTAGACATTAAGACATTCCTATTAGGGATAATTTCTGTCTGCCTCCCCTGGATCTTCACCTTTAATAGACTGGAATAAGCCCACTCCCTTTCCTTGGATGAGAACTCTATTAAAGAGTGTGATCTTGGTTTCCCATCACTCAGGAACACACTGACTAACGCAGGTGGTGTTGTGTCTGGAAGACAATCGCAGAACCACTCGTGTCCAGCAGTTGCAGCCAGAGCCTCAGCCGTCCAGTGTGTAAGGCAGTTGTAACATTTTTTGCATGTAGCAGAATTGTTATTAGTTTTGTGGATTGAGAGTGTTTACTAGAACACAGGTAAACGGAATGCAGAATTGATTGATAGTTGTTCCTGTTTGGATGTCTTGCCTCAGATGTTAGAATCACTGTTCTGGTTGCAGAAGCACATACTTCTAAAGGCAGTGTTTCACCTGCCTTGATTACGTCACCAGAGGCCAAGAAGAACTGCAGAACTATATGCTTGCTTCTCTCTCTCTCTCTCTCTCTCTCTCTCTCTCTCTCTCTCTCTCTCTCTCTCTCTCTCTCTCCCCCTCCCTCCCTCTCTCTCTCTCCCTCCCTGTGTGTGTGTGTGTGTGTGTGTGTGTGTGTGTGTTGCATGTGTGTTGATTTCATCAGCTTTCCATTACTAAATGCAAATATCTGGGACAAGCCAATTTCACAAGAGAAGGAGATTTACTAGCATGCAGTTTTTCTGTTATGAGTATTGTATTTTTTGTTATCTGCTCAGTACTGATAGAGGGGCTGCTGGCAGTCCTGAGGTTAGCACACAGCACCACACGACAAGATAGGTAGGGCTGTCTCTGGGCCTGTGTTCCTGTGTCCTCCTCCTCCTCTTCCCCTTCCTTCTCCTCTTCTTCCTCTGCCTCTTCCTCCCCATACCTCCTCCTTCCCATCCTCCTCCTCTTACTCTGTTTTTTTGAGACAGGGTTTCTCTGTGTAGCCTTGGCTGTCCTGGAACTCACTCCTGTAGACCAAGTTGGCCTCAGATTCAGAGATTCACTTATCTCTGCTTCCTTAGTGCTGGGTTGAAAGATGTGTACCGCCACAATCTTGCAATGTGTCTCTCTTCTTATAAAGCCATCCTGATGTAATTCTTGGGGTTCACTTAAGGACTTCATTTAATTTCAAACCTCCATCATGAGATTGCATCCGCCTTTTCAAGACCATTCATGCAGGACTTCATAGGTTCAACTCTTGCAGAAGCTGGGGGTGGGGCAATCTATATTCAAACAATAAACACTTGTAAAGCTAAAGACTTTAGTATGTGTATATACAGTCTCCCTCCTGGTGTGTGTATGATTGTGCAGTGGACCTTGAAGGCTCACAATAGATAGCCAAATGAAATGTTTCCTTTCTTCCTTCCTTCTCCTTCTTCCCTTTCTTCCTCCCTCCCTTCCTTCCTTCTTTCTTCAGTGTTAGAAATCAAATCTTGGACCTTTCAAATTCCAGGCAAGCACTCTCCCACTGATCTATACTCACAATGAGAGAAGCATATGTTATAGATGTTATAGAAGTCCTAAAATGTTATAGATGCTTACCTGTGAGCAAAGTCTAGATTTACTCCATAGACCAAGAATCAGTAGTCTCATTAAAAAAGAAAAGTCCATGTGTGTTTTTTTTTTTTTTTTTTTTTTTGGTAAGTGTTTGTGGTGGTGTACTCCTTTAATCCTAGCACTTGGAGGTAGAGGTAGGTGGATATCTGAGTTCAAGCCCAGCCTGGTCTACTAAGTGAGTTTCAGGATATCCAGGGCTACCCTGAGAAACGCTATCTTGAAAAGCAAGCAAGCAAGCAGCAAGTAAGCAAGCAAGCAGAAAGCCTATGGAATCTCCCAGACAGAATTTATGTGATTTTGTCACATTTAGATACATGTCCTGGAAATCTACCTTCCTCCCTTTAATTGGCTCTGTGATGGTTAGTTTGGTCAACTCGACACTACCTAGAGTTATCTGTGGAAATAGAACCTTAATTGAGGGATCACCTTCACCAGACTGACCTGAAGGCAAATCTATGGGGACATTTTCTTGACTAATAAATGGTGAGGGAGGGGCTCATCCATTGTCAGTGGTGCCATCCCTGGGCTGGTGGTCCTGGGTGGTATAAGAAAGCAGGCTAAGCTAGCCATGGGGAGTAAGGCAGTTAGCAGCACCCCTCCATAGGCTCTGCTTCAGTTCTCCCTCCAGGTTCCTGCCTTGAGTGGCTGCCTTAGGTTTCTTCCTGTGGGTCTGCAAGCTGTAAAATGAAATAAACCTTTCTCCCTAAGTTGCTTTTGATCAATAATTATCTCAGCAATAGAACAGATGCCAAGAAGGGCTGATAGTGTGTAAGTGAGCCAGGATCTTCCGGGAGACCTGTAGCTCCCAGCTGACCTCTCCTTCAGGCTCTCATGCTTATAATTGCTTCCAGCTCAGGCTAGTCTCATAGGCTAGTTCTAACCCAAGTTATTCAAAGAGTGTACTGTCTCTGGGTTAGATCAATATATTGTATTATTTCTTCACAGCTGTTGATCAATTATTGGATAAGATTGTTCTAGAGACTTTTGGATTTTCTTTTTCTTTTTCAAGACAAAGAGTTTGTCTGTATGGCCCTGGCTGTCCTGGAACTTACCTTGTAGACCAAGCTGGCCTCAAAATCAGAGGTCCGCCTGCCTCTGCCTCCCGAGTGCTGGGATTAAAGGTGTGTGCTACCAAGTACCCACTGAACCTCTTAGTTATAGAATTCATTCACCTCTGTCCTGAGGACCAAATTAATATCCATTATCACTAATGACAGCAGCAACAGCACACACAAAAACATGCAACTACACTGGCTGTAATGTGAAACATTGGTGAGATGCCATAATTTAGTTAGGCAAAGTACACAAAAAAAAAATCCCCTCTGTTTTGACATTGAATCTGGAGGCATTAATATAACAAGACACTCTAGGCACAGTGACTACATTTAAAAAGCAGGACTGGGTGGATGAGATCAGAGTAGTTTCCTCGGTCATATCAATGCTTAACCCTGGCTGTACATTCACCTGAAAAATACTGATGCTAGTTAAAGCAGAACCCATGTGCATATATGTGTGCTGTGTGTATGTGTGTGTGTTCATGAGCACATGCGTGTGCGTGTGGTGGTGGGCTGAGCAGCAGGGTTTATTTTAAAGGTCCTTTAGGAGAGTCTTCTGTGCAGTCATTGATGAGACCACAGAGTCTACCAGCTGTCCCTCGGGGTCAGGGGTGATGGCGACTGTGCTATTCAATGACAAGGCGATGACTTTGAGTGTCTAGTTAAAGAAATACCTACATGTCAGAACTGGACAGGATTCTAGATGTGACGGTTCCTTTCAGACTAGGGAAGCTGAAGTCATATAAGAGGAGAAAGGCAGGATCTGCCCAGGAAACCGATGCCTTTCACCACATACCTCTTCCCAAGGCTACTGTGCAAGTGAAGACATCAGAGCGGGTAGGATGCATTGCCTTCCTGGCATTCAGAACAAAACTCAAACTCTTCCCACGCATGACCCTTTCTTCCCAGGAAATGTGTATATGACCCTGGGTATACAGATAGGCAAACTGCTTACTGATAATAATAAACCATAACAAATCGATTTTAAAACAATTCTTTGCGATATGTATACATTTTTGCCAGTGTTTAGAGGTGGATAGATTTCACTTGGAGAGTTAGATCTTGATACTACAGGACTGTTAGCACCTTTAATGCTTTCCAGAGTTGACTGATATCTTGGTTTTATAGCCATCTGTGCTGAGAGTGTGGCATCACATAAATACACAGGACAAGTTGGCAGAAGCATGCTTAGTTGATTTCAGAGACAGTAAATGTCTGTCCTATGCCCAAGCCAGTATCCACTCAAGGTTTATTTTTGAAGCTCAAGTCTACAACTTGAGAAGCAATTTTAAAAATCAAACATTCTAATAATACTGTCAAATGATATCTTTGATACTTAAATACTGAGGGATGAAGATAGACAAATATTAAAAGTCTTTGTTCTGAGGCCTTTGAGCCCAGTACTTAGGAGGCAGAGGCCAGCTAATCTCTGAGTTCAAGGCCAGCCTTGTCTACAAAGTGAGTTCCAGGGCAACAAGGCTACATAGAGAAACCCTGTTCTGGAAAAAAAAAGTCTTTGTCTTAACTAAAACATTAAGTTTACAGTAAAAACACTGCAACTCAAAGCACATAAATAGGGTTCTGAGCACTATACAAGCCAGGTGTTGTGGTGCACACCTGGAAACCCAGCACTGCAGAGACAGAGGCAGAAAGGCATCTACTTGGTGGCAGCCTTAGGAAGGTTGAAAACTCTTGGGTTGACAGCTCCTACTGCTCTATAAGAGACCCACATTCTCTCTCAGGATCCATTCTGGGTGGCCCCAGCTCCAGGGTGAATTGATGACTCTAGCCATCTCAGACACCTGCACACACACTTGTACACAACATACATACATACATACATACATACATATATACACACCACAGTCACTATACACATCACACATACCACACTCACTATACATATCACACATGCATCACACAACACATCACACATTCCACAAACACCACACATTACACACACTATACATACATTACACACCTACACACACATAGCACTTATACAGAACACACATACATACATACCACACACATATACACATACCATACATACCACAAACATACCATACACACCATTCACATACATACCCCACACACATAGACACAACATTGTTTTTTTAATTAAATATAAATTTTAGAATGAAATAAACCAAAATCCAAACAAACAAAACCTCAGATAGTCTCAAATCAGAACCCGAGGTATTTCAGACAGAGTGACAGATGCTGAGTTAATTTTTGACCATAGTGCATTCAGAAACTTTTATTGTTGCCGAGATTTTTGCAAGCCCCACATACATTGTACATGACCCATCAGCTTGAAGCCCACTGTTTAAGAAGCTAGGATTCAGTTGGATAGTGGCGGCACATGCCTTTGATCCCAGCACAGAGATGGAGGCAGGTAGATCTCTGTGAGCTCCAGGCCAGCCTTATCTGCAGAGCAAGTTCCAGGACAGCCAAGGCTACACAGAGAAACCCTGTCTCAAAACAAACAAGCAAACAAACAACCCAAACAAATAAAAATAAGCATCTGGGATTGAGAACAGTGAGCTTTGCAGTGGTAGGCAGAGCAGAGTTTTGCAGCTCTTAGCACAGGAAAAAAGCTGTGCAGTTTATTAACCACTGATCATTCTCTTTGATAACTTTCTCATCAGCAAACGAGGAATTAAAAACAAACACATCCTACCAGGTGCTGGTGGCTCATGCCTTTAATCCTGGCACTGGAGAGCCTTAGGTAGGCCATTCTCTATGAGTTCAAGGCCAGCCAGGGCTCCATAATGAGACCCTGTTCTCTAAGATAAATAAATACAAATAAATAAACAAATCTCATGGTGCTGGGTGTGGTGGCCCTTGCTTTCAATCCTAGCGCTGGAGAGGCTGAGGCAGGAGGATGGTAAGCCTGGCCTCCCCAGTGGGACTGTCTCAACAAACAAAAGTCTTGTTATGATTACAAAGGAAACAGTAGGGAAACAGAGGGAAAATTCAGTGGTGATTCTAATTAGCAGCTGCATTCAAGAAATCCTGGGTTTTAGACAAAATTATCCGCAGGGAAGATAAAGGATGTTTTGAGTCTTGGTGCTTTGAGACACGGGATATGGCAGTCTGGGAAAGGCTGTTTTTAGTTTCCTCTGATTGAAAACACACATAACCCCCAACTGGAGCACTTCTCATGAAGGAATGAATGGATTTCCAATCTGTTGCTTTCTTGTTTACCATGGAAAATATGCCATCCAAGGAAAATACAGGTGTGGAAAGTGTTGCTCCCTGCCTCTATTTTTATCATGTGGAGAAGGCTCCTGCTTAAGCCCAAATGTATTACTTAACAGAACATGAAGACTGACTTTCAAGGTTAGATGGCTCCGGGTTTCCTGCTCAGATGTAGGTTGTTCTCCTGGAGCCGCCTATTGAAAAAGAACTCCGGGGGGGGGGGGCGGGGGGGGGATCCTGGACTGAATTCCAAGGCCACAGTAAGTGAACACACTGTTTACAAAGAAGCAGTTCTTCGAATTTAGAGCTTCTCTCTTCCTTTGTGTCTGTCTGTCTGTCTGATCCTTGGCAGAGCAAAGCCACCTCCCAGGGGAAGGGGGACTGGCTGTTTGTGACAGGAAGGGGACCCTGGCGGGGTGCAGGGTGGGGGAGCTGTACAGACTTGTTTCCTTCTGACCTCTAAACAGCTGCAGCAGCTGCCCAGCCTGGCCGTGGGAGAAACTCGAGCTCTCATAAAAACAGCTCCAGTCACCCCGAGCTCTGCAGTATTTAAAGCTCAGGGTGGGTGGGGAGCCAGGCCTTGTGCTTAGCTGCTGGAGAGCTGCGCTAGGTAACCAAGCCCTGGGTAGGGTAGGGTGGGGGTGGGGTTTGGAATGTAACATATCCATCACCAGGGAGATCAGGGGAGGGGATCACCTCCTCCTGGGCTGTGTTCTAGACATTTTTCTTCCCTCATCTCCAGTTCCCTTTTCTGTTGACGTTTTTTGTGATCAGCCATGGATAAGAGTAGATATTCAGGCCATGACAAGGCAAACTTTTTTCTGTGCTTCATGAGTCTTCCCCAACACTGACTTCTCCCAGGACTCAGCCGCCTCAATCTACCAGTGGAAATGGCACACAAAGCCCAGACCAGAATCAGTACTGGTTCTTGAGGTGGGTGGAGATAGCTCACACACCAGTATTTATCAGTGCCGACTCGATGGCGAGCATAGCTCTCAGCATCTGAACACAGTCACTCATCCATCTCATGGAGTATATAATTCTTGTTCCCCTGGGCGGCATAGCAAATGGTGGGTGGGGCTGAAGTGTGAGGTTGGGCCAGTGCCTGTGCTTTGGCCGTGTGGCACCAGATAGACATTGCCTGAAGACTTCCTCTCCCAGTGCAAAGAGCTCAAGCAGGGCCAGAAAGGAGCACGAGAAAGCTGGAGGTCAGACTTCCTAAGCCAGGGCCTTCTTAAATGCTTGGCTTTGGTTGGAAAGAGCTTGAGCTACGGATAGTCTGTCCAACACTCCTCCAGTCTGTCTATCCTTCCTTGGGAACAAGATCCATCTGTCCATCAGGGACAGGCCAGTGCCCATTTAATTCTCACCTGTTTTCAGGAAGGGTTGCCTGGCAACTGAGGAAGGCACAGGGCAGGCAGTGACACATGAGGACAGTAGTCTGTCAGCCACTGGGAGATGGTCTAGAAAGAGGGCTGTGGTGGTGGTGGTGGGGCAGCTAACTGGACATGCAATAGAATCTTGATTTGAGATTGGATGCAGGAGCTGGGGTTCAACCTTGCCAGGCCCTTGGAGGGTCTTCCCTTTGCCTCTTTGAGGCCCGAGACTGGCAGGACACTTTACTGGTAGATAAGGTAGACTGGAATGCCAAGGAGCCAAAAGTTGTGACCCTCTGTAGGATACGCCCTCCTGGTGGGAGATGGTAAACATGCTCTAACTCACCAGAGAAGCTTCTGGAAAAGAGTCATGGAGATCAGAGTGCTAGGAACGAGCTGCCCCCCACCCCAGCCCTCCTTCAGTGACTTAGTGCCAGCAGCCACATCATCACCAACATGTGTAGCCTTTAAACCGTCCCTCCGACCATGGCCCACTCCCTTGCTCTGTCTGTCTGTCTGTCTGTCTGTCTGTCTGTCTGTGTGTGTGTGTGAGTGTGTGTGTCTGCCTCTTTCTCTCTCCCTCTCTCTGTCCATTTCACCACCATCCTCAATAAATCTCTTGAGTGAGCTCTGTCTCTTGGAGTGATTTCTGCACCATTCCTTGGCCCAATCAGCCAAGGTACTCTTCCTGCTACGGCTAAACCCCAGCACAGAGTTCAGGGACCACTAGAGCTCATTTCACCAAAGTTGGGAGAGCAAGATGCGGCTGCCACACAGCCAGCCCAACAACAGACAGCTGGCTTGGATCTCTCTCTTGGATTCTACTGCACGTGTCCTATCAGTTCTTGGGGTGTCATTTGCTAATGGGAAGTCCCTGTACATTTGCCTCTATGTGGGCAGTTAGAGCCCCCCTGGACCTCCCATGCACCCGACTGCCCCTGGCTGGTGTAATAGGACCCTCCGAGCTCTTGCTGGCTCTGTGATTACTTCCATGTGATCTGGACCATGTTGCTTACCTTTCTCTGATAGCCTAGGGGGGAAAAATGGTGATAATTCTAATAGTCACCTTCAAGATGATTTTAAGCATTAAAATGAGTTAATAAACGTAAGAGGGCTGGTACAGGTCTGGATGCTCCGTGTCTGCCAGCCTCTGCTACCTACTCTTCCAGAGACGGGAGCCGCCCCACAGCTCTGAAGCCCATTGTCCTCACAGGGAAGGTTGGCAATACTAGTCGCTTTATGGGATTGTTGTGAGAGCTAAACTGTGTCAATTATCTCTGTAAAGCATGCAATAAACCACCATTCTCTCCGTGTTGCTTTAGCCCAGTTTTGCTCCCCGGGGATGACTTTATTTCCACATGGAAGAGCTTCGGTTGCTGGACAATCTGCTTAACCACAGCCAGTGTCCCTTTTCCCACCTGTAAACTGCTAGGATAATAACCATCCCTAGAAACCCCGGGGATGGTTACGAGAGAAACGTATAACAACAATACACAAAGCACTTCGGGCCCCTCTGAAGAGAGACGCCTATAAACGGAAGGTGGTACTACAAGGTGGGATAATCATCGGTGAGCAGCCCCCCCCCCCCATTTAATTAGGAGAAAACTAGTAATTAGGGAGCAAGGCCTTGTTAAAGCTGTGGCCTGGGAAATAGTTCTCTTGGCACCCAATCAGAGCTGTGACATGGCACAAGGTTTCGCCAAATGTGGCAGCAGGGGATCTCGCCCCAGGCTCAGAGACAGATCTGGAGATGAAGAGGAATTTGTCATCTGGGACAAAGGTCCCAGGGTGGTTGATGGAGAGCTGGGGCCAGGACGCAGCCTGGATCTGTTCCTCAGGGAATCTCTCCTGGGGACAGCAGGAACTGCCTGGCCTCATTAGCTTTCCAGCTGGGGTCACATAGTCAGTATGATGAGCGGGTGGTAGCAGGTCAGAGACCCAGAACCACGCTCTAGGTGAAAGCAGGCCTCTGAAAAACATGTCAGACTAGTCTGTGTGACAAGGAGGCGTCCTTGAGATGGCCATCAGGGAGTAGTAGGTGCTGGGGCCTCAGATCGCCTGAGTTCTACAGT
This sequence comes from Mus caroli, assembly GCF_978045245.1. Classification (NCBI taxonomy): domain Eukaryota; kingdom Metazoa; phylum Chordata; class Mammalia; order Rodentia; family Muridae; genus Mus; species Mus caroli. The sequence goes on along the minus strand of NW_028227272.1, from coordinate 26,987,490 downwards.
TGCCTTCCTCCCTCCTATGCCAGATCAACCCCTTCTGAAGGCCTCCACATGCCTCTGCCAGGAGCCTCCCTGGGGTGTCCAGCCCAGCCCCGCCCCAGCTTCCCCTCTCAGCTTCGGGGTTTCCTACAGGGTGGGTTTCCCTCTGGGTCCTTCCCTTCTTCCTCACCAATTATTGGGCAGCTGAAGGGGAAGAAAGCTATGGCGAGGCTTTCCCCACCCCAGCACCCAGCCTGACTACATTTTTGTTTTTGTTTTGTTTTTCTGAGACAGGGTTTCTCCATGTGAGCCTGGCTGTCCTGGAACTTGCTCTGTAGCCCAAGCTGCCCTCAAACTCACAGAGATCTACCTGCCTCTGCATCCCGAGTGCTGGGATTAAAGGACATGGGCCACCACTGCCCGGCGGCCTGACTACCTTTGAAGCGGGCAAAACCATCAGGATCTACTGTGCTGGCAAGCAGCCTAATTATGAATTATTTTAAGTATTATAACAGATACCCACTAAATAAATCAACGCCTGGACATCTTCTTCCCATGTTTAAAATCAATGAAAAGCCCACCCCCTTTGTACCCATCCTGCTCTCTCCCCCTACCCCTTTCCCTTGCGAGTGCCTTCTTTCTTTGTCATCCTGATGAAGGCCCTTTACCTGCATGCATAGGTGAGACTCTGGGCACGGCAAACTGTGGGATTCTATGTGCATGCACTCCTCTGCCACGCAGCATCCTACCGGCACCCTGGACCCCGCCTCTCTGTGGTGGCCACTCTCCTCTGCATCATCATCTCACACTTGGATCATTTTCTCCCTTTCCGCAGCCACTGAGGGTCTTAAACCAACCGTGTGACCCTGTTTTTCATACTGCACTGATGGCTTCTGAATAACTCAGGGTAAAGTCCAAATCCTCCCGCCTACTGGCTCCAAGAGGTTCAGACCTCTCTGCTTTCTGTTCTGTTCCGCCTCCCTTCCTCGGATTAGCCTTTCTCATTTTTCCTCAGACTCTCACACAAGGCCTCAGGCTGTTCCCTGGACAGCCATATCCTTGCTTTCCGTACCACATGGCCTCGCCTCTTCTCCAGTTCTCCGCCCATATTTCACATCTCCCCAAGGCTTGCCTGGCCTATGCTCTTAAAAAATATGACCCGCAGCCCCACCTCTCTCTCCCCACCTAGGTCTTGTTTTTCAGTTTTTCCCGAAGTCCTTACTTTCTACCGAGTTGTGCATTTTAGTCGTTTATTATTGACCGCCTATTTTTTCTGGTTTCAATGGAAGCTCTCCAAGAATGGGGAAAGTTTGTCACCTTTGTGCACTTCAGTTTCCCTGGTTTTCCTCAACAATGCCTAGCTAGCACCCAGGCCACTGAACTATTTACTGAATGATTAAGCAAACAAGTAAATGAATTATGAATTTAAGACTCTCTTTTTACCCTCCTCCTCTCCCTTCTTCTTGCTGTATTGGGGTTGCATATAGGGTCTCACACACCCTGGCAAGTGCTCTACCACTAAAATGGATCTTCAGTCCTTTTTTTTTTTTACACTGTTTATTTTTGAGCCAGGATCTTGCTAAGTTGCTCACATTGACCTTGAATCCTCTCTGTAGCCCATGCAAGCTTTTGTGATCTTCCTGTCTCAGCCTCCAGAGTAACCAGGATTGCAGATTGATTACAGAGGTACCCCCTCAGGCCTGGCTGAACCTAAGCATTTCTTGTAAGAGAAGTTCTGGAACTTTCCCCGGGGTCTCTAAGGTATCAGTGATATGAAAGAAAAGTGGGAGCCATTGACTTAATCACCCATCTGAAGTCAGGTGGGGACCCTCTGCTTGCTGATGAGTTTGCTAAGCGGAGGTCATGATGGTTTTCTTCCAACTTGTGACTTTTTGGAGATCTATCCTGGCAGCTTCTGGCCTGGCATTGACTCTTGCTGGACTTAGCCCTAGCTGGCTGCACCAAGCAGGGATTTGAGGAAACATTGATCAGGAGCTTAGCAACAGAGGGCTCCTAAGAAGCCATAGTTTCCCTTCCTCTTCTATAGAGACTGTCTGGGAGAAGAGGCTGATGTGGTGAGGCCGCAGCCTCCTGTGCATCCTTGGGGAGGCAAGCAAGATGCCCAGACCAACAGGAGCCGCTTCCGGCTTCACAGACAGAGAGCAGAGACAAGGAGTAAATGCAGGAAATCTCCTAGTTCCCTCCCCCTGCCCCCTCCCCTGGGAGAGCTGACACTTGTCTGTGATGAGACCCCATGTAGCTGAGTGGGGTAACCTGGAAGGCAGAGAGACACCAAAGGCCATCCGGAGGTGATAGGTGGAGTGAATTAGAGGTGAGTCAGCCAGCTCATGAGGCAGTTAAAAGACAAGTGGCTAATTGTGGGTACAGAGGACGGGTCACACACAGAAAATGAGGAACAAGTGGTTAATTGGGCCCACAAGCCCAGGATCCCGCCTATAATTAGCAAATTGCAGGGCTTTGATATTTGCTTTGGTAACAATGTGCGTAGGGAATTGCAGAGAGGAAAACTGTGCCCCCAGCTTGGGAAGTGACCCTAGGTCTAGACTTCTTACACCATTCTCTCTGACACTCTTGTAGGCAGCACACATATGAAAACATGCCCCCACCCCATCCCGTCCCCACCACCGCCCCGGCAAGGGAGTGGGGCTTGTACCTTGTTGCCTTCAGCATCAACCCTTGCATAAGTCTTTAGTCAGCTTGGACCTGAAGCAGGAGGCTTGGTTTCCTGGTGCACATTCTCACAGTTTACACATGAGTTAGCCCATGCTCCCAGAAGCCATGACCCCTAAGGAGCAGAGGTCCTCTGGCTACAGATATCACCAAGGCGTGGCCCTTGGCAATTCCAGCTAAGTTTCAGTGGGGGGAGGCAAAGTTCAGTTACAGCACTGTTTAAGATTTTTAAGATGGCTGGCATGGGTTTCAGGTCTGCAGCTGCTTCTGCAGGCTTCTTGGGTGTTCTTTCCCATATACACAGTGGTAGCACAGGAAAGGTGTTTGGGGAGGGGGCGTGTGGCAAAACTCTATACATTTTCACAAGTATAGAGGGCAGATGGGCACTAGCAAAGGAAGGAGGGCTATATGAAGTATCTGGAGACCCGGGTTTAAATCTGGACTCTTTACTGACAGGTTTTGTCCCTCTTATTTAAAAATTTATATCTCACCTCTATCATCTGTAGGTCTGTTTCTTCCGGCTGGTTTTTCTCTTAATCATTCATGGGTCAGCATTTTCCTGCTCCTTCATATGACTAATAAACTTTTGTAGGCACTACAAAAGATTCTAGTAATCTAATAATCTTATTAGATTTTCTAATGTGAAGAAGGATTCAGACTTTGATATCTCCCTTTAAAGAGCTCTAAGCTTCACGTTCCTCCGCATCCGAGGTACATAGGAGTCAGTTGATCTCTTTGAGTCCTGTTATGGAGGCTTTGCTCCCTCTTCAGTTGTCTGGAATAGCTTCCCACTGAAGCGATGTCTCATACTTTACTCCCTTCTGGCAACTCTGGTCTCTCCACTGTTTCCCCAAAGGACCACCAAGGACTCTGGCCTTAGGCTGCAAGGCCCAATCACGCCCCCACCTTGTGAGAGCTCTGGGTTGCTCAGCTCACTCCTCCTCTTCCAAGTATCCACTTCCCCTTCTCCTTTCTTCTGCCTGGTTTTGTGAAGTTGCACTTGGTTTCACTTTAAGAACACTTTAGCAGAGTTCTTCCCTGTGTATCTCCATACTCTTTGGAATTTTGATCCTCAATTCTGATATATTTCAGCTTGCCCAGTCTCTTGTCTCGGTCTCTTTAGCTAAGTGAAATGAAGCTATCCAGCTGTGCATGTGACCCGAGAACTGCCTCTGAGCACAAAGCCAGGGCTACTGTGGTTCAGGCCATTGACCCTTTCATGTAGCAACCTCTGTCTGGCAGTGTCTCTTCCCAGTGTCTAAAGAGTAGTCACGCTGGCAAGACAGGAAGCCAAACTCTTTTCAGGTTAATAAACTGCCTGTTGCCTCATGTGTAGAAACAACGTAAAATGATCTTCCTGAAAAATCAGCACTGCTCACTGAAGAACAGAATAGGTGTGAAGCCACCTACGATGATGCATAAAGTAAGGCACCAGTCAGAAAGAAGAGTTAGCAAAAATTAGCTCCAGCCTTGTTTCTTTTCACTTGATTTGACACCGGTAACGTGGACAAATTAAGCATTTTCAAGTAATTGTTGGATGTTAAGGCTGCAGGATTTTGATCTCAGAAAGATAAACTTGGGTTGCCACAAAGCTCAGCATGGTGGCATATACCTTTAATCCTAGCACTCAAGAAGCAGAGGCGGGTGGTCTACAGATTGAGTTCCAGGACAGTCAGAGCTATACAGAAAAAAACTTGTCTCAAAAAAAAAAAAAAAAAAACTCTTGGGTTGCTCCAAATTTTTCATTTTCCAGATGAGCAGATAGAGGCTTGGTGGATAGAAGTGATTTTTCCCCCCTAATATCATAATGAACTTATAGGGAATGAAACTGGAATTCACAAGTCTTGACTCCCAAGCCTGTTGGACATCCATGCATTCAGATTACATTTACTGAACATCCACCAGGTTTATAGTACTGAACTAACGATGATATTACCTTGTTTTTCAGAAATGTTAAAAAAAATTGATTTTGGAACATTTGAGTAAGTTCAATAAGTCAGTATGCAATTTTGGATTTCTTTCAAGTAAAAGAATCTGATTAGCATTAATTGGAGCCATCTCCCTCGCTCAACACAGGGATGAGATATTTCATTATAGCATTTCAGACCCACGAATATGTCCCATAATCACTATGGTTTTATGATCCCGTCAGGCATGGCTATAGGAAAGCTAGGGCTATGCTCTGATGCAGCCTTTACAGGAACCCAGTGCAAAGTGGACATTAAAACTGAAAAAAACTGTTCAGTATCTTCGACTCGATGACCTACGTTGTCCTTCGCCTCTGGGAAGATCCTGACATCTGCGATCGACAGCAGAGCTGTCCTAGGGACCTGTGTGGGCCACCTTGGGAGCATTGCCAGGTGGGGGTTGAGTGTAGAGGATGTGGAAAGGCAGTCTAAGCCAAAGGGACCACATACGTACAGGTGACGAAGCAGGGGTATGGCCAGAATGGAGTGTGTGATTTGACCCATGTACACCACTAATCTAGTATAGCCTTCTTCCTGGATCCCCAGAGCATCTATTGGGATGATAAACATTATCAGACCCATATCACTGCAATCCCGGAGGTTTGGAAAGACTGCACTGAAAGTTAAAATTTAACATTAGAGATTGTAAATGCAAGTATATATGATAGAGATGAAAATAGAGAGGCAGGACTGAGCAGAAGGTGGATGCCGTGTGCCTGTGTGTGTGTGCATGCCTGCACGCGCGCACGTGTGTGTTTATTTCCCTCTGATTACTGTTGTACCAAAGGCAGATAATTCCAAAATTATCATATAGAACTCCTTTCCTCCCTCAGAACTCAGAGCCCTGGAGCACTTGGCCGGAGGACTGTGACATGGCCTGTAGACTGTGAGTAAGCACGCTTGATTTCTCAGTTACAGTGTAGGGTTGGACCCTAGGGTATGAGGATAACATGCCTTTATCCCAGTGCTCTGGAGGCAGAGGTAGGTGGATCTCTATGAGTTCAAGGGCCAGCCTGGTCTACAGAGTGAGTTCCTGGAGGGTCAGGGTTGCAGAGTGAGACCTTGTTTAAACAACAACAACAACAAAGACAAACAAATAAACAAACAGAGAAATGGACAGGAGGGAAGGGAGGAGCCACATGGAGCCCGTAAGCAGCCATTTTACTCTGAAGCCCGCCACTGTTCAGCCAATGAGGAATCCCCTCAGATACTGAGCAGAAACGTGAAGGGGCCTGGGGAGAAAATGTGACTTTTCTTTGGAAAATAAAGGTGAAGAAAAGGAATGAATGAGCCTGCATCTTGAGTTTCATAAGAACCGTTGGATTTAGTATCTGTGAAAGGCATGTCAGCTGCATAGTCGGCTCCTTGAAAACTCATTTCACTTATCCTTCTATTTGTTAATTCTGTGCAGGTCTAGAGACCTATAAATGACCCATAAATAAATAACCCGGTGGATAGTACCTGAGTAAAGAGATCATGGTTGCCAGAGAGGCCCTCTCTAGGACCATCTCATCTCCACCCTCCTCAGGGCTCGAACATTCCAGAAGCACCAGGGTTCTTTTCTCCTCCTTCTTTCCCTCCATCTCCTGGAGTTTATGATGTCTAGAGCTCTAATGCAGTAAATGACAACCCACTTCATTCTTTCCCTCCATCTCCTGGAGTTGATGTCTAGAGCTCTAATGCAGTAAATGACAACCCACTTCAACCTCCATAACAGCTTCTTCCTATATTGAAAAAACAACAACTCAAAACAGCTTCAGGAAGTCCCAGAAACCGACTAGGTTCACTAAGCCCCTCCCTGCCGTAGTAAGCAATGAAGCTGCTGAGAGTCGCTCTCAGACAAGCTGAGCTGCAAAGTAGACTTTGAGATCAGTCTAGCTGCCTGGAAGAAGCAGAAACTAACCGAGTTACCTGGAAGAGGTTTAGACTGACTGAGGCACCTGGAAAGGTCACTCTCCAGCCTGTTGAGCTACCTGCAGGCTGTGCAGTGATATCCGGAGTCCCAGCTTTGTGATCTGTCAGTCATGCTGGCACAGGCTTTGGTGATGCAGCTGCCTTTAAGCCATTTCTGCTCCTGTAAGTAACCCCTCATCTATATTCCTGGAAGTAACCCCAATAAAACTCCTGGTTCACCAAGTTGGAGTTTGGTGGCATTCCTACTTCGGTCTGTTATGGGTTCCCTGTTGAGGGTGAGTAGATGTGTGTGCTGTGTCTCCTCAGGAAAGGTCTTGCCATACAAAAACATCATAAAAACAAAACAAAAACAAAGACAAAACAAACAAACAAACGAAACCCTCCAAACATGCTGTCAAAGCCATCCTCAGCTGAATTCCTGCCTGCATTTACTGAGTTCACGGTTCCATGAACGTACCTGCTCCAGATACTGAATGAAGGAAGCACAGTTGTGTGAAGCTGTGACTGGCCTGTGCCGTCAGCAATGAGGATCACAGAGTTTCCTTGATTGAGAGAACCAGGTTAAATGGATCCTTCCGTGGCAGACTCCTCACCTCCTTCTCTCTCTTCCAAGGGACCAGTGTTCCCATCCATGTGCGATAGTTTCACTCCACTGATATTCAGTGACCGCACATGGCCAGCCAGAAGCACCCCAGGCATGGGAAGGCCCCATACCAGGAACTGGGGGGTGCCGTGAGCTTGGGTTGGTTTCCAGTATCCTCAGCTGGATGCATCTTGTTCCAATTCTCTTCCTATTCTTTGGGTCATAGACCCTTTGGCTAGTTATAGTCTGAAATTTGGAGGAAGCCTGCAGTCTGGCTTCCTTCTTTTGCTTTGGAATCAAACAGAATGTTGCATTGAAACAGACCTTTTCTTTGACAGCTGGCTTCTAAGTCCTTTCCCCTTGAACCTTGGTGTGCCTGTGACTGCTTTGGTGGTAGGATGACAGAAGTGACCCCATATGACCTCAAAGCCAGGTTCGCGTTTCTCACCGGACACTTACTTTTGGGGTATGAGTCACTGTGTAAGACGTTCAATGACACTAAGGCCATCAGGGCATGTACAGTTCTCTGATCAATAGAGCCCAATGAGCCCAGCCTTGCAGCAAGTGAGTGACCCACATCAGACCCACGTGTCCAAACCGTTCCCGGTGACCTTAGTTAATGCAACGTGGAAGAGAATCTCTCAGCCAAGTTGGGCTGGATTCCTGACCCACAAAATCACGAGACACAGGAGGATGGCGATGGTTTTACTGCACTAAGTTTGGGGGGAGTTGATTATGCAGCAGGAGATAACTAGAACACTAGACATAAATAGAAGAACGTTGGCTGTCTGCTTTAGACAAATTTAGGCTGATTTCATGTGATTTAACCCGACCATCTGCTCTTGCCCATGATAATTCCATTTTGCTCAAGACTTGGATCAAGTTACCCCTTCACTGAGGCAGATCCTCACCTGAGTTTACCGAGAGTTCCCTGATCAGTGTCCCCTGGTCCCTAGGAGCTTTCAGATGGCTCACCTATGGCTTGGTGGTTAGCAAATGGCACACCCAGCCCCACTCAAACTCACCCAGCACCACAGCCACATGCTGCCTCTGTCCAGTGCTTTCTGAGAACAGCCACAGTTAAGAGATGAGCCTGCGGTTAGTTGTCCTTCCCATAGATGTGTATGGATGTACTATTCTGGCCATTTCCCCGGCAACTTCACATACTAGAATGGGTTTTCCCCATTTCTTGGCTTGCCTTCCCAGCAGGTGCAGTGCAAGCTGTTTGGTTGTTAATGGTGTGAGATGGGATCTTACTGTGTATCACAGACTGGTCTTGAACTTGTAATCCTCCTTCTTCAGTCGCAAGTGCTAGAATTACAGGCCCGTGTTTCAGAGTCTGGAACCCCGGACTCTGTTCTGACTCCCTTCTCAGTAACATCATGTCTTATTTTGAAGAGCTAGATACATGAGATGTTGACATTTAAAATCAATAGGAACTTAGAATTGGGGACCATCCCTTGGACTAATTTTTAGCTTTGGTTTGGAGTAGGTTGGGGTGAGTATAGGATTGGCCAGGATCCCCACAGTCAAGTGCTGTACATATAATTCTCTCAGTATGCAAAAAGAGGGCAAAAATTATATTACCTGAGTCTCAATTTTCTCATCAGTTAAATGGGGTACAGTCTTAATCAATTTCACAGGCAACTGATGAGGTCTTAGCTATGGCCCCTGAGAGAAGATGTGAGCATGAGGGACTCATTGGGAAGTGGGAAAAGGCCGATGACAGAATGGACAGAGACAAGGCCAAAGAAGAGTATGGACCAGCAAAGTGTTTGTTTCTCTGTCAGGTACCACTGAGGAAGCTGCAGCTTCATTCTGGAGAAGAACTCTGGGAAGGAAGGTTCTGTTAGCATTCCCATTTTACAGGTGATGACAAAAGGCAGAGGGACTGGGGCTAGCATTCACTAAGCAGGTAAGTGATAGAACCAGAAGTTCACAGAGAGCCTGGCAGCTAGTGCTCACTAACCAGGTAAGTGAACCAGGGTCTCATCCTCCGTCTGCTCCAGTGGTCGCCATAGTGACTGCGGATATTGCTTTCATTTTTTTAAACTAAATGTAGGGCGTGATGTCTGTGCCAGGAGTTAGCTTTTTTTCCTTTCAGCACCAGTGTTCAGCAAAGAGAGTATTTATATGTGCCTAGTTGGAAAAACGTTAGTTACATACTCCATTTAAAAGAGATGCCCAGCTCTGACACTGAGAAAGAGAAAGCCTGTTCAAAGCTGTGATAGACAGACAGATGGATGGACGGACACACAGACAGACAGATGGGTAGATGTCCTGGTAGGGAGTTGGAGGTGAGCCTTCACTGGTAAGGAGCAGGATTTCTTTTTGTGGTGAGAAAACTATTCTAAAAGATATTGGTAATGCTTACATGATGGGGAATATGCTCAAACCTATTGCAATACATATTCAAACTAGATGAGCTTTATAATTTTTAAAATAAAAGATAAATGTATAAATAGTTTAATGCTTACTTTTTTTTTTTTTTTTTTTTTGGTTTTTCGAGACAGGGTTTTTCTGTGTAGCCCTGGCTGTCCTGGCACTCACTTTGTAGACCAGGCTGGCCTCGAACTCAGAAATCCGCCTGCCTCTGCCTCCCGAGTGCTGGGATTAAAGGCGTGCGCCACCACGCCCGGCTAATGCTTACTGTTATCGTTGTTATTTTATTTGCTTTTTGATACAAGGTTTTATTCTGCAGCCCAGGCTGACCAGGAATTGATTACATAGCCCAGGCTGGCCTGAAACTGACTATGTAGCCCAGGCTGGCCTCCAAATCTTCCCAATCATGTTACCTTACCCTCCTAAGTTCTGGGATTGTGTTGGTCAGTCACCAAGCCCACCTTCTTTCCGACCTCAGACATATATATGAAAACCAACGAAGCAAACGAACAGCCCCAAGCCACAGAATCCATTGCAGGTGCCCGAGTTAGTCAGCTTCTTGCCACTGTGAACACCGAGATAACCAACCTATACTTAGGAAAGGTTTGCTTTGGCCCACAGTTCTGCAGCCCACGGTCACTTGGCCCTGTCACCATTGTGACTGTGGTAAGCCAGCCAGCACATGGTGGTGGGAAGATATGGTGTAGCCAAAACACATAGCTCATGCTAGGGAGGGAGAGGAGGAGGGGTCCCATGACTCTCCCCAAGGGCACACTCCCAAGGTCGGGAGTCCTCTCACTAGCCCATCTCAGAGTACCAATACCCTGGAGACTAAGCCTGTACTTCCTGGCCTTTGGAGGAAATTCGCCATCCCAACTGCAGCAAGGCCTCATTATAGGGATGTTGTTGAAGTGAAGTGTTTCCCATCAACAAAGGAATTTGAGAAAAGCTGAAAAAGCTGTGTTGCTTAAAGTCAAACACTCAGTAGGGAGACATTAGCAGTTGGTGATTGTTGGAAGGAGGTAAGTGACCCCGTGACCCAGTGACTGTTGTGACTATTGGGAAGCCTACCAAGCTAAGATAAGCAGCCCACTGCTGTGAACCCCAAACTTAGAACAATGAATTGAGATATAAAGCATAAGTAATGAGTCACCTGGAAAAGCAAGGATATTCTTATCACCTCATTATTTTAGCATCAGGTGAGGGTGATCATCAGCCTGGAACACCATGTTTGTTTATCTGTTTGTTTTGTTTTTATTTTGAGACATGGTTTCTCTGTGTAGACTTGGCTGTCCTGGAACTAGCTCTGAAGATCAGGCTGGCCTTGAACTTGCAGAAGTCTAGCTGCCTCTGCCTCTCGGATGCTGGGATCAAAGGCATGTGCCATCACAGCCCAGCCTGGGACATTACTGTGCTGTTTTATTTTACAGCCCCAGCCAGCCTCAAACTCACTTTGCTGAGGCTGGCCTTGAACTCCCGAACTTCCTGCGACCACCTCCCAAATGTCAGGATCACAGGTGCTCACTGCCACACCCAGTTCTGGGACATTATTAAAATAAGTTCCTGTAAGGTGACTAAAAGCTGGACTGAACAATTGTCATGAAAGATGTAAGGTCTAGGTCACACTGATGACTAAGTGACAACCCCTTGTGAAAACTAACAATTCAGTTACTAAACTAGAGAACCCAAGACATCATTTCCAATTTTATACTTTGGTGTTTCCAATTCAACTTCAGTTCCTAATTATCGCTGCCCTTTGTCACCATCCCCATTCTGGCTTTGGTATGTGTGGTTTTAAAGACAGAGTCCTGCTTTGTAGCTGTGCTTACTTGAAACTCACAATCTCTCTCTCTTTCTCTCTCTCTCTAGATTAAACCCCTATCTGGAAAATAAAAGATTTTATTTATTTAATGCATGTGAGCACACTGTAGCTGTCTTCAAACACACCAGAAGAGGACATTGGATCCCCTTCTGGTGGTCATGAGCCACCATGTGGCTCAGAATTGCTGGGAAGTGAACTCAGGACCTCTGGAAGAGCAATCAGTGCTCTTAACTGCTGAGCCATCTCTCCAGCCTCTGTGTCATTCTCTTAAGTGCTGAGAGTACAGGCATGCACATTTGGCTTCTACTATGTATTTCACCATACATTATGTTTAGTCTTCTTGGGGAGGGAGGTTTCTTGTTAGAATTCAAGCTCTGGGTTTCCTTGCTGTTATGTTGCTGGTGTAGCCACATGTCACTTCCCCTGGTGTCACGGGTGCTCTGAAGTGTGTGGTCTTGAACAGCCAGAAGATGGGCGAGTCAGGGCATGAACGGAAGCAGATCAGCAGGCGTGGGTGCACACAGTGTGGATGACCATGGTGTCAGACGGCTTGGGACTGGGGGCTTTTGTGGGAAGCAAGACTTCTCAGAACAGCCTTGGGGGAGCAGTGATGGTTGCTCACCAAGATGCCTATCCTATAATAATAATAATAATACTTTTAAATAGAAAGCAGAAAAAAACAACTATTTTTCAATGTGCTGAAAAAACAAAACAAAACAAAAACTCACTTCTATACCCATTTCCAAGGCACATTATTGAGGCTTTATGGAAAGTTGTTGTGGAAAGAACCACAGGGCCTGGAGTCCCCTGCATGCACTTTATATGTGTGTGACTTTGGAAATGACTGTGGCATCTCTGAGCCTTATTTGTCTCACCTGAGAAGCAAAGGTGGGCACTTGTCCTGGTCTACAGGGATGATGTCAGGTGTCAGAATGGAATTAGAAACCGTAGTCCTTTGCAGGTGTTCTCTGCATGCCTGGGGGATGAGTGGAGGTGATTCGAATAGTTGTCATGGATGATGGTAAAGCCCAGGTCACCTGTTCAGGAAGTGGGAGGCCATCTTCATATGGGGACACAACAATACCCTGCAGAAGGAGTCATAGACCTTGTCAAAAGAACATATCCTTCCCTTCCCAGGGCTCCAGGTTCTGGATCCCCCCAAATCCAGAGGCAACTAGGATTGATTAAAATGAAACCCATAAGCCAGTCAGAGACTTGAATGTCAAGACTTGCAATGATTTGCTTATAGGCACAGTCTGTCTGTCCCTCTAGTGCTATCCCAGCACTCTGAGCCAGCTGTCTAGAAACCTGGACTCTGATATCACCTGTTGGACACTCTCCTCTCTTATGAATTAGCTGTTTGTAGGAATCTGCTCTGGTCTACACAGCGGCCCAAAGGGAGTCCTGGAGGCCTGCACCCCACACACACCAGTGAAGTGATGGTGTGGGGCAGGAAGGCTGGGGCCACATGACTTGAGCTACAGATGGTTTCAGTGAACCTGAGTCCACTCTTCCCAGGGTCCAGAGAATGGCTGATAAGGGACACCATCTGAGAAGGTATCTGTGGCTCCTTGGCAGAACATGGCAAGCCTTCCAGACTGTTGATCTTCCAGCATTACTATTCCGAAGTGTCAATCAAAGAACCAACAACGCCGCTAAATCACAGTTTCCCAGGACCCCACCATCGGAGGTTTTTAGAGCTGCTGCTGGGAATAGGGTTGCGTTAGTTAAAGATCTGGTGTTTTGCCTCTGAGTCCAGCTGTTGGCAGAGGTAACCGTGGCTTAGAGGTTCAGGGCTTTGGATGTTGGTGAAATGGAGCATTAACCCTGCTACAGAATTGTGAATGTTGTTTTTGCTGTCTCTTCTGACACTGGGGAAAGCGGGACACCGGTTGTCGTGGTTGTTGTGTGCTATTTGTGGACAGGGAACCTGTCCAAGAAGCTCCTCGGCTTAAGGAGAACCAACCAGGGTCCGTTCCTAAATCAATGTGCAAGCATTGGCACATGTGTCCCTTCCGTGGCTCCCACATGCACCTGAGCTTCAGGTGGTGCGGTTACCAGCAACCCACCGTACCCCAAGCACCCCTGTGAGGGCTCTAAGGTCCCAGAGCTGATCCCAGACCCTGTACAAGTGAAGGTTGGTACTGAGCCCAGTTGGGTGCTGTGGAGTGTGACAAGAAATGGTTCAGAAAACCCGAGTGCCTCTCTGGAAAAGATTCAATGAAGGCTGGGACCAGGAGACCCTGACTTTTGGGGGAGACAGACATATGGCTTTTCCAGGCGGGAACCACCTCTGGACCCAGATTTCAGGTCCACTGTAACTGCGAATACTCCCATCACATCGGTACCCACCTCCGTGTCCTGCAAAGGAGGGGGAATGCAGAGAGGTCGGCTCCCATTTTGAACTTCCTGGATGGCATAAGGGCAAGTGGTAACTTGATTTAAAAAAAAAAAAAAAAACCAGAGGAATGGGGAACGGATCTGAAAGCAACCAACCAGCACGGCTGTATTCCACAGACACTGCCTCCGGGTTACATGACTGTGTCTGCTTACAGCCCCCTCCTCATCCTTTTTTTTAGTCTTACCTGTTTCATACCTTCTCAGGCTTGCAGAGGGGAGGCAGTGGAAGGACCCCTGCAAGAACTGGTGGGACCAACACAATCCTTTGTTCTATCCTTGTGGTGGTGCCCCATCCTAGGTCACCACAGGAAGCATTTTCAGATGTCAGCAGGGCCAGTGGAGGGGCTGGGTTCCGTCTCTGAGGATCTGTGTCTCCCCTGCCCCCCACATCAAGACCGGGTTTTATTTTCTGCCTTCTCTCAGCTGGCCCAGCCAAGAGAGAGGAGATGATATTCCCAACCCCCCTCAGACCACATCCTTTTAACATAAACAGCTGGGCACAGTGATAGAGTTGATTTCCTGGATCCTTCTAGAAGAAATGTGGATAAGGAAATGTCTGGAAAGGCCTCAAACAAACGTAGATCCGTTACTCCCTGAGCTGGCCTTGGATGCTGTAGCCACCCCCAAATTTTGGAGGTGTAACTTATACTTCACATTTCAAGCTGGGGAAAGCTAACCACGCAAAAACACTGCTCTGGAGGCCTCCCGTGGTCCTCAAGTCTCCAGTCCCCAGCAAGGCAGAAGGAAGAAATCTCCTTTCTGTGTGGAAATAGAAATACTCTCGTGGGTAAGTCATGTAATTTTTCTTTTTTTCCATCTGTACTTTCCTGTGTAGACTCAGTGGTTTCATATACAAAAATCTTAGCCCAAGGTATGACACAGAGTGGGCACTTAGTCTTTCCTCATCGGGAACATCAATGTGGACTTCCTGGCTCCATTCCCCCACTGATGCTCATGGAGCCTGCCTTAGCTGTCCAAGCAGTCACCTCCCGCTTCTTTGACTCTGTCACAGGTGACACGAACTTTTCCTCCTTGAACTCCTCACGCTGCGATTACCTGCCTTAAAAAAAAAAAAAAAAAAAGATATGATACCATGTCTAAGTTGTTGTGAAGCTTGCCAGTTCTGGCCCTGCCCGATACACACAGTAGGTCTAATACATGGCGTAGACAGTGTGGACAGTGTGCAGGGCCAAGGCTGGGGACTTCAATGGAAGCACACAGCACTCGCATGTTGGGTAACGGGCTGATGATGGCCACACATTCTTCCTTTGTGTCCCCAGATAGAAACTAGACAATTGGTCTCCCTGGCCTGACAGGGTGTCACAAGGATCACAGCCCCTTAGAGACAAAATGATTTACCATATGCCAAGGCTGACACACAAGACACCAAGAAAATGTCTCATCACAAATCATGAGCCTGTCAGCCAGAACAGCTTCAACTCGGGGCCCCTTCGTGTGGCAAGGCTCCTTCAAGGGCCTTTACCTCATATTATATTTTTCAACCCCCCAAACAACAACAGCCCCTCAAATTGTAGAGCTCTGGCTCTCCAAGCCGCTTCTATCTCTGGTGCCACTTCTTCTTCTAGTTAACTCCCTCATCTTCTATGTTTCCCCTCTGGGACCACAGATGAAGCCTGACATGTTCTGTCCTCATCTAACTTCTCATTCGCCAGTGCCTGGGAAGTTGCCTATTGTAGGGTGAGGCCTGCCTTGGCCAAAAGGCATGCAGAGCCCCTCCCACAGCCCACACCCTTTGTTCCTCCCACAGTTGCTAGAGTCCTCAAAATCACCCTCTTGGTTTTGGCTTCAAGCCACACCCCATCCCTCCTCACACACCATCCACCACCTCCGGTCTTCTCTCTCTCCAGCCTCCTGGAATGAAGTTCTGCCTGAAATTGGGGCCTTCGAGCCTCTCCCTTCCAAGACATGGCCTCCAGTCATCACAAACCGCAGCTGTGGGAAACAGGCCCTGCCCCAGCTGCACAACAGGCCCGTGGGTCACAGAGGCCAGGCCCATCCTTGACCCGATCACTGGTGTGGGAAGAAGGGTGGGGTGGGTAGGGTGAGGTGGGGTGGGGCCATCAGAGTGAGATACACTCAAACCATATTCTGGGAGAGGAAATGCCATTTTCATAATGTTCTATTTGAGGTCCTCTTTGCACACCCTAGAGGGCTCAGTTCTCTGCTGTGCTACGCGTTGGAGTTTCTTAGGGAGCTCAGTGCTTGGTCCCACCCAGGGGTGCTTGTAATTGGCACGGGAGTGGACCTGAAAGAGATTCTGTGAGAGCCAGGGAGGACACCCATTGCTCAGGAGTCATGTACCTTCCTCCCGAAGGCAGCGGAAGGCCAAGGCCTGGGGCAGATTTGAACCTGAGAACTCGCTCCCCACCTGACTTCTGTTCTGTGCTCTGGGTGGGACACAGCCCAAGAAAGTGCTTAGTGAGGAAGGACCACACTGCCCCTTTCCACCATGTCTCCACCCCAAGGAGGGCGGGAGTCTGAGGACACACCCAGTTACTGTTAGAGGATCAGGGCTAAGTTCTCTTTGGGACATGCTTGGTCTGAATCAGGTTGGGCTCTTTCCAGGAATTTGAGACCTAGGACAGCGTCTCTGTTCCAGCCTCTGCTGCAGCCCTGCACACAGACCTCTCCTCTCGCCTCAGGTATGGAATTGCCCCTCACGATTCATTCTCTAACTCACACCCTCCTCCAAGCCTTGCCTGATGACTCTACAATCTGAGCCAGGCAGAGGATAACTGTGGAGAAAAGGAGCTCTGCTGAGACATGTTAAAAAAAGATGTATTTTTATTTACCTGCACATATATATACATACACCATACATACATATGCACACACACACATTCACACAAATTCTCACACACATCATGCATGTATATATACACTCACACCATACATATACTCACACACATACCATACATACATATACATATATACAAATATACACCATACATACACACTCACCCACACCATATTACATATACCCCATACATACACCCTCACACATACAGCACACATATATACTCACAAACATACACCATACATACACACTCACATACACTCACAGCATACATACTCACACACACAACACACACACACCATACATACACATTCACACACATACCATACATATACACTCACACACAGTCATACCACACACGCCCCATATAGACACATTCACATACATATCATACATATACACTCATACACAGTCACACCATACATACACACTCACACACACACACACACACACACACACAAAACACACACTCACACACACACCATACACTTGCACATGAAACGTATGGAAAAAGAGAAACAGTGGTAATTGCTCAAGCATTTTAGAGTTTCAGGGTAAGGACTGACACAGCACATTTTCAGAGTTCCTCAGAGTACACCAGCAAGCACAGAGATTATGATCCATTCTCCTGAAGCCACCAGAAGGAAAAGCACAGTGAGAAAAGATATGAACGTAAAGTTAGGAGACCCAGGGGCTGCCCAGGGCTCTTTCCCAGTGGTCAGTTGATGCTGAGCAAGCCACTCCTTTTTGTGTGCTATGCATTTCCCAGGCTGCAAGATTTAGCGTGGCTCATCCTATTCAAAGTCACTAGGCTGTGTCTGATAGAGAAGCAAGGAGGTCTGCCTCCAAACAGGTGACCTTCTTTGCTCAGTGCAACCTTATTACCCTTCCCTCTCTGCTTGGTGCAACCTTATTACCCTTCCCTCCCCTAAGAATGAAACCTCATTGCCACAGCCAGTCAGATTCTATCTCTGAAAGAAAGAGCCAAGTCTCTTTCTTTCCCTTTGATAACACAGGGCCAAGGACATTGTGAACCTAACACAGGTCGCCTCCCTTGTCTTGGCCAGGGTAGAAGGAGATGGATGGTGGATCAGATGGAAATTGTCCAAAGAGCACTCCATTCTCCCACAGACTCCAGGTTTCACATCATATGTCTGAGCTCAGAAGCCCTTGTTTTAGCAGCATGGGCTGGGGTATAAGCTTTGCCTCTGTGGTGGGGTCAACATCTTCTGTAACAGACAGGCACAGTAGCAGAATACAAAATGTATGTGCAGAGTTCTGAAACTGGCCTCAGCCTGTCGTGTGAGGTAAGTGACCCCTGATTCGAAGTCACTGACTACCAGGAGCTGCTGGGTTCCGGGGAACAGCCTCCCTTCGGGGTGGGACAGGAAGGTGAAAGAAAGAGACCAATGCACGTAATACTGAGCCCCAAGACACCCATCAGCAGTCCATAGTGACACCCTGATTATCCACCCAACAGACTCTTCCCTTGCAAAGTAGCAGAAGTTCTCTGCCTTGAGTATAGTAGAAAAGACACCCCATATACACCTCCACTACCTGCCGCCGCCACTCCATAACTAACTGGACGCAAGCATAGAGGTCTGTCTGTCTGTCTGTCTGGAGTGTGTGTTTGCTGATGACACTGCAATCTGAGCCAGGCAGAAGATAAATATTTGGAAAAGGAGCTCTGCTCAGATGTTTAAAAAAAAAACCATGTATCTTTATTTACCTGTGCTTGTGTGCATGTGCATGTGGGCGGGGAGGTGGGGGGTGGGGCACGAGCGAGCCTGTATGTGTGCAAGTGCGTGTGTGTACCTCCGAGTGTATTTCTGTGAGTGCACATGCCTGTGTGTGTGTGTGTGTGTGAATATGTCCCCCCCCCCGTGTGTGTGTGTGTGTGTGTGCTCAAGAGCATGTGTGCACTTGAATGCAGGCCTTTGGAGGGCAGATGCTTTAGATTCCCTGGGGCCTTCAGACATGGGTGCTGCAACTACACTTGGGTCCTGTGCAAAAGGCAGTACGTGCTCTCAAGTGCTGAGCCATCATCTCTTCTGACTTTTTGACACCTGTTGGACTGGTTGGCTCTCCCTTCTGGGAGCATGAGAATGTCACAGGGTAATGGGTGTGACCTGTCTTCCCTACACCCTTGCCCTGGGAGGTGGCGAAGGCTGACAGAAGACGCTTCTTTAAGATCCAGGCTCCTGGGCTTGTTCCAAATTCACCTAAGCTTTCTGAGCTTGAGTGTTGAGCGAACAAAGCTTTCCCCAAAGAGAGAGAAGTCTTGAAAATTCCCTATTCCGAAGGCTTTGATGATATTCACATACCCCCAGCCCCCACCCCCGCACACCCATGCAAGGCCATCTATTTTGTGGTCTCTCTTCAATGGAATTCAAGGTTGAATTTCATTTCTCTTAGCACAGGCTGGGCTAGGAGCAAAAGAGAAGTGAGGATCTGGGTTAGGGGGAGAGAGATGGGTGCTGTGCTAGAGGCCTGGTTTCACATGCCCTCAGCAGCACCCTGTGCAATGGGAAGGTAGGAAGGCAGTGTTTCCGAGTGTGAATTGCAAAGCAGTTGCAGAATCCCAAAGTTGGAAGCTCTCTTAGGTCAGGTGACCATCCACTCAGCCTGAGAGCATCCAACATGCGAGGTTTACAGTTATAGAAACGGAGGATCTGGGAGGTTGTGGTAACACAGTCAAGGTCTTCCTGGGAGCCAGGCAGCAGAGTCTAAACTGTGCACTCTCTCCCCGGCTCCTAGGAGGCTTTCAGCCTCTGGGTTTGATTCTGTACCCTATGGCCTACTTTTACTGTCCCTGTCCTCTGGGAGGGCCGCTCAGCTTTGTGATTTTTTGGCAAATGTCTTGAATGGGCTGTCATTCACTCCAGCTTCTCAAAAGGCAGCTCCTTGAGGAGCCAGCTGTGGGGCCCACTGCCCCACTCCTGGCAAGTCGTCCATAGCTTAGGAAGAATTGGTCATGGAGGGGTTGAGGAGACCTATTGACACCGTCACAAAGACCTGGCCTGGGTGCAAACCCTGGCCAGAGTGTTAAAGAGAAATGTACCAAGCAGTATATCCTCACAAGGAGGTCCTCATCATCTTCTTCCCACAGTCATTCATAGAATTAACCTGCAGAAAAAAAAATACAAAGGAGGAAGGATTCAAATAGGGCCAGCCAGCCCCGTTGATGACATCTGAAGAGACAGGCCAAGAGACCACTACTAATTTAACTGATCAAGTATGGCTTCCCACTGAAAAATCACTTGAAAGACTTGCTTTAAAAATGTGATCTTTATTTCTAGAGTTCTAGAAGTAACAGCCCCTCTCACAAGACCTGCGCCCGTTGAAAGAGAAAATGTGGGGATGGAAAAAAACGATGGCTGTTTGTCTGAGATCAAGGCCAGAGGTAGTAGCAGGGTCAAGCGCAACCCCTGGTCTTTCCTGCCCGTCTAGGGCTTAACCTTACCATGTGGCTGTTTGCCTGGGTGAAGATCAAGGCTGCACCTCACTGTTGCTCAAGCAGGTACCTTGGCAGCCTGCCAGGTGACAGCACAGAGCAGACCTCAGCCCCGGATAGCAAGCTAGGCATCCACTCCCTTTCCCCAGCTTTTGGGCTCCAGGGGAGAGATGACAGGAAGCCACAGGGGAGGTGTGGGCATGATTCCAAGTCTCCTCAAGAGCTTCCTGAGGCAAAGTGATCAAGGGTGGATGGCAGAAGAGCACATGTATGTTAACTCTGGTCCTGGAGGCACTTACCATCTTGGAGACTCTTTCCTTTCAGTGTGGGAGCTCAGACAGTTTCACAGCCAGTATGGGAAAGAACAGCTGGGACCAGGGCATTCATCAGGGGGGAGAGGCCCAACAACCTACAGGACTAAAAGAGGTGACAGAGAGGTCACTGCTAGCACAGAGGAGACAGGTTCCAGCTGTGGAGGTGGAGGGTTGCCTGTGCAATAAGGCAGTCAATGTAGGAGTCCTCTGGCCCTCCTAGGAGTGACCAGTTGTGTCAGGGCCCCACAGCTTAGCAGCATTAAGCACATAGGCTCTGCAGTCAGGCAGAGGGCTGAGTCAGCCTCTTTCCACCTGTGTGAGCACAGACAAGTTACTTAACTCTTTGGGCTTTAGTTTCCTTATTGGGAGGGTGGGGATTAGAATGCCAACTCATAGGTCATCGTGGGACTTTAGCACAACAATGTTTCAAATGTTTATCAAAGTGGGACTTTAACACAACAGTGTTTCGAATGTTTATCAAAGGTGCTCAGCACAGATCCGCACAACTGTCTTTGTCTTGCAGGGGTTGTTTTGAGAAGCTGTGAAGCTGCTGGTTTATAGAACCAGGATCTTTATAGAACTTGAATCTTTTATATTCTGGTACCCAGGAGAGGTGCAAGAGCGTGAAGAACCCATAGCTCCTTTCTGTGAGACCCGGCTGTCTCTTTTAATTTCAGCTAGAGTGGATGGGAACAGTAAGGCGTGGGAGGTGGCATGTGGCTACAGGAATATGTCTACAAGTTTCCAAACTCTAGAGAGGCTTCCTCCTTCTTAGGATGTAGGCTGGAAATGAAGTCTCTCATTTCTTGCCCTTGTTCAGACTACTTTGCCCCCAGATTTCTTCATAATCTTCATGGTATGGTAAGGGAGTTAGAAAGCTGACTCCAGATCTGACTTAAAGCCTTGGTGACCAGATGTGACCTTACCCCATGCCTTTGGTAGGAGCTGATGTCTCAGTACTCTCTGTGTGGAGCCAGGTGACCTCTCTCTGAGAGCTTAAACTTGCTAGGCCAGTCTGGCTACTCCAGACAAGAGTCTTGCTCCCATGAGTTCTAGATCCCATGATCTCTCAGAGCCTGAGGACCCTTCCTCTGCCTTTGGGCTGCATTGCATCCATAGGCTGTGACTCATAGGAAGATTAGGAAAGTGCTGTGCTTTGAGGCACCTGGAGAAAGGGTCTACAATCTCCAACAGATTTGAGGGTGGATCAGGATACAGATCAAGGGCTTGAGCAGGGTTTCTACAGGCCAAGGTATATCCATCAAATACTCCAGCTGTGCCTCAAAATCAGCTTGACACAAATATTTAAAGAATTGACTTAGAAGCAGATGATTAGCAGGCAGTGAGTGATCTTAGTCTGAACCTAACTCCATCAAACAATCACATGATGGCAAACTATCAACAGCCAAGGCAGACTTGCTTGCTTCTTTTTGCACACCAGCCACACTCCAGTTCCCATATTCCCTTGCAACTGGGCGTGGCCATGCCATTGAGTTACATCCAGTGACAGTTATGTAGGAGTGCCAATATGCCCCCACTCCCTAAATATCTCAGGTATGTCATGCCCATATGCCTTGTTTTACGGTTTTACTGCTATGAACAGACACCATGACCAAGTCATGTCTTATAAAGGACAACATTTATTTGGAGCCGACTTACAGGTTTAGAGGTTCAGTCCAGTATCAACAAGGCAGAAACATGGCAGTGTCCAGGGACGCATGGTACAAGAGGAGCTGAGAGTTCTACATCTTCATCTGAGGGCCCCTAGCAGAACACTGGCTTCCAGGTAGCTAGGGTGAGGGTCTTAAGCCACGTTCACAGTGACACACCTACTCCAACAAAACCACACATTCCAATAGTGCTTCTCCCTGGGCCAAGCATATACAAACCATCACATGCCACTTTTTCCTTTTGGCCAAATAAAAATATTAGCCAGGTCATCACTCAGAACCATGTGTTGACTGGCAGTAGCCACAGAGGCTGTGTCCTTGCACTGAGCTGACTTGTTGACCTGCTTCAAAGTACTATGTAAACCAGAAATAAATGATGTGTTTAAACTCTTTGGAATTTTGGGTCTATTTTCTAGATCAGTATACTTATCATAAGCCGTATAGAGGTAAGCTTTTGAGAGACAGAGAGTCTCTGAGCTGTCTCTGAATTCTATGTGGGTGTAACATCTGCGAATATTGGCTTTAGCATACAAAGGTGTGAATCCACAAGTCTGGAGCCTGTAAGTTATGAGACTAGGCTTCCCCGGCCCACAGCGGAGGCCTCTGTCTTGATGGCTTCACGTGTAAATCCTGGCCTGATAGGTAGATTAGAAATGAATGACCTCGGGGGCTGTCATCGTGGAGGCTGTGTTGTGGCTCCTCGTATGTCCGTCCCGCAGCTTGTGCTTACATTGTTCATTCAAAAACACCTCTCTCCATGAGGTTCTGATTCATTTTAAAATGATGGAGACCGCAGGATGTAGCTTATCCAAGTGTTCAGTGGCAGTCTTTAGAGCTCACACACCACGGGAACGTTCTTAGTTTTATGACTGCACGATATTTGCTTTCACTTTGTGCACGCTCTATCTTGAGGAAATCCACATCTTCTTTCCTCTTCTTTTAGAATTATCATTTTACATTTGTATGTGTGCATACACGTGTGTGCCTGTGTGTCTGAGTGTTTGTGTGCATGTGTGGTGCACTCAGTTTTCCATGGAGGTAACACAATTTTTTTGTTTTTAACAAATGTACTGGGGATTCGAACTCTGTTTTTCACACTTGTACAGCAAGTACCTGCTGAGCCATCTCTCCAGCCCTTCACATCTTCTCTCTTCTGTTCCTCATCACGTGCTCCATGCATCCACCCATCAATTCTTCCAAGTTTACCGTGTAAGTTCCCATTTAGTGTCCATCTTTAAACATTTTCAAGGTTCCTGTAACAAAACACCTGACACTGAGTGATTTATAAAGGAAAGAGATTCATTTTGAATCATGATTCTGGAGGGCTAGAAGCCCAACATCAGATGGCCACTTCAGATGAAGACCTGGTGCTGAACCAGTTCATGGTGGAAAACAGAAATGTGGAGCATACGAGAGACAAAATACAGGTCCAGCCTCACCTACTGACAGCCAGCAGTAGTAACTAAGTGGTAACTAAGCCAGTCTCTAGAGAGAAAAAACCTGATTCCAAAAGCAATTCCTTCACAAAGGCAGGTTTCTTAGAATCCAAACGCCACTCAGCAGCCTTGTCACCCACTACCATTGTTCCATTGACGACCAGTGTCTCTCCTCTCATCACGCTATGGCAAGGGCCTCTGGACCTTTGAGAATTTCCCTTGAACTTCCCTAACATAGATGTAGAGAGAATATCTTACATATTCTTTGGATGCATCACCTGTCAATTAAAAAGCCTATATGGCCCATGGCTTAGACAGGTAATAGAAGGTGGAACATCTGGGAGGAGAAAGAATTCTGGGATAGAGCAGGCTTGGGGAGATCAGCCTAGAGAGATGTGAGGAGACAGACGCATGGTACCCAGGCACCGGTAACCAGCCACATGGCAGAATGTAGGGTAAGATAAATGGGTTATTGTAAGTTATGATTTGAGTCAGAACAAGAGCCTAGTATATGGCCAAGGTATTTGTAAGTATATCTTGGGTCTGAGTCTTATTTCTGGGAGCGTGGGGGTGGAAGGAAGAACCAGGGCCTAACTACAACACATAGAAGACATTGCCTCCGTGTGCCACCTGCACTTGAGCTGGTGATTACGTGTGTGGGAAGGGAGGGAGAGCGGGGGGAAAGGGGGTTCTAACATCTGTCTGCTCTCAAACGTGATGTCAACTGAACCTCTGCCTATGACCCAAGGAAAAATTAGGGGGTGCTGATGGGGATGGGGTACCTCCTAGACTCCTGTGAATGTGTTTGTTTTAGTACCATCGCCCCACCAGCCTCCATCTCTGGCATCCTGATTCCTCCTCCCACCACACTTACTGCTGTCTGCATTTCTTCTGGGCAGTGTATGCTAAACCTTTAGCCATTATGACTCTTCTCCGAGTGGCCACTCACATCAGGAAGGGGTCTATTTGGTGATTCAGTAAGTTTTGTACCCGAGGGCTACAAGACAGCAAAAGGATTTCTTTCTCTCGTTTATGAGGAACTTTCTCTGTTCTTCCTAAGCAGATCCTGGGGCAGTTACCCTCTTGCTATCTGCTGGTTTGGAGACTTCCTGCAGTGCCTCCGCCAGCACCTTGCTCTGGAATGTGTTCCTGAGATTCTGCAGGGTGGCCTCTCTCCACAAAGTGGGACCTGTTCTACACTTACCCCAGAGAGGAAGGAAATGTCAGACAGGTGGAGTTATGAGAATTACAGAGGAAGCAGTCAAAATGTCACCCCATAACTAATTCAATGCAATAGAAATATAATACTGTACACTGAGCCCTTTGCATTACTTACCATCTTTCATCTGACCATGGAAAATATTAATCTTTTCAGTCCCATGGTCTGGTTTATGCTACAGTCCTGTCTGTGTTTTGTGTTTTTTGGTTTTTTTTTTTCCTATTCCCTGAGGCAAAGAAAGAGTAACTGACTTATTCAGTCTGGTACAATGGTGCCTCAGATTTGAGAGAAGTTGGCACTACTGTTATTTGCAGCCCCAAGGACAGGACAAGGGTTTGGAAAACAAAGCTCATGTCTCTGTAGCCAAATGGTTGCCCAGTGAAACGCCTTCCCTCTGAACTGGCTTTTTCAGGTGAGCACAATGATTTAGTTAAACATTAAAAAAAGAAAAAGGGAGAAAAGAAGAAAAAGAAAAAGAAACCAAATAAGGCCACATAACACGCACTCTCCCAGATTTCTGAGGGTGTCCCTGGCTTTACCCTTGAGGGCTTTTAACAGTTGGCTTAGGAAGCCTTTAGGTTTATTTTGTGAATACAGCTAAACATATGTGCAGGACACATTTCAGGATCCAAGCAGATCCTCATGAGCAATAGTGTCAGAGTTTAGATACAATGTTACAATGTAACAGCAGCCAAGAAGAGGGGTGGGAGGGGTATTTGGTAGCTCCTGCTCATCCTAGGGTCCTAATGATACAATGTCCCTGGAATAAAGTACGCCAAATGCATCTGGAAGCTAAGTTGAGATTCCGGATGGATCTGTCATGAGCTTTCTGCCTGTCTCCTTATTTAGCTTGTACCTCTTTTGTTTCTACAGAATGTATTCCAGGTCTAAGAGAAAATGTTTGAAACAGAAAGACAACAGGGAGCAGAGGAGAGGAGAGAACACTTGATTAATGAACTCACGCAGTGGGTGGCTACTCTGGAATGGTAGTGGTCACTCTAAACCAAAACACGAAAGCCAGAGAGAAGCAGAAGGCTAAACATGTGGTTTGTCAGGTAGGAAGAAATATTCAGGCCAATTACTCAGACAAGGGAACTCTATTCAGCACTGTTTTGCTTTCTGAAAAAACAATTTTTTTTTGAAAGATCTGTCTACAAAATACATTAGTAGACAAAGGGCTATCTTTAGCAATGTTTTTGCTTGGTGTGTGTGTGTGTGTGTGTGTGTGTGTGTGTGTGTGTGTGTGTATGTGTGTGTGTGAGGGCAACTGTGGTATTAAATGTCTCTAGGAATTTCTTTATCCTCCATCTGTGCTTAAGGACAGTTGGGGATGGAGGGAGGATGCATTGGATACCAGCAGGTGTTTCTTTCTGCCTTGTTTTTGTTGTTGATGGTAAAAAGCAGCTTCTAGCTAACTCAAGCAGAAAGGCAAACTTTTCAGAGGTTAGAGTAGTGGAACCATTCCTGGTAACTGGCCTGCACTCAGGCAGAGCCACATAGCACTCAGCTCCGGGAGACAGTCCTTTCTGAGCCCAGCAACAAGAGGAATGACATAAAGCTCTTCCTCTGGCATCCTTGTGCTCAGGACAGAACACTAGGACAGTCCCAAGTGGCAAAGCTCACATCCCCTGGCTGCTCTTCCTAATGCTGTGACCCTTTAATACACTTCCTCATGGTACAGTGACTCCCAACCATAAAATTATTATTATTGCTACTTCATAACTGTTATTTTGCTACTGTTATAAATCATGATGTATATATCTGATACTTGTTCCCCCTCCCCCACCAAAGAGTTTGGGACCCAAAGTTTGAGATCTGCTGACTTAGGGGATGGGAGGAAGTTTGACATCTCCCACCCCCAACGTTACTCATGTGGGAGAGAGGAGGCCTAAGTGAGGTTGGAATGCCCTTTTTGATAGATTTAGTTCTAACAGGGAACTCAGTGCCAGCCCAGGCTGCTTTTCTTTAAGAAAACTCCTGGATTCAACACCACATCCTGCGTTCAGCAGGTTTTCATTATCTGAATCGTCTTGGGGGTGTTTCATGATTAACTGACATGACAATTGCCCAGTGGTCCATTATCAAAAAGGGAGCCCAGGAGGCTGTGACTTAGCTTTCCAGGGCAGCCATGACAAACGATCACAAAGGGGTGACTTCAGAGAGCTGAAATTTATACACTTTACAGTATAGGGACCAGCAATTGGAAACAGGTCGTTAGTAGGGTCATATTCATTCTGAAGGCCGTGGAGAGAATCTATACTCCCGCAGTCCTAGGTTTTGATGGTTGTCTGCAGACCTTGGAGTCTATTGTGTTATTCTAGATGCCGCCTCCTTTATCAGTGCAGATGATTCCTCGTTCGTGTTTCTGTGACTTCACAAGGTGTTCTCCTCTTCTTAAAGGATACTAGCAACCAGATGTAGGGCACACTATAGCATACTAAAATTGAGTAATAACAGGTGTCAATTTGCATCTACTGATACCCTGTTCTTAGATAGGCATGCTCCTTAGAGGAAGTTAGCAGACACAATAATACTAGAGAATGGAGTTTCTTCCTTGATGCTGGAAGAAATCAACTAAAACAATACAAAACAAAACAACCCCCCCCAAAAAAACCCCAGTTTTTGATCATGGTTTTTATCAAGGGATGCCTCCCCAGTAATGTTTACCAGGACCACTTTCCTCCTCCTCCTCCTCCTCCCCCTCCTCCTCTTCCTCCTCCTCCTCCTCTTTCTCCTCCTCCTCCTCGTAGCTCTAAACACCTTCCAGAGGTGCTTGGATTTCACAACTGTGTAAGAAAGCTGTGCAGTTTTCAAACTATGTCAGGACTTGGTTTCCTGAGTCAGTTTAAGTTTGTCCTGCCATGAGGAAAGAAAACAAACCACTTTTTTTCTTTTGATGAGTTCATGGATCTGCAGGGCATGGGTGCACCCAGACCTTCATAGTTCTGGGTGCTCTTGCCAGGATGCTGCTCTCTGGCTGCGTGCCACTTTGTTTCCTGTTCTTCGGTGCCTGTTCTTCTCAGCTTCCTTTCCTCAAACACAGAACTGACATCCCTTCAGTTACTTCGAGATGAGAGGGAATAAGGAGTCTGGTCTCTAAGGGAGATTCAGAAAGGAAGCAGGAGTTCTCAGCATTTAAGCTCTCTTCAGGATAAGCCACAGAGATGTGGTTCCCATGGAGACCTTCCAGAGGTGTGGCTGTACTCTATGGTGTGTGAGCTCAGCGCCCTACAACACAACACAAGTCACAAGGGGAAGTGAGTAGGTTTGACCTGATGTGGCTTTTTACTTTTCTGAAGATGGGCTGGGTCCTGCAAGATTAGGTCACTGAGTTTTGAGCAATGAGGTTGGAAATGGTGGACAGGCACCAGATAACCAGAATTGCTGAATGCCATATTAAAATGGACTTGTCCAAAAAACCTTTCTTTCTCAGACTGTAGCATTATAATGCTTAGATGTTAAAAATCCAGATTTTCCCATCACCCTCCACCTCCCCTGAACACTGCTCCAAGAAACACTCCAGGGAATCTTTATGGAGTCTTGCAAGTAGGAGGCAGAACTTTAAATTTTTTATTTCATTTTTTTAAAGACTGGAGTTTTAGCATAAGTATTTGATATTGAAGGAGAACAAAAGGACAAGGCCCTTTTGTTACTTGGCTTTTTCTTGTTGTTATTGGTTTGAGACAGGGTCTCACTCTGTATCACTCTATAGCCTGGAGCTTGCTATTTCCAAGAGGCTGGCTTCAAACTCAAAGATACACCTGCCTCTGCCTCCCTCCAGAGTACTGGGATTAAAGGCATGCTCCACCGTAGCTGGTGATGAATCCAGCATCTTGTGAAATACTTTACTAGTGTGCTCCACATGTGCTTCCCAGATTGCTTTAGAAACATCAGTTCACTTAGTTCTTGGAAAAAGACTTCCCAGGAATTAGTTCACTTGTTATCTCTGCTCCTCAGCTGTGGCACTGAGGGAGAGAAACTTGCTAAAAGGAAAGGCGTGGTACCCACTGGGAACAGGAGGCACTTGAGCAAAAGTACAGAAACAGCAACCATTTCACAGAACATGAGGGTGGAAAGTCCTCTGTTTGCTCCACGGTTCTCACTTCACGCTGTGGTTGGCAATTGTTAGGAAGGGATGTTGAAATCCCTCCCAGCTCCCAGCCTCCGTTACTTTTCTACTGCTGTGAAGGGACACCATGACCAAGGCAATTTATAGAAATAAAATGCTTATCATGACAGCAGGCAGACAGCTGTGGCATTAGAGCAGTAGCTGAGAGCTCACATCTTGAAACACAATTGCAACGCAGAGAGAGCTAAGTGGGAATGACACCAGCTTTTGAAACCTCAATCAAAACCCACCTCCAGTGACACACCTCTGCGAATAAGGCCACACCTCTGCCAATAAGGCCACACCTCTGCCAATAAGGCCACACCTCCTAATCCTTGCCAAACAGTTCCACTGACTAGGGACCTTAAATATAGGAGCCTATGAGGGCCATTATGATTCAAACCACCACATTTGAGGATGGAGAGATGGCTCAGTGTCACGAGCACTGGCTGCTCTTCTGAAGGACCTGGGTTCAATTCCCAGCACCCACATAGCAGCTCACAACTGTCTGTACCTCCAGTTCCAGGAGATCTGACACCCTAACACACACATACAAACAGGAAGAACACCAATATACACCAATGTGCAAATAAATAAATCATAAGAAAAAATTACCCACCGTACTCCACAAATGTACTTCGTGTCAGACTGTACCAGACCCAGAATTAAGGAGTCAAGTTCCTAGACTCATCTCTCTGTCCATAGCTTGCTGTGAGGTGAGATTTCAAACATTAGTTTCTCCATCAATAAAGCGATGTTACTGACCAGGTTATGCCTCTTTTGCTGTGGATCTACAAGAACACAGAGTACCCTAAGTTTCAAAGACAGTGTGAAATACTACCCAGGTCTGTCGTGGGGAGGTCACTGAAGAGAGAATGGATGACAGGGGTTTGTGGCGAGTCACTGGAAGAGTACACACAGGGATAGCACTTAGGTCCCATGGCAGACACGTGAGTGTTTGTCATTTTTTTTTTTGTTACCTCTAGATGCCATTACATCTGATCATGGTGTCTTAGATCTTTCTACTGATCTGAAGAGTGGTTAGAACTTAAAAGACAAACATGGTCTGCAGGGAGAAAGTTTTCTTCCTAAAAAGATTTCTTCTCACCAGCAAATTCCTTTGCTCTCTTTCTGGTGCCTTCTCTGGAAATTCTCAGTCCAAGCACAGGCTAAGTACAGCAGCCTCTGTAAGTAGGAGGCTGTTTCTGAGTGGCTAAAATCTTACATGGCAAACATGGTTTCCCCGTGGAGGCTGCTTTGCCTAATGGTAAACAACTGCTATTGGGCTGTATGTATATTGTTGCAAGAAACAGATGGGTATCTTCAAACATCTACATACTGATTTGGGAAATACCAGACACAGAGTCTCTCAGTAGACACAGAGACACAGTAGGCAAACGCTGTCTCACTGAGTCACACTACACGGCAAGACTTCTGAAGTTCCTAAGATCTATTAATCAAGGAAAGAAGATATTTTGGTCCATTTCCTGTGGATTTATGATCTCATACTTAAGTTTAGAAAGTATCCTTTGAGGAATTTCAAGGATATCCCTTTTCTTCTTTTCATTCATTCATTTATTCAACCAACAGTAAGACTATATTTCCTACATACTGAGGCACACTAACATGCAGGTGTCCCTTTATTGTTTATGTAGATTGGAGGTTATAAGACCAACTTAAAAACTTCTGTAGCTGCTGGGCATGGCGGCGCTCGCCTTTAATCCCAGCCCTCAGGAGGCAGAGGCAGACAGATTTCTGAGTTCCAGGCCAGCCTGGTCTACAAAGTGAGTTCCAGGACAGCCAGGGCTATACAGAGAAACCCTGTCTTGAAAAAAAACCTTCTGTAGCCACTGTTTTCCAACTCCGAGTGCCTTAGTTTTCTCTTCTACCTTACAGGGAGATTCTTGGGGTAATTGACTTAATATACATTTTAGGTGGTACAAAAATATGTGGGAAATATCTTCTAGGGAAAGCTTTAATTAAATACTGATAGCACTAGGATTCTTTCTGACTGAGAACACATTCAAGCAACTTGCGCTGGGACAGATAATAGGAGATAGGTAATAGCCTCTCATGTTATGGTGGAGAACAGGCTCTGCCTGTCTGTTAGGTAGCTTGCTGCGTGTTCAGCTCTGGATTAAACCCTATGGGGATCTAGGACCATATCTCTTCTCATACTTCCCCCATTATTCACCTCCTAAGGCTACTGGCTTCCAAAGGTTTCCACCAATTGTGATTGTTTTTTTATTCTCTGTCCCAGTAACTGTTTCCTGGTCTCACACCGTCATAACACCCAGACTGGCCTTCAGTTTAAAGTCTCCATCTCTCCATTCCTTTAGGGTTGAAGTCTTGAAAAGTCTGAGCTGAAAGGAAAGAGGGACAGGAGGTGACCTGCAAGACATTTCTCAGTTTTTTAGACCTATTTGGTTCCTGATGGGCAAACAGTTTGACCAGTTGGTTGCAGCACTAAGGAATAAGGTACGAATTCTTTCTTGGTCTTTAGCTGAATGGCACAGGGAAGGCCAGTGTCCTTTCGAGGCTACTCAGTTTCTTGGTGAGTTCCTAAGGTCTTGAGTTTGGAAACACCCCCTTGGTACTGGGAGCCTCATGCATTAGGCCGTTTGAAGAATCCTGTGAACATCTCAGAAGGCACTGGCCACTTCTGAGAACCTAAGAAGATCTCTCTAAGTTCAACCTTTGTTCATCTGAACACCTCTGCTTCACTTTGGACCTGATGAGTCCTCAGATCTGCACAGTCGAATATGGCAGCCACTGGCCCCCATACTATGAGGCTGTACTGAGATATTCTCCAAGAGTAGTTGTCAGAGCCTGAAGACATGTAACCACAAGAGGATATGGACTATCTCACTGACAATTTTATAACATTGAGTCCGGTAGTGGTGGCATATGTCTTTAGCCCCACAACTTAGGAGGTAGAGGCAGTGAATTTCTGAGTTCAAGACCAGCCTGATCTACAGAGTAAGTTCCAGGACAGCTAGGACTACACAGTAAAACCCTGTTTCGAAAAACAAAACAACAACCAAAGAGACTGAATACATTGAGTTAGATTAAGTATATTTGACATTTAAATGGCCCAAGAGGCTCACGTTTTGTTCCTTTGGTGGATGCTGGCCCTCATTCTTAGGCTGCTATCTGGAGACTGTCAGTATCTAGATCCCAAGATGAGGTTTAGTTGAATGGGGCCATTTGTCCCTCAAGACATAGGACAATGTGTAAGCTCAATCATACTTCTAATCATTTTGTTTTTAAAAACCTCTGAAACCCTACTAATGTTTTGGCTATTAACACCATGTTTTTGAAAAGAACTCTTTTAACTATTATAGGCTAAACTGTATTTACACACACACACACACACACACACACACACACACCATATATTGAAGCCCCAATATTGTAGAATGCTATCATTTTTGGAGGACTGAGTTAAACGAGGTCATTTAGGTGGGCCATATAAGCCAGCTTAACTAAAGTCCTTCCTTTTGATGAGAAGAAATCTAGATACATAGGAGACCACACAGGACAAAGATGATATGAGGTCACAGGAGGAGTCTGTCACCTGCAAACTGAGGCAAGCCTGAGAAGGTGCCGATCCTGATGGCATCCTTGATCACTTTGTAATCTCCACAGCTGGGAGACTATTCCCATTGTTTAACCCACTCAGGCTGTGGGATGCTGTGGAGCAGTCCTGACAGATCAATGCAGAGTTGGAGGAAGTCGGGGGGAGAGAAGAAACTAATTTTCCATGGTCAAAAAGCTGGCTTCCTGCCTTCATCTGTTGGGAACGTAAAGATAACTTGGGCTATTTCTTGTTCTGCCTCTGCCTTGGGTCCATGCTCTTTTTCCTGCTCCTATATCCATCTTGGATGTTGCTCTATCTCCAGTTCTGTTGCACTCCCCTCTGCTCTCTCATAGATGACGATTTAATAAGCAGTAGCATGAGAAAAGAAGACTTTATATCTATATACAGAAAATCTTTTTTGCTATCTTGAAGTCTTCCCTTAAGCATGTGTGTATGACAGAGTTCTGTGTATTAGATGCCCAACAAGAGTTTGTGACTGTTCATTGGCAGCACATATTAGTTTCCCTGCAAGCTCACTTCTATGGCACAGTGAGTCAGAAGGGGGGAGAGCAAGTCACATGACCTCTAGCATTTTCAGCTAGCTCTCAGATTCACAAGTCTACTACTCTCTGCTCAAAATTTCATCTGCTCTTGCAGGGGACCTCTCTCAGGGATGGATCCGGGAGTCAGGCCAAGTGTATTCTAGGGATAGTGGATTCCAGTGTGGGTTTCATTTCTGCAGACAGCTGCCCTCTAGAACAGGGTTAAGGTCAACACCCTTGCCAAGAAGTCAAAAACCCGACTTCTTAACTAGTTTAGCGAGAGAGACATTAGATGTCCTCAGGCAACAACCTTGCAACTAAGGGAGACTTTTTGAATTTCAGAACATGTGTCTATCTACTGGCTTGGGCCCAGAATTTGATGAGGAGAGAAAAGAAACATAAAGATTACGATAGACTCAGAGATTATCTCCTCGGCACTCTTTACAACAGCTGTCTGGCAGATGTTACACCGTCCTAGGGCACTTGAGAAGCTTCGTTTTAAAGAACACATAGGGAAATATCAGGCAGATCTGCCCTCATTTTTTTGGGGGGGGTCACAGAATAAGAATCTTCAGGATGACTTTACTTTCAGTGAGGCCATCCTGGAGACAGCTTTATCAGTTTCCATCACAACTGTGAGTAGGTGCCTTCGGCCACTAATGTATCTCTTTTTACTTTTCACTGTCAAGACAAATAGACTAGTCCACATTTTGTTTGTTGGGGGACAGCAGCTCCATATCACATATGCTGTCCCGGAACTCACAGTATAGCACAGGTTGGCCTTGCACTAATGATCTTCCTGCTTCAGCCTCCCTAGGGCTGGAATTACAGCAAAGGAGTACCAAAGTAAAGAGCTTCACCATGGGGCTGGAGAGGTGGCTCAGTGGTTAAGAGCACTGACTGCTCTTCCAGAAGTCCTGAGTTTAATTCCCTGAAACCACATGGTGGCTCACAACCATCTGTAATGGGGACCCAAGATAAATAAATAATAAAATTAAAAAAAAAATTTACCCTGTGTCACTAAGAGTCTGAATGAGAATATATCTGAAATTGTGAAATATGTATTTGTTGTAAATTAATATCTATGTTCCTTAATTTCCTTTCAGACTTTATACAAGGGAAACCTTTCTGTATTTAGTGGCACAGATTATATGTGTGTATACACAGAGAGACGGGATGTTAAATTATAGCAAAACAATGATCAGAATACAATAATTGGGTACAGGGCTAGGACAAAAAGCTGTGGTAAAGGGCAAACTTAGCATAGTGAGGATCTTTTTTTCACCATATTCTCATTCACACCAGGATTCCAGTGGAGGGGGAAATGTCATATATGGTCAGGTAGCATTTATAGCCACAAGGCCCACAGACTCATTTGGCATATGACTGCAGCATTCTAAGCACTAGTGTGGTTGACATGGGGAGGGCCTCTGTGGTTGAGAGTTCCTCCCTGAGCCTGAGAAGCTGAGGAGAATACAGCATGATTGTTGTGAGCCACTGCATGGGGAGGCAGGGAAGATTTGACAGGGGAAGGAGAATGCCAGGCCAGCAATGTATCCATAGGCCTGAGCTCCGATTTGGGTCCCACTGGCTTTCCATGCCCACCTGGTTAAACAATGCAAGAGTTTGACTTCCATAAGGTTTTTGGGTAGGGATGGAGAGATGGCTCAACCATTAAGATCAGTACGCTATTCTTCTAGGGGCCCTGCACTCAGTTCCCAGCAACCTTGTCATGGAGCTCAGAATCACCCATAACTCCAACTTCAGGGGAACCTAATGCCTCTGACCTCCGTGGGCACCCACACTCACAAGGACACACCCACTGTGATGGTTTGTATATGCTTGGCCCAGGGAATATGGCAGTATTTGGAGGTGTGGCCTAGTTGGAGTAGATGTATCACTGTGAGCGTGGGCTTTAATACCCTAGTCCTAGCTACCTGGAAGCCAGTGTTCTGCTAGAGGCCTTCAGATGAAGATGTAAAATTCTCACCTCCTCCTTCACCGTGTCTGGCTGGATGCTGCCATGCTTGTGCCTTGATGATAATGGACTGAACCTCTGAACCTATAAGCCAGCCCCAATTAAATATTGTCCTTTATAAGACTTGTTTTGGTCATGGTGTCTGTTCACAGCAGTAAAATCCTAAGACACCCACATGCAGGTATACACATGCATACATAATGCCTCTGACCTCCATGGGCACCCACACTCAGATGGACATACCCACATACCCATATATGCATACATTATTATAAGTAATAAACAAAAACCTTTTTGAAAAAGATTGTTGACTAGTATAGGAAATGTACTCTCTTGTTGCAGGGGAAAAATAATTAGATGATTACTGATGTCCTGTGCTACGGCAGGCACTGGAAGGCCATATGGCTCCAGTGGGGTCTTCTCAACTTGGTGGTCTCTCTTGGTTTGGAGCACCTGGAACATCTGTACTAGACTCCCTAAGTTCTCTTGGTGTGTCATTGACAAGCCAGCCCCATGTAATGACTTCCCACCCCGTGGTCAGCTGTCACAATACCCAGCAACCCACTAGAAACAAAACTCCAGAAACTTATAATTAATCAGTCAGAATTATATATCAATAAATTCTCAATTCACAGGATGCCCACACAATAATTTCAGGGCCAATTGATAATGGAACAAGCTGCCTGGCTAGATTAGACAAGTTACCCCTGTTCCTTGGCCTCTATTTTGCTTCCTCCACCTCTCTTCCGAGTAGCTCCCTGTCTCTGCAACTCTTAGTTCCGCCTCCCTTTCCCTATCCAACCACAGGCCTCTTGCTGCACTAATATTTTAATGTAATTGGACAGGGAAAATCCTGCTACACTCTATACTCCCCCATAGTTTGTATATGTATGGTATGTATCAGTTAACACTAATTGTGGGGAGTTTGTGCCTGATTGGAAAATCAAACTCTAATTTATGATGTTTCTAGGACCTAACTAATTATTTTTATACATTATTGCTTTTATTTTATTTTATTCACTTGGGTGTTTTGCCTGCAGGTATGTTTGTTTTAACAAGTGCATACAGTGCCCAGTAGGGCCAGAAGGGGAAATGAGACCCTTAATACTGTAATGATAGACAGTTATTAGGAGCCATCTGGGGCTGGGAATTGAACCCAGGTCCTCTGGAAGAACAGCCAGTGTCCTTAACTCCAGCCCCCTAAATAATAATTTTTAATAAGAACCTTTAGAACATAGCGAAGTTTGAACTTGGGACACAGCCTGTTTCACTCAGAGAGAATGGAAGGCCACTGTGGTCCTTGTGGAACACTGTAGAAATACTCCGAGCATCCCCTGGGCCTGGCATCTCCTTGAGAGAAAAGGTTTAAAGTAGCTGCAATCCATATTAGGGCCAGCTATATAGAGCACTTGGAACATTTCTGTGCATTTCATGCCTGTCACAGATGAAAGGAGCACGTGGCAGGCACATGCATCCTCATATGCACGGCTTCACTTCTCTATGTTTGTCAGGCTATATCTGGCTCAATAACAGATTCAGTAGGTGTTGTAGAAGTCTACTGGCATCAAGAGAAAAAAAAATGAGCCTTTTGAAATGTCCCAGACAATACTAAGTTCATTAAGACAAGGAAGGGAGGATGACGGGCAGAAGGGAGGGAGAGAAGTAGGAGGGGGTAAGGGAGGAAGCAAGGGTGAACCTGACACTGACAGACAAAAAGAGACATGAGCTGTGCATCAGGGAGCAGCAGAGAGTAGTGGGATGGGACACAGGGAGGGATGCCACCATTGTTGGCTTTGTGTGCCCCACACTGAAGGAACATGTGTACCTGCCAGCCCCTTTTTATGAAACCCAGCATTTGGGCTGGAGATGGCTCAGAGGTTAAGAGCACTGACTGCTCTTCTAAAGGTCTTGAGTTCAAATCCCAGCAACCACATTGTGGCTTACGATC
Organism: Mus caroli; assembly: GCF_978045245.1. Taxonomy (NCBI): domain Eukaryota; kingdom Metazoa; phylum Chordata; class Mammalia; order Rodentia; family Muridae; genus Mus; species Mus caroli. Next base: position 26,950,688 of record NW_028227272.1, on the reverse strand, counting down.
ATCCACAAGGAGATCTGACACCCTATTCTGGTGTGTCTGAAGACAACTACAGTGTACTTAGTTAGATATACTAATGAATAAATCTTTTTTAAAAAGAAAAGAAACCCAGCATTCACACTAGATTATGTAAAAAGCATCAATGAAAAGTTATGAATTAAAACATCTTTTGAGTGGAAGCTAGTTTAATATTTTAAGCTTACTGAGGTAAATGAGAGAGCTGTTGCCTAGGGGAGGCTGAGGCAGCCATTTCCTGGAGGAGTGAACAAAGGCATGTTTGAAACTTGCTACTTTGAAGACTTGCTAAAGTAATACAGCTCCCCTCAGGCAAATCTGAATACCTGGCTACATTGTTTTTATCCTGCTACTTTGCTACATTGTTTCTATCCTGCTACATTGTTTCTATCCTGCTACTTTGTTTCTACCACACTACATTGTTTCTACCCTGCTACATTGTTTCTACCCTGGAAAATATGCTCCTTTATGATGGCAACTTAACCAGTCAAGTGAGACAATTCATAATGCAACATCATTACCAATAGTCTTCAATTGCTACTCCTGTCTTATCAATGTATCAAGTCATGTTCCCTATGAAGGGTGGGTTCAAATCATCAGGTACATGTACCCTGTCCGGTCTCTTTAGTCTCCTTCACTCACAATGGTTGTTCAGATTTCCCCAGGCTCCTGTAACTTTGGCACTTTGACTACTGCATATGGATTTTATGCAAATGTCCCTCAGTTTGAATTTGACTGATGTTCCCTCCTGACTAGATGTAGGTCATTCATCTTGGGGGAGAGGATCACAGGGGTGCAATGGTGCCCTTGTTATGTCTGCAAAGGGAGTGAGTGGCTTCCGTGTGACCCATTCCTTATGGGCTTATTCATTCTGAGCATGCATTTAAGATGGTGTTTGTAGAGATGTTTCTGTATGAAATCACTACTTTCCTCTGTGAAGTCTGTAAGAATTTAGGGGATGGAGGTGCTCTGCAACTGTGTACATTTTGCGTTGCTAATTACATTTTCACCGACTAGCTTCACTGCTTGCAGGTGTTCTGGGATGAAATAATTATTTCTGTACTAGTAACTGAATGATGGCTCTTATTTGTGAATTGGAATTTTGCTGTGAGGAAAGGCTTTCTCTTCTCTTCTCTTCTCTTCTCTTCTCTTCTCTTCTCTTCTCTTCTCTTCTCTTCTTGTCTCTTCCCCTCCCCTCCCCTCCCCTCCCCTCCCCTCCCCTCCCCTCCCCTCCCCTCCCCTCCCCTCCCCTCCCCTCCCCTCCCCTCCCCTCCCCTTTTCTTCTCTTCTCTTCTCTTCCCTTCTCTTATCTTTCCTTCTCTTATCTTTCCTTCTCTTTTCTTGTTTTCTGTCCTCATGTACACTAGCATGGGCCTGCATGCCTATTTTACTCAATGACTACAATGTATTATTATCATGGTTATAATCCACTGTTATCACAACCCGCTAATGTCCTTGTTTATTTGAATAGATTATCTATGATTTGATTGGTGGGTACCTTTCTGAGCTACTTTTTTGAGGAGTTTTGATTCTGTACCACTTTTTAAAAGCTTCGAGTCTTTAGGGTGATGCTCTCCTGGGTTTAGTAGATTCTTCACAGAGTCTGAGGACCTATGCTACCAGCTCCTTGGCTTCCTTCATTCCTAGTTGTATCTCCTTGAGGGAGTGGTCCTTCTGCTGCAGGCTTAAAATAGAGGTAATTACTGCCTGCAACCATCTGGAGCGGCTGTTGTGAAATTCACTCTGAGGGAAGCGGAAATTATAACATACCTAACTCTCATTCCTAGAAACGTCTAGAATCGTTGCATGCATCGATGTTTCACGTTGGTCCGTTGAGGAGGTACGATTTGGACCATCAATGTACTTATCTTGTTGGTGGCCTGAGTTTATTTCCATCCAGTGAGTATGTTCTTCATCCAGTGGCTCCTTCATGTCCTGGTGTCTGGGGCAGTGAATGGCTGGAATACTTTCTGCTGAATTGCCTGGAATGTGTAGAGCAAAACAAAGGCAAGTCATTTCCTGGAAGGGTGAATCCCAAGTCCCCCAGGGGTCTGGAGTGATATCTGCTTTATCTTTCCTCCCTTGCAAAGCCTCATTCGCAGCTGGCTTTGCGCCTGACAAACAGGGAAAGGAAAGTGTGGGAAGGCACAGGACTCCTGGTCAAGGGAGTTGTGCAGAGGCAAGAATTCAGTCAGGAATGTCCCCTGTGGCTTTCCAGGTGCAGGTGGCAGGTAGAGGGAAGAAGGACTCTCAAAGTCAACCTCTGCAATCTGACTTTCCCCATCTTGGTTTTCAAGCCTTAAAGGGATTTATGGCTACAGTGCCTGGCCTGGTGTCTCCTGTGGTCTCCTTCCTCTTCACTCTCCCACAGCTAAAACCTTGGCTCCCTTTGCTCGCAGTGCTTAGTTTTGCCTCCGTACTGACCTTACCTGCTCACTGTCCTTCATGTTCAAGCTTCCCCCCCCCCCCCCGGAACCTGACCAACCCAAGAACTAAAAGGTAGACTTGAAATTAATGACGATTGAACTGAAGTCATCAAAAGGGAACATGATGTGAATCTTACTGATGAAGAAAAGACAAACAACGTATTTCCTTAGAAAATGATCCCCGGTGAGCTGTTCCTAGAGTCCTGTGGTGATTATTGAAAACACTGTAGAAAAAACATTAGAAGCAAACAATTCACGTGCAGCTACATTCAGGAACAATATTTCTAAAAACAAACAAACAAACAAACAAACAACCCCATGAAAAGGTGAAAAATAAAAATCTGGGCATGTCAGCCCTCAGGAGGCAGAGGCAGGTAGATCTCTGCATTTGACTTAGCCAGGTCTACCGAGGGAGTTCCAAGACAGCAAGAGCTACACAGAGAAAAACAACAACAACAACAACAAAACCCAACCCCCCCCCAAACAAATAAACAAAAAAGATATTTGGTGTAAACATGCATCTTGAGGTGTTTAAAATGACCTTGCAGAGCTGGCAAGCTGGCTCAGTAGCTGAAAGAGAGTGTCCCCAAGCCTAATGACATGAGTTCAATCCCCAGTACCCACATGGTAGAACGGAGAACTGACAGTGTCCTCTGACCGCTACCCAATACATTACATTAATGCCATTTTTTTTTTAATTATCAAAATGACACGGAGGGCTGGAGAGCTGATTCAGTGGTTAAGAACACTTTTCCAGAGGATCCAGGTTCAATTCCTGGCATCCACATGGCAGCTCAGAACTGTCTGTAATTCCAATTCCAGGGAATTTGGTGCCTTCATAGATACACATGAAAGCAAAATACACAGAAAAATAAATAAACCTTAAAAAAAGAAAATAAAAGAAAACCATGAAGAAAAATTTTAAGGGGAGGTGGGGGGCTGGAGAGATAGTGGCTCAGCATGTACTACCTGCTAAGAGTATTTGCTGTTCTTCCAGAAGACCAAAGTTCAATTCCCAGCATCCACAAGACAGCTTATTACCATATGTAACTCCAGTTCCAGTGGATCCTATGTCCTCTTCTGATCTCTTTGGGCACTAGGAATGTGCATGAGGCATAGATATACATGCAGGGAAAACACCCCTACCCATAAACAATTAAACAAACAACACAGAAACAAAAGCCCCGGCATGCAACCAGGCTTCGGGGTACACATTTACAGCTCCATTAGTCAAGGAGTTGAAGTAGGGGGATGTCAAGTTTCAGTCCAACCTGGATGACATAGTTATGTCAAAGTCAGGCCAGGCTATGGAATAAACCCCTTGCCCAAAATAAGATGAAATGCAGAAATTGAAAAGATGCTTTCCACTCAGGCTTTCAAGGGCTTACGTGAACCCAGCTGTATGTGCATAGTAAGTCCACATCCCATAGCGAAGCACTAAAGAGGCCGAATATCACAGTTCTGCAGAAAAGTGAGAACCTTGTATAGAACTGAAAGTGTGAGGTCAGCACCTAGATGGTCCCCTGTAAAAACAACCAATTACCAACCAAACAAACAAAACCCTCTGGCTCTCCTATACCTCTAGACCCGCCCAGGCCCTGCCCAACCCCTCAGGACAGGCAGAGCTCAGGATCTCTCTCCACCCTAGGGTCTGAGGCTGGGCACCTCCCTGAGCTTAGACTCCAGGAGTTATTTATTTAGAACGTTACTTTCTACACAGTCCATAATCAAGGACTCAGCCTCCCTCATGGCTGGTGTCTCCTCCAAGAGGAAGCAGGCCAGCCAGGTTTTGTGAGCTGGCATTCCCCCACCTGGTCAAAACATTAATTGAGGCCCTGCCCTGGGGACCAGCTAGAGAGAAAGGCAGGCTTCCTTCCCAGTCCATTAGTGTGCCGGTCAGTAGCCTCTACCTTTAAGATTTCTATCCAAGAGAGAACAGGAAGAAAAGGTAGTTTGCTGAGGGGTGTGAGTTTTCCAGGGTTACTCGAACAAATTTTTATGATCCAGGCAGCTCAGCCCTGCAGAACTTCATTCTGAAAAATTCCACAATCCAGAAGTCTGAAGCTAATTGTTCATAGGATCACAGATTTTCTCCAAAGGCTGTCACAGAGATCCTTCTTTTGCATCTTTGTGCTCTGCTGGCTGTCTATAGAGTCCCTTGGTCTCGTGATAGAATCATTCCATCCTCGCCTCTGACATCATTTTTCTCTTCTAAGAACACTGGTTACTGGGGCTCGGCTGCATCTAGCGATCCAGGATGATCTCATTAGGACCGCTTTAATTTAATTACATATGCAAGTACCTTTTCCAAATAAAAGCCTACTTGTAATGTTCTTGGACATATCTTCTTAGAGGCCACCATTTAATCCACTACACATGGCATGATTGATGGGCCCCTTGGCCTTCCCCTGAGTTCTAGGGGACCCTGGTGATAGTGGTTACCGGGGGACCCAGTTGACAGTGTCAGCAAGAGGAGAGGAGGTGTCAGGGAGATGTAGGAAGAGTCCACGTGAGCCTGTTGACTTCCACTCATCCTAGAATCTGTGACTCCACAAGTTAGTGAGGGCCACTCTAGACATCCACATTTCTCTTCTTCCCAAGGATGAAGATGAATTGGTAAATTAGGTATGGCTCTGCTGTAGGGATAAGTAAGTCTCCAAACCCCAAGGTTTATAATACTGAGAAGGCTTTCTTGCCTGAGGCCCTACAGGCTGACTACAGCCCGGCTCTAGGTCACCTTCACTGTATGACCTGGCTGATGGAGAGAGATGGATCTGGGATAGAGACAACCCTGAGGCAGGAAGAAGGGCTCTGTCTTAGGTTTCTACTGCTGGGAAAACACCACAACCAAAAGCAGCCTAAGGAGGGAAGGGTTTATTTCACCTTACAATTTATCATCCACCACTGAAAGAAGTCAGGGCAGGAACCTGGAGGCAGGAGCTGATGCAGAGGCCATGGAGGAGTGCTGCTTACTGGCTTGCTCCTCTTGGCTTGGTCCATTTGCAGGACCACTGCCCAGGGGTGGTACCACCCACAGTGGGATGAGCTTTTCCACATCAATCAGAAAATGTCCCATAGGCCTTGTGTCAAGTTGTCAAAACGAACTAACAACCAAGCACATACTCTCAATATGGCCGGCACAGGTACTGTGGGAAGATGGCCTGCTGAGATGCCATCTGGCTCCCTTGCTGCTTGCTCTCCCAGGGGTGTCAGGGGAGTCCTCAGTCCTGTGCTGTCTGCGTGTTTTGCCCGTACCCCTGGCTTTCTTCTTGTTCACTGTAGTCCCATGTATCTTCTAGGAAGGAAAACAACTGAGTTATAGTTTCAAGCTGCCTATCTGCAGAACTGCTTTTTTTTTGGGGGGGTGGCGTGGTTTCTGCTTTCCAGACAACACCTCAAATGGGTGCCTGAATCAATCATTTTCACAGCATACTTCATCGACTTACAGAGGCTTTTCGGTGTAGTCAAGGCCTTTCCTCAGTTGCTTGAAGTCAATTAAGCCTAAAGGACCCTGGAGAGAGGCCAGTTCAGTTTCTTTTCCTGTACAAAGAGGACCCTGTGAAGTCTCTACATTGTAAGGAAAATGACCTGGGTTGCATGTCTGATGCCATGTGTACCTTCTGGAGCTAGGAACCAACCGCTTGCTCAGTCCAAAGCTTTGTCCCTGACTCTTGCTCTCAGGAAGCTAATTTCTCTACCGGTACAATCTACTCTGGGAGAGAGGAGGATGCTTGGGCAAGTTACATTGCCTTTTAAAGCCACAGGGGTATCATTTGGTGCATTTCTGCCCCAGCAATTATTACCTTCTGAGAGCCTGCTGAGCTGCCTCCTGCTTTCCCTTTGGTCTCCGTGGGGACTCGTTATGTTTCCAGCAGGCAAGTATGAAATCGTATAGTGCTGGCTTACCAGAAGGGTTTGCTACGGGAATTTCACAGACAGCGACGGCTTCTCTTAAAGGAATTTACATCCCGTGCAGCAGAATAGGGAATGGTTGTGGCAGATGATGGTAAAAGGAATTGTATTAATATTACATGTATTAATATTCTCTGTCTGCTAGACAGAGAACCAAAGGGTTCTAATAGCACAGACCTATATCAGCACCCCACCACATGAAGTCTGTTTATGGGGCAGTGGGGTTTCCTCTTTACAGATTAGGAAAACACGGGCTCAGCGTTTTCTTATCTTCCAGAGCAGGAATCCTTTATTGTTATTGTTATTATTATTATTATTTCATGTGCACTTGTGTTTTGCCTGCACATACTTCTGTGTGAGGGTGTGAGTTACAGACAGTTGTGAGGTGCCATGTGGATGCTGACAGTTGAACCCAGGTCCTCTGGAAGAGCAGCCACTGCTCTTAACCACTGAGCCATCTCTCCAGCTCTCCAGCCCCCAGAGCAGGAATTCTTTTTTTTTTTTTTTTTTTTTTTTTTGGTTTTTCGAGACAGGATTTCTCTGTGTAGCCCTGGCTGTCCTGGAACTCACTTTGTAGACCAGGCTGGCCTCGAACTCAGAAATCCGCCTGCCTCTTCCTCCCAAGTGCTGGGATTAAAGGCGTGCGCCACCACGCCCGGCCAGAGCAGGAATTCTTTTGTTTTGTTTTGTTTGTTTGAGACAGGGTTTCTCTGTATAGCCCTGGCTGTCCTGGAACTCACTTTGTAGACCAGGCTGATTTCAAACTCAGAAATCCGCCTGCCTCTGCCTCCCGAGTGCTGGGATTAAAGGTGTGTGCCACCACCACGCCCTTCTTCTTCTTCTTCTTCTTCTTCTTCTTCTTCTTCTTCTTCTTCTTCTTCTTCTTCTTCAAAGATGTATTTATTTGTTTTTATTTTATGTATATGAGTCCACTGTAGCTGTACAGATGGTTGTGAGCCACCATGTGGTTGCTGGGATTTGAACTCAGGACCTTTGACAGAACAGTCAGTGCTCTTACCCTCTGAGCCATCTCACCAGCCCCAGAGCAGGAATTCTTAACAAGCTCCCTGAGGCTTCAGGTGACAGGATTCCGGAGATCTGCTAAGACAGGTAGGTCATTGATTTGTCCTTGGGTGCAGGGTGGGTGTGATTTTTCCTCTACAGAATTCTGTGACTGTCAAAGATTTCCAAGCCACTACGATGGCTCCCCTATTCTTATAATTAGCAATACAATTAATTAGTAAGTATTATGGTTTGGATATGAATCCCCCTGCCCTCTGGCTTATGTGTGGAAAGCTTGCTATCCAGCCTGGTGGGCTTAGTCATTTGAGAATTTATTGAATCCTGAGGCCTTTGACTAACGAGTGGATTAATCCATACTTGATGGATTCATACTATGATGGCATTATTGGGAGGTACAGCCTCGTTGGAGAAAGCACGTGCCCTGGATAGAGATACCGTTGCCCTAACCTTTCCAGTTTCCCTTTGCTCCCTTATATTCACCATGTGAGCAGCCTTTCCTTCCCTGTGCCCTTCAGCCATGATGTTTCTGCCTTGGCATACGCTTAAAGCAATGCAGTCAGCTGACCATGGTCTGAAACCCCTGAAACTAAACCAAACAACCTAACCAAAATAAGACGAAAACTTTCCTCCTTATAAGTGGTTTCTGACCAGCATCTTATCACAGTGTTGAAACAGCTAACACAGCAAGTGAGTCCCTGTTGATGTTCAAGCCTACATTTTGATGTGTTTTCTTTGATTGCTATACTGGCTAGTTTTGTGTCAACTTGACACAGCTGGAGTTATCACAGAAAAAGGAGCTTCAGTTGAGGAAATGCCTCCATGAGATCCAACTGTAAGGCATTTTCTCAATTAGTGATCAAGGGGGAAAGGCCCCTTGTGGGTGGGACCATCCCTGGGCTGGTAGTCTTGGGTTCTATAAAAGAGCAGGCTGAGCAAGCCAGGGGAAGGAAGGCAGTAAAGAACATTGCTACATGGCCTCTGCATCAGCTCCTGCTTCCTGACCTGCTTGAGTTCCAGTCCTGACTTCCTTGGTGATGAACAGCAGTATGGAAGTATAAGTCAAATAAACCCTTTCCTCTCCAACTTGCTTCTTGGTCATGATGTTTGTGCAGGAATAGAAACCCTGACTAAGGGCTGGTGAGATGGCTCAGTGGGTAAGAGCACCCGACTGCTCTTCCGAAGGTCCGAGGTTCAAATCCCAGCAACCACATGGTGGCTCACAACCATCCGTAATGAGATCTGGCGCCCTCTTCTGGAGTGTCTGAAGACAGCTGCAGTGTACTTATATATAATAAAAATAAGTAAAATCTTTAAAAAAAAAAAAAAGAAACCCTGACTAAGACAATTGCCAACCTTTATAATACTAGGCAAAATCAGATGCAAGAACAATTTTTGGAAAAAAAAAACTGTTCACATATTTCCTTATCTATCTCTGTTCTGGAAAGTTGAAAGTCTTGCTTCATCTCAAATACTCCTCCCCACCCCCACCCCACCCCCATGTACAGCAGAGTCACTGTAATGCAAAGTGGGAAGAAACCTCTAAAGTCTTCCAGCTGCACAGATAGAGAAACTGAGGCACAGATGCTAAGTCAGTGACCGAGTCCTGCCCAGGGCTTGTTCCTTATTAAGGACTCGACTCCAACCATGATCAGAACCTCTTGCCAATATTTCTCAACAAGTGACAGTACAATGTGACTCATTTTTGACATTATGTAAATGAAGGAAACAAGACTGAGTGCCCTTCTGTCCAGAGAGCAGGAAATGAGGGCTGTCTGGGGCCGCATGTTCCCAGGGACATACAGTGTCACAAATGGGGTCTGGAAGAAGCAGGTCTTTGTTCACAGCCGACTTCACTGAGTTCCTCTCCTCAGCCGTGACTAGCAGGATTGGCACCCGACCCATTCTTCCAGCATCAGCCAGAGGACACTTAGGTTGTCCTCTGCCACCAGAGGCTGCCCCCTCCTCCCAGACTCTGCCCCCACCGAAGGCAGCATTAGGGCTCTCTGGAATAGACGTTTCAAGCCAATCCGTGCCTCCCTCCCATAGGAAGCAAAGCCATTTGCCACACCGGAGCTTATACTTTTGCTCAGAGAAGTGCTGAGTTGAGGCTGTTAGAGATTATTGGGCTTTTATATTTTAGCTCCCCCCAGCCCCCGCCACAGAGTAACAGCAGTTCCTGTGAGGGACAGTCTTGTGCTCACCTCAAGCAGGGATCGGTTATGGAGTCTCTCCCAGCTCTGGCTTCTTTCAATTAGGCAAAGCAGTGTTTTTCATCAGAGTTAACTATGGTGAGACAGTCCAGAAATGGAAGAGTGTATACGAATGATAGTGTTTTCCAGAGACTAGGCAAGCTGGGGGAGCTATTAGAGAGCATCAGACACATAAGGAAACTCTGGCCCAGGGAGAAGCAAAGACCAGGAGACCACAGAGCCAGGTGGCTGCAGCTGGACCAGAAAGCCTGAAAACTGGGCATTAGTGCTGAGCTGGCACATGTTGTGCCAAACACCTGTCTTTCTAGACGACTTCATAAGCTTGATGCAGACCACAAGCTTGTTTTCAAGAGGTACCATTGGCTAACGTAGAGACCCACCAAGAAAAAAAAATGTCAAAGACAGGGGGGGGGGCTGGAGAGAGGGCTTAGGACTTGAGAGCTCACACTGCTCTTGCAGAGGGCCTGAGTTCAGTTCCCAGCACCCTTAGAGGCAGCTCATAACCATCTGTAGCTCCTGATGATGCCTTGGTCTGGGACTCACGTGCACGTATATATAGACAGACAGGCGTGCATATGTATAATTTAAAATTAAAAATAAAGTTAACATTTTTTAAGGACTGAAGGATAAAAGATGTTGAATAATTTATCAGAAGCCTTTGAACACATTCTCCCAGGGTGGGGGATGAGGCGGGAAGGCCCCCTTCCTTCCCTATCCACCAGAATCTTTACTGTTCCTTCGCCTGAGTCAATTGGACACGGTCGAGCTTAGCCCCCTGCGCTTCTCCTAGGGTTTGACCGGAACAGGCTATCTAAGCAGAAGGGACCCCTTCCCTGGATCACCTGCCATCAGAGACTTTCAAGCCTTTCTTCGCCCCTCCCTTCCCGGCTCCAGCCCAGGTGTTGTGCAAGAGCCAGAGGAATTTGTGATAATGGAGCCACATGCCCAGGCTCAACCCAGGCCCAAGGAACTTGACCTGAAGCAGGAGGGTAAGCAAGAACACTCCTAGCTCCCAGGCCAGAAGGGTGGCCGGCAGCCACAAGGAAACTCCTAGTGCTCCTGAATGCTGCCAAGGAGGGGGAGGCTTGCCTTCTTATTTATAGCATTGCGATTGCAGGGGCTGGGATGGGGGGAGCTCGGATCCCTCTTGAGCTTGGCGCATGATTCATTTCCCCTCGGGAGCTGCGGGCCGAGGCAGGGCGTGCGCTCCGGCAGCCTCCGGCCAGCCGCACACTCAGGCCTGCTCGTTTATTTATGGTGCTTTATCAGGGACTGTGCACCGCGGCGATAAAGTTTATGAAAAGAGGCGGCGTCTCCGGCGGCGGGCTGGGCCCAGGCGCTCCTTTCCCACACTGATTAGGATCAGCCGGGACTTTGGTAGCGGCAGTTAAGGATCAGGGTGCCTGGAGCTGGCTCGCCTTCCTGCCGCGCCCAGCCTGGCCGGCTGCTGGCCCGCGTGGGTGGGAGGGCCGCGCTGTGACCTGGCACCGGGCAGGAGCAGGGCAGCCTGGAAAATCCAGCGTCCAGATCCCAGCTGAAGCCGTGGAAAGGGGCTCAGGAGCCATTTCTCTTCTGAATTTGGCAACTCCGATCCTGTGGGTTTTGTTTTTTGTTTTGTTTTGTTTTGTTTTGTTTTTTTACTTTTCCAGTTCCCAGTTCTTTTCGTGTGTGTTTATTCTCCCGGTACATTTGGGCCCATCCCTTAAGAAGACTAAATCTCTGCAGTGAGAATACCTTTAATCGCTTGCAGAGATAAATTCAGGATTACTATCTCCGGTCTGGGGCCTCTCAGAGTCGCAAAGGGTAGATTACAGAGTAACTGCAGCCTAGGGTTATAAGGCTCCAAAGCAGGCACCGCGACTGGCGCTTGCCTCGGTCTTACTGACTTCCTTAATTTGTGGTGACCTCAGGGAGGTGACACTCCTAGCCAGAACACTTCACTGAGTGATAAAATGACTCAGAAAGGCAGGGGCTGAACTTCAACTGGACCTTAGAGGCAGGAAGAGCAGTTCAGTGGTAGGGTCCTGGCTCAGGGTTTGATTCCTACACACACACACACACACACACACACACACACACACACACACAGAGTAACCTAAATAAATAGAATCAGAGCCCACTCAACATCTGGATTTCCCTTCCTTTCTAGCACTGAGAACGGTGAACAGGACAATTATCCTGCCTGAGAAGGTCACTGAGGTATTACGGTCTTGAAAACAGGGGTCATGTATCTTCATTGTCGGCCTGACTGGTTTAGAATCACCTAGGAGATTGGATGGCGGGGGCTTATGAGGATGCTTCCAGGGAGGCTTAACCTAAAGAGGGAAGGCCTACCCTGAATGTTAGCAGCACCCTCCTATGGTCTGGGGGCCTGGACTGCGTATGAAGAAGAAGCAAGCTAAACACTAGCATTCATCTTTGTTCCTTCACTGAGATGGCCATGCCTTCCATGGACTGATGGCATTCCTTCAAAGCACGAGCCCAAGTGAACCTTGCTTCCTTAAGCTGCCTTTACGAGGGAGTACATCACGGCACAGAGAAACATAGCTAACACAAGTAGATGTTCGCTAGACATGGTGGTGGGAAGGTAGGCGTTTCAGACAGAACAAGCCCTTCATAAAATTGACTCTTGGGGACAAGCTGTGTTCACCTTCTGCTTCTCTAAGGACTGGGAGGGCAGAAGGCCAGCAACTCTGAGTTCTGTGACAACAGGGTTGCCTTCATTGACTACTTCCTTGACCTGGAACCTTCGGCTTGCAGCTGCTGAAATTCTAGCACCTCAGAAGTCTAAGAACCATCTGATCTCTTCCTCTGATCCCTCCCAGACTCAGTCTTTGTCTCCCTAAAATCAAACCTGCCTTGGGGCTGTGTTACTAGACGGTCCTGGTAAAGTCCTCCTCTTCATACTTGCTTTGACCCAAGCCTGGCTTGCTATTGTATACACAAGAGGTGTTTGGTAACTGTGGTTGGTGAATACATAGGTATGTATGCCATGGGGGGGCTGGCTCATCTCACAGGTGTCATATTTATCCCTTCATGGATTTCAAGGCCAGACAGGCTAAAAAAAAATGGTCATCTGTGTCCCCACCAGGGAAGGCCTAGACCACTCTGCCAAGAGAACACAAAAACTAGAACAGGCCTAGCAACCAGGCTGGCTGAGCCTAAGCAACCCAAGCTGCTAGCCCTTCAAATCCCTCCAGACAAGAAACAGGATTAGTCCCAGGGCCTGGACCTAGAGACGAGTCAACAAACGGAAGTCATGTTGCCCTAGTTATGGGGGAGAGCATTGGGTGGGCTGTGAGCCAGGCCAGTCATTGCGCAAGCCATTTTGAGTACTGCAAGCCAGTCGATGGAGCCAGGACATGCTGGACATCTGATCCTACGGGGTCCAGTATCAGCAAAAGGCACTTTCTAAGCCCGTTGCTTAGGGGGTTAGGTTTGTATATTGTTCTTTGCTTTGATTTTTTTAAACTAGATTTTTTTTTGAAGATTAATTGGAAGAGTAATATATAAATATACTTTCAAAAGTAGAATTAGGGGCTGGAGAGGTGGCTCAGCAGTTAAGAGCACTGGCTGCTCTTCCAGAGGTCTTGGATTAATTCCCAGCAACCACATGGTGACTCGTAATTGTCTGTAGCTTCAGTTTCAGGGCACCTTGATTCCTTCATTTGACTCCTGTGAATATCAGGCCTGAACAAGGTGTACAGACATACTTGCAGGCAAAAGATTCATAAAATAAAAAGAGGAGTCAGTTTTGATTGGATAGGAGTCAAGCTCAAAACAAAACAAAATAAAATAATCCAGTACTTGGGAGGCAGAGACAGGCCTTGTGATCACTATGAGGTCAAGGACAGCTTGGTTGGTCTATGTAGCAAGTTCTGGGTCAGCCAGGACTACAGAGTGAGACCCTGTTTCAAACCATGAGCCAAAGCAGCTGTACAAAGAAAATTCTACGCCCAGTCACATACTGCTTAATTAATTATCTTCCTTCAAGGCACAAGTTCTCATCATTGAGAATGTCTTTGGAGCTCAGAATGAAGCCTCGTTGGTAGGCAAGCCTAGGCTATATGAGACACCTCTCTCTCTCTGTGTCTCTCTCTCTCTGTCTGTCTGTCTCTGTCTCTCTCAATTCTTTTTTAAAAGATTGAATATCTTGTATTTACATGATGATGCTAAAGGTTGTTACGAAGTGGATTCATTTGTAGGCAACGTTTACATGGTGATGTGGAGATGAGAATTACAGTCCGTTGGTTTTGAGAATCGTAGATTTAGTCTTTCACGTACCGAACGATGTTAGGTACTAAGACAGTGTGGAGTACTATGCTCCCGACCTCTTCCATACTACATAAGCAAGGCAGGGTTGAAGCAAGGACAGCTGAAGAAAGATCCAAGGAGAAGTCACCGTCCCCGTCCCCCCCCCGTCCCCCCCCCCCGCTTAGATAGATACTGTGAATCCATTTTAGTAAGTGTCAATAGACTGTCAGGATGGCTCACAGGATGGTAACTGATAGAGATACAGTAATTCATTGGTGGGTAGGTGCTCACGGAAGTATTTACACGTGTTCTGTGGTTACATTTGGGGGAGGAGGAGTCATAGAGATGAGCAGCAGAACCAGAGAGTCCTCATGTAAGATCCAGTAGAGGCAGATCCAGCCTCTGTGCAACCAGCATCATCAAGTCTAGAGAAGGAAAGGCTACGAAGAGGCTTAGTGTTGAAGCCCATACCAAAGTAAGCTCACTTTTCTTAGGTTCTCAAATACAATGACCCTCCAGGGGTACTGTACCCCACGGCCTTCTTAAAGGAAAGGCTTGCTAGGGCCAAGCATCCCTGGGGCCTGATCCTACGGGACTGTCTAGCTACTTGTGACCCTGTCTTTTTTCCCTACTGTGTGATGGTCCCGTATCCGAGCTCCAAGCTCTGTGCTCTGCTTCACACGAGATCTTGCCACATAGTCTTTCGAATTCTTTCTCATGGTCTCATTGCTCCCAGAAGTCCAAAGCTCGTGTGACGGAAGGATCCTGAAACCAGTTGCGTATCCCGGCTTCTAAGACCGCTTCCTGGATTAACTGGGGCTCTGTCTCCTGTCCCACAATACAGGCTTCTTCCCAGGAGACCAGGGCCTCTCACACAGCTGTCAGACATGCTCAGACATGTCAGAACCCAGCTCAAGTTCAGCCTCGGCTCTGGATTTACCCTAATAATAACCACAAGTGTTCAGGCGTTTTGACAAAAAGATTTTAATGAATTGTTCTACAATGAAAACCAAGTAGGAGTCTCTGGGTACCGACTGTGACACGGAGGGTTTTAGTGAGAGAAGGAGGCTTTCTCTTTTCCCTCCATCCATCCGTTTTAGCTTCCTTATTTTCTTTCTTTCTCTCTCTCTTCCTTTCTTTCTTCCTTCCTTTCTCTCTCTCTCTTTCTTTCTTTCTCTCTTTCTTTCTTTCCCTTTCTCTCTCTTTCTTTTTTCCTCCCTCCCTCTTTCCTTTCTTTCCTTCTTTCTTTCTCTTTTCTCTCTCTTTCTTTCTCTCTCTCTCTCTCTCTTCCTTCCTTTCTCTCTCTCCCTCCCTCCCCCTTTCTCTCTCTCTCTCCCTCCCTCCCTCCTTTTTCTCTCTCTCTTCCTTCCTTTCTTCCTTTCTTTCTTTCTTTCTTTCCTTCTTTCTTTCTTTCTTTCTTTCTTTTCTTCTTTCTTTCTTCTTTTTAGTAGTTCTAGAGATTGAACTGAACCTAAGGTCTCATGCCTGCCAGGTACTGAGCTGTGCTCTTAGCACATCTTTTTCCTTTCCCCCCTTTGTTTTTGACACAGGTTCCCACCGAGTTGCCCAGGTTGGCTTTGAACTCACTCTGTAGCCCAGACAGCCCTGAACTTGTGTTCCTCCTGAATCAGCCTCCCAAGTATCTGGGATTATAGACTTGTGCCACCAGAACAGCCAAAGCATCATAAGGCAAGTGTCTCCTCTGGTGGAATCTAGCATTTTCTTGCTATCAGAGTGAGTTCAGCCTTTGGGGCTCCCGGAGTGGACCAAGGTATTCCAGTTTTAAAATAGAATATTCCTGGTCCTTTCCTTAATTCAAGCCACATGAGTGTTCCATGGAGGTTTTTTTCCCCCACACATTTTTTTTTTCTTATGTCTTAAACCTTTACACCTGCAGGCAACAAAACTAATGAACAAGCAGTAAACAGATATGAATGAGGAAGGCTGGAAATTATGTTGGCTTGATGCTCTTTTTAAAGAACATGTGTTTGAGGTTTTATGTGGCTGACCCACAATGCAGACATCTTTTCTGTTCATAGTAGGGAAAGAATCAGATCACTGTTCTCAGGTGTTTCTTCGTGATTTGGAAAGCACGGTGACTTTTATTTCTCTGTCACCCAGGAGCACACTTGAATGCTATATTGTAGGCTAGGGGTGGGGGGCTGACTTCCCTCCCCTCCCCTCCTAACTGCTGTTTGCACCATGGCCCGGACTGACTCTCCACCTCTGCCAGGCTAAAGATAACTTCTCCATCTGGGATATTAGCCACAGGCTAAATTTATTCTCAGGGGTGAGTTGGGGCTACCCTGACCTGTGACTCTGTGCAAGCACTAGGGACACTCAGCTCTAAGGCAGTTCGAGAGGTCGGGTGGAAGGAGATGAGGGGATGAAAGATACAGAGAGGCATTATTGAAAAGCTGCCAAAAAAGACTTCAGAGAAAGAGGGACGCACCCGTGACACACTGTGATTTGAGAGTAAGCCTTGTGAGCCTGAAGGATTTGACTACTCCTGGCGAAGAGTTCTTCACTGTCAGTTACAACATTACTGTAACACAACCCCAGAAGGAAAAGCCCAGTGTTAATCAGGGCTCAAGAAGTCAGTGGACTTGATGTACAGAATGGGGTATTTAATTTTATGATGTGGCTATGGGTTACATGGGAGACTAATAAAAGAACTCCATAAAATGTGGCTTGCAGCAATGGGGTTCTAGCTTCTGCCAGAGGGGCAGCTCGGCTTAGAAGTGGTTTCAGACCGGAGCTGCTCCCTGGCTGGTATGTGCACATGCGGTCACTCTGGTTCCGAAACTATTGCAACCCTTCTGTGGCCATCAAGGAACTACTGCTCTCAGCTTCCCTGAGACCTGCCCTGCTGCCCCAAGCTGTCCAGCCCTCACCCCTGATACAAGCAGAGAGCATTCAGACCCAGCCCTATACACTATGTCTCTAATGTTACCTCCCTCTTGAGAGGCTAATATCTCTGCCCTTTAAATATCACCGGTCCCACAAAAGCATCTCTTCCTGGGGCTAGGCCTTTCAGATAGATGCCTGTGGGACAGATGGAGGACACAGGTCCACAAGCCTCTCCTGTACTAATTCCACAGCATCTACGCGCTTTCCTGAGGAGTGCTGCAAGGGCACACCCAATCTTTCCCTTGGATCATACTTGGCAATCTTGAAGGAGAACCTTAATAGGCCTGGAGATGACCTCAGGGCAGAGGAACGCTTTGGAAGAAGTAGACAACTTGACATAATGTTGCCTAACCGAGGTTGTCATACAGTTGGAACCAGAAGGATACTTGCAGAACCTTGGGCTCTCTCTACAGCCAATACAGTCCTTTCTATGTCACCGTCTCGGGAGACTAACAACTCCTTCCGGGCCACACCCATTGCCACAGACCATAGCTCCTTAAAAAGAAATCTTCTGTGTGAACCAACAGGGCCCACAGATCTCTACAAAGAACCTTGAAGTGTGAGTTCTTCTGTTAAAAGGAAATCTTCCCGTGCAACTTGAACTTCAGTCTCCAGGCTAGATAGAGTTACTGCAAACCCCAGGACGGCCGTAACACAGCGGAGGTGTCTATTAACACACGCTGTGTTGTCAAGTGAGCAGAGAATGAATTTAACCAACCAGAGTTTGTAGAGCAGCTCCTAAGTGCCAGGTAACTTAAAGTTGGATGGTGCTAGAATCCAAACAGCCAGGAAGTGATTCTGTCCTGAGAGACCACACAGGGCACTGGTGATCTTATTGGATGGTGAGAGGAGACCTAGGGCCCTGGGCAGTCATTGCCTCAGAACTTTGTTCCTGGCGCAGCGCCATCCTAGGTGGGGTCCTTCCTGGGTGCCTCTGGTCTTTTGCCTCCACAGGTTGCCAACAGTCCTGGTGAGCCGCTGAGAAGATGGGAGATGATTTTGTAGACTCTGGGATGGAAATGCGAGGCTTTGCTTAACCATCTCTGCCATTCGGAAAATGTCCATGAGAATCGTCCAACAGAGTCCATTTCTCATGTGTTTTGCTGAGTCAGCAACTGGGCAGCATGATGATCTTGTCTTTCATCAGTAAGAATTATTAAATGATCTAGACAAGAAAAAGATATGTTATTTATAAACATAGCATCTAATGATAGCGGTGTGGTATTTACCCGTGCAGACATTTTTGTTTTGTTTTTGTTTAATATGCCTGTAGATATGGGACACATTCACACATAACAAACATATCCATATACACTGCCTTTTCAACCACTTTTTCCTTTATAAACACAATTTTAATTGGAAGTTACATTTATTTGTTTGTTTGTTTAGTTGTGTGTGTGTGTGTGTGTGTGCATGCACAACTATACCACAATATGTATGTGGAGGTCAGAGGACAAATTGGTTCTTTCCTTCTACCTTGTGGGCCCTGAGGTTTTAATTAAGATTGTCAGGCTTAGAGGCATACAGCTTTACCCACTTGGCCATCTTACTGGGCCATAAACACAATTTTAAAGGAAATTCAATGAGCCCAGGATATTTCTTAAACACTTACAACTTTGAAGATTTTTTTTTTCCCCAAAGAAATCAGAAGAAAACACAAGTTAAATCGTTTTAATAGTAAATGAGGAATCAGTCAGGGCCAGCAGATCAAGTGTGTCCTTTCTATCAAAAGATGTTTTGTGGGGGTTGGGAGGATTGTCTAGGTTTTGTTAATGTGGTAGACTCATTACCTGATAGTTCTCCTGGTAGGACCCATGGAGGTAAATCCTGGAGAAGTGAGGGGAAGTTAGACCTTTTGTTGCTGTGACAAAATACCTCAGAAAAACTGAAGTGGGAAGATTTATTTTAGCTCAGAGCTACAGAGGTTTTGGTCCACAGTTCTGGGTCTGTTGGGTCTGGGCCTGTGATGAGGCAGGGTATCCTGGCAGCACGTGGCAGAGGCTGCTCACTTTGTGGGAGACAGGAAGTGGAGAGAAAGAATGGGATCAAGGAGAGGCCTAAACGTCAAAGGCAGAGTCACTTCCTCCAGCTAGGTCCCAGCTCCCAGAACAGTGCCACCAGCTGGGGACCAAACATTCAATATACAAGCCCAGGGACCTACACCAGTATGGAAGGTTATACCAGGTTTGATGGAGACAGGACAGAGATGGCTGGATGGGGGTTTCTTCTCTGGGTACCAGAGGCTAGAAAGCTTAGGGATGATGCTCACTGTGGTGAGACCTATGCTTGGCCTTTCACATCCATGGCCCCAGGGGAAAGGTGAGTCAGCTTTGTGCTGGACCATCCTTACCAACTCAGATGAACAGAAAGAAGCTGGACCTGAAAAGAGTGGAGCTCCTCATCCCGATGCCTCCATGGTGATGGGGGGCGGGGGAGGGCAGTGGGAATGGCGTGTGCTACTCTGCACTGAAGGCCCATGAGGCAATTCCTTCTGTGGTGGTTTGAAAGAGAACAGCCTCCTTGGGCTCTTCTGTTTGAATATTTGGTCGACAGTTGGTGGAACTTGTCAGGTAAAGACTTAGGGGACACCTTGATCTTCAGAGGAAGTGTGTCACAGCGGATGAGCTTTGAGTTTTAAAAGACTCTCACTGCCCCTAGTGTACTCTCTGGTTCCTGCTTGCAGATCACGATGTGAGCTTTCAGAAGTTCTGCCCACTACATCTTCACTCAGCCATCAAGGACTCTAACCTTCTGAAATCGTAAGCCTAAAACTTACTTTTGTAAGTTGACTTGGTCATGGGCTGGGGAGTTTGCTCATGTTTAAGGGCAAAGTGCCGTGAAAGACACAGGTTTGATTCCCAACACCCACATGGAAGCTCTCGACCTCCGCAGGCACCGAGCATGCGTGTGGTGCATAGACACACACGCAGGCAAAAATACTCTTGAATAATAAAAGTAAACTTAACATTTTTACTTTGTTTTGGTCATGGTGTTTCATCACAGGGATAGAAAAGTGACTAAGACACATTCCTATACTGGCTGGTTCCCCACTACACTCTACCTCCAGCAGGCATATGGAACTTTAGGGCCGAGCCATAGAGTGCAGTGATGTCTCCAGTGTGCTATGAAATATAATGCAGTGAGGGGTACCTACCTGGTGGACCCAGGCCAAGGGGTCCCCATGAGAAATCACATCATGCAACAGATCTGGTATAAGGTAGTTTATGTGGGAGAAGGGAAGGGAGTGAGGGCTTGTGAGAAAGGGTAGAGGCAGATGAGTAGACACATAGACTAGAGAGACAGATGAACAGACAGACAGGCGTGAACAGAGACATGCAGGTAGAGAAGAGGATGGGCACGGAGAAGGACAGAAAAGGGGAGAGAGAGACTGGCCAGGAACATGTGGGGACAGAGAGTGAGCTGGAGTGCCGGGCAGACCTTTTATGTGCAGCCCATCCGGCGCACCCAGCTGCAACAGGTGATGCCCATGCCCTTGCTAAGTCCCTAGGAGGAGCCTAGGGGAATCGCCCAGAAGCTAACACATGGAACATGTCAAGCCAGGAAAGAAGAAGAGAAAACAATGCTATGGGGACATAAAATTAAAATAAAATAAAATAAAATAAAATAAACATTATCAAAAAATGTAAAAGGCATCCTAGAACTCAGATGCATCCTAAACTAAAATAATCCATTGGGTGAGTTTAAAAAGTGGCTTGGAAAACCAAATGTAAAAGTAGTCCAGTCATAGGGACCAAATCAAGAGATCAAAGCCCAGGAAATTGGATCAGGGGACCTAAGATGTCCATAGGGAGTTGCAGAAGAAAGAGAGATAGGAACAGGTGAGGCAGGATAAACAGGAAGGAGGATAATCTCTTTCTCTCTTAGAGACTCTCTTAGGCCAGATGTTTGCTGCTGTGTTTAGCATTTACTTGTTGAGGCAGTGACTCAATCTATAGTCTAAGCTGACCTTGAACTCATCATATAGCCCAGGCTGACCTCCAACCTTGCTCCTTCTGCCCTAGCTCCCTGGATACTGGCATCATCATGAGATGAAACTTGAAAGCCTGAGACTTGAAAGGCTCAATGAAAGCCATGTCCTCAGACTTGCTCAGGACATTGTTGAACATTAGGTGTGAAACAAAGCTCACGGATCCTTCCATACCAAGGAAGAGAATCACAGGGGGAAAGGCGAGAGGCGGCGCCAGAGTGTCTTCCCCCTCTCCCTTGCAACAGTGGAAACCAGAAGGGAATGCTGGTTGTAATACAAATACTAGAGCCAGCCAAAATTCCCTTTACTATGCAGGATAGAAGTGTGTGCATGTGTGTGTGTGCACACGCGTGCATGTGTGTTAAAGTTATCTCACATGGAACTGGTCATACTGTTCCACTCCCCCCAAACCTCCCCCCCCCCCCCCGCCCCGTGATTAGTTGATGAGGATATTGCCCCAGAGAAGGGAGGAGGCCCCGGGCCTAGGCTATGACTGTCCCTTGGAGCTTAAGGCAGTTCCTGGAAAGGGATTTGTAAGGGCTGTTGGCGCCTACCACGTAGCAGCTGGAGGGGTGGGGCATGGCTCTCATCACCTTTCACAGGTATGACATGGTCACATGCAGCATGTATGCAGATGTTGCTATGTGCTGGGAAATGTTCCACGGTGGGCTCTGGGTGGAGGTAAGAGGAGAGGAGGGAGCGCTCCTTTGTAGATTTTAACTGATTTTCATGGTATACATAGTTCCTTTATGACTGATGTCCAGGTACGAGTGTGATGTTGCTGAACGGGCAGTGTATCTCTAAGCAGACTAAGTATGCTGCTGTGCCTGTGGTAGCTTTAGGGACCTGTGAGGACGAGCAGACTCGCATACCTCCATCAGAAAGAACCTTTTGCCCAGCTCATTGTTCTAGCCCTCTTCTATCCAGCCTCGGGTTCTTTCACAAACACACACACACACACACACCCATGAGTGGAGTCCCTTCATTTAGCACTCTGGGAGGAATCTCAGACACTTGTCCACTGAAGGTCTGTCTGAACCTGGTTGGTAGCTGTGGAGACCAATGAACAGCCAACTCAACTTTATGCAAGATGCTAGCATAGATGAAACAGTCTTTGCTTGAGGGACCTGTAGTCCTTGATACAAAGTCAGTCCTCCCCCAGGTTATAGTCCTTGACTCCCTTGTGTGATTCTCTGTATCCTAGTGACCAGATAAGGGCTAATTATAGTTATTTCAAAGGCCCCAAGGGAAGGAATTGATGAATTCCAGACTGTTGAATCAGCAGGCTTGGAAAAGGGCTATAGGCCTGAGGGTGGTTATGAACGAACTCCCCCCCACCCTGCTCCATTAAGGCTAAGGTGGGTTTTTTTTGTTTTGTTTTGTTTTGTTTTGCTAAGTATGAAAAGGAGAAACATATATTAAAACTGAAAGCCAAACTCAAGCCCTACTAGCAAATCTCTTTCCCTACCAGGGTCCTATTAATGCAACCCTGTGACCAATACCAGACGTCGAAGCCATGTCCCACTCACACCTGGATGTGCATGTAGGCACACATTTGGGAAGGAGGCAAGCCTCTATTGTACTATCTCTGAGTAGGTCATCAGCATAGACTGGGTATATGAGCAAGATCCCTGACATGGCTGAGAAATGAACCATCCTTTGCTTTCCCAGCTAGCCCAGCCCTGGAATGCACACAGGAAGCCCAGGAATCTTCTCACACATATGGAGGGCACGGGAACCTGTCTCGGAAACCTCTGTGTGCTTGTCCATAGACAAGCTACTGACATAGATACTGAAGCAATAGCTTCCAAATGCATTTGGGTCAAGTCTCTTTCTCCAGGTTTCAAGTGTCCCTTCTTTAAACGAGTGTTTTATATTTCCCAAGCCGAATTATAAATTCCTTTGAGTGTGTCTTTGTCTAGAATCCCAAATTTCAGTTAACTGTGAAATGTTTTTGACATTGTACTTCTGCTGTCCCTGGTGTTTACTAGCGATTGCCCTGGTGCTTACTAGTGATTGAAACTTGAACCCAGGGTCTTATGTCTGATAAACGTGTTCTTCTCTGAGCTATAACACAATATAAGACGTCATGAGAGCCACTCTGTATGAATGCGCTTTCGTGTGCTTCTATATCGTTGCTGATGTTGCGAGAGTCCTTTTCTAAGAGAAGGTTCTTGATTTATTGAATTTGATAGAGACTTTAAAAAGTCAGAGTATAAGATACGCCCCTCCCCACCACACACACACACACACACACACACACACACACACACACACACACACACTAATTACTACCAAACACCACATTTCTCCTCCTGGCACTCTTTAAAGCAATACCTTATCGACTTACCTTAGTGACCAGAAACCTCAGAGAAGAATTCAGTGTCCGCCTCAGCCCACCCTATGGAAATTACCTTTTGGGATGATGTTTAATGTTTCCTGATTCACAATTTTATGGCCATTTAAAAAAGATTTTTTAATATAATTTTTAAGTGTGTATGTGTGTGTATACACTTGCATGTGTGTTTAGTTCTGTGGGAGTTATCTCTTTCCTGCCTCTACCATAAGATATCTAACAGTGACTCTCCACGTGCCTCTCTCCTGTCGCGCAGGAGACCATCTCGTCTGTAGCACGATCACTTTCTTCCATCCAGCCTTGCCTCTCTTTACCTTTTGCCAATACTGAGATTTTCTAAACGCCCACCTATTTTTATAACCCACATCTCCCCAGACCATTACCAACTTCCCAAACATTTAGATGTGACCCCATATTGACACACCACCACGACATACTCAGTCTGCCATTAGTTGATTGGGTTGCTGTTCATTGTTGTTATAAAAACTACTGTGATGAGAATTTTTACATGCATGTCTACACATCTGTTATTTCCCTTTGATATGTTCACAGAATTGACATTAGTATCAGAAAGGTGTGGAGATGCTATGAGTATAGGTTTGTATTCCGAGATTGCCTTCAGAAAGGTCCCATCAGTCGAGAAGAATGCCTGATTTATTATCTCTCTACTGCATTGTCTTCCTTCTGTGATCAATAGTTACAAAGGTGATTAAGGTGTATATGTTTTGTTTTGATATATGTTCTTGATCATTAATAAATAAATTGTGCATAAATTTTAGTGGCTTTTATTTTTATCTGAATTATAGGTTCATATTTTTTCATGTAGAAAATGGAAGTGCTGATATTTTCCTCATTAACATGCTACAGATATACCAGCGAAGGGCTTAAAAATAATTTTACAACAGACTTAATTTATTTTTATTTTTATTTTATGTACATTGGTGATTTGACTGCATGTCTGTGTGTGTGTACACGAAGTTGCAGACAGTTGTGAGCTGCCATGTGGGCGCTGGGAATTAAACCTGGGACTTCTAGAAGAGCAGCCAGTGCTCTTAACCACTGACTCATCTCTCTAGTCCCCTGGCATTTTTCTGATCTCCCTGCCCCCCTCAGAAGAGCAGACCCACATATATAAAATAGAGTCTTCTCAAATGCAACTGTGGTGTGTTGTTGGGTATTGAGTCCTTCCTTTGGGTGGTGTCCTGGTTGTCTTGTATTGCTGTCTGTCACCAAAATACCTAATAGATAAGACTGGAGGCAAGAAAGATATATTTGGGCTCATGGTCTCAGCCAGATCCCAGTCTGATGGATTCCAGTCTGCCGTAATGGGCAGGCGTGGTAGAGGCGTGATGGCAGAAATGTGAGGTAGGGCTTTGTGAGGTGGCAGAAATGTGAGTTTGTGGACTTGTTGGAAAACGTGTGTTCCTGGAGGCAGGCCTTGAGCATCTAAAGATTCCAGCCATTTCCAGTTTGCTCTTTCTGCTCTTTGCCCTCAGCAACGTGTTCCTGCCATGGTGCCTGCTGCTTGCTGTCACACCTCCGGTCATCACCGTGAACTTTTATCCCTCTGGAATCATAAACCAGAATAAGCACTCTCTTCCTTAAGTTGCCTTTGGTTGTGGTGTTTTATCACAGCACTACAAAAGTCACCAGTACGGTGGTGGCCCATGAAACAGAACACAGGCCAGAATCAAAGTGGGGGTCTAACTTGCAAGGCTAACTTCCATTGGCCAGGCTCCAACTTCTAATGGCTCCACAGCCCTTACAAAGAAGTTTGCAGGTTGAGGAACCAAGCATTCACACGTAAGCCTGTGGAGGATTTTTCAGATCCAAACCAGAACAGGTAGAAGAGAATGCACAGGGCTGTGTGCTCGATTGCATGGTCGCTTCCACTAAATATGCCCTTTGGCCTGAATGGACTTACAGCCATAGCAAGCAAGACCATGCTGCTGGCAAGAAACACAAGAATGATCTTCTCCTAGGCTGTGCTCATGCAGCAGCGAGAGAATCTGCGGCACAGTACAGGTTAGCCACTGCCAGTCCAGGGCTAGAATTTTTCTCCTGCTTTCCTCCCTTCCTTCCTCTTAATTTTTCTGCTGTTCTAAGAAGTCGAGAATCACTTAGCACATTAGTTTTGCTATATTTTCCTCAGAAGCCTCTGTTTTATGTGTCTTCTTTGGCAAGCACAGATTTCTGAGGGCACTCAAAGAACAAAAAAGCATTTTGAAGTCTGTTCCTGAGATAGCCCAGGAGCAACGGGGCAATGCCATTCAGCAATTAAAGACAGTGGACGCCAACAACTCCCCTTGGGTGGACATCTGCTTCATCCTGATTTTTACGAAATTTGCTTTGCTTGTCTGTTATGCAGCTTGATCAACATCAAGAGATAGCATGGAATCACACCAAAACTCAGGCCCAGTTCCACTGGCTAACCCAGCTGTAATCTGCGATTAGAATGCAGGTCTAGCCTTTAATCATGAATGATCAGAAAGCCTGCCCAAAAATCTATGGCAGGTGTTCAGGGGACAAGGCACATGCGGGACATTTGTCAGAACATTGGATTGTGGTGCTATGAGAGCCAGCAAACTGAGAAATGAGAGAAAAATCTTTAATGAAGGCCAGGACATCCCTCCCCTGGGTAAAATGGCTGTGAGGGAGACTGGACCATTGGCATAGAAAACTAAAGAAGATGAATGGTGACAGGAATCAAGGCAGTTCATTTTCCTCCTCGAAGACTACAATTTACAATCTCTGTATGTTGTCTGTATCAGAAATTGCAAAAGGCAAAGCTGGATATGGTGGTGCACACCTTTAATCCTGGCATTTGGGCAGAGACAGGTAGATCTCTGAGTCTGAACCCAGCCTGATCTACATTGAGAGTTCCAGGCCAGCAAGAACTACATGGTGAGACCTTATCTAAATAAATAAATAAATAAATAAATAAATAAATAAATAAATAAATAAATAAGGTTTTGGCCCCTCCCTCCATCATAAAAGCCTGTGTAGCTAAGGAAGAATGGAATGGAGAGTGGGAGGTATGATGCTTAGTTTTGACAACTTGACGCAATCTAAACTTATCTGGCGCGTATTAGTCATTTCTCTGTTATTGCGATAAGGTACTGTGACTGAAGCAATTTATAGAAGGAAAGAGTATATTTGGGCTCATGGCTTCAGAAAGAGAGACTTTGGAATGGAGCTGGGGCAGAAGAGGAAGCAAACATGGCAGCAGGCAGCTAGATGAAAAACAGATCATATCGTCAACCACAAGCATGATGCCGAGAGAGCAAACTAGAAGTACAGCAAGGGTATAAATTCTCAAGGTTCAACCTCAGTGGCCACGTCTCCAAACAGCACCATCAATTGGGGACCAAGAGCCCAAATACCTGTGCTAATGGGAACATTCTTTTTGGGGGGTTTTTTGAGACAGGGTTTCTCTGTGTAGCTCTGACTGTCCTGGAACTCACTCTGTAGACCAGGCTGGCCTCGAACTCAGAAATCCACCTGCCTCTGCCTCCCAAGTGCTGGGATTAAAGGTGTGTGCCACCACGCCCGGCAATGGGAACATTCTTATTCAAACAACCACAACTGGGAAGAGAGTCTCAGTGAGGAGTTGTGTGGATCAGGTTGGCCTGTGGATATGTCTGTGGGGGCTTATCTTGATTACATTGATTGAGATGAGAAGACCTGCCTATGGTGGGTGGCACCATTCCTTAGATCTGCGTCTATGACTATATAAGAACTGAGCATGTATGAGAAAGTGAGCATGCCTGAAGTTCTTGCTCATACTCTTCCTATGTTCTTGACTGTGGGTATGGCTAGCTGCTTTTCCAGCTGCCTTGACTTCCCCACAATGATGGGTTAAGACCTGTATTCATGAGGTAAAATAAATCCATTCTTCCTTAAGTTGCTCCTATTAGAGTAATTTATCATAGCAACTGGCAACAAACCGGGGACAGCAGGGTTATTCGAGGTTCCACCAAGGTACAACAATGACGACCAAGGCCTGAGTTTTAGGTATGACCAGAAGGACCATATGACTCCTGGCATCTACAAGTCAGAGCCTCTTACAAGGTACATGGTAAATTGTTCCTGGTGAATTGTCTCATGTGACAAGAAACAGAGCTGGTAAGAATTGGGTGATGTGACAAGATACTTTCTGGGCTAAAGGAACAGATTTTCTTCTTCTTTTTTAAAGATTTATTTATTATTATAAATAAGTACACTGTAGCTGTCTTCAGACATACCAGAAGAGGGCATCAGATTTCATCATGGATGGTTGTGAGCCACCATGTGGTTGCTGGGATTTGAACTCAGGACCTTCGGAAGAGCAGTCAGTGCTCTTAACCACTGAGCCATCTCACCAGCCCAGGAACAGATTTTCTAAGGCAGTCACTGCTACACATTTTAGATCATAGTACAATGGAAGGTACATTTTCTATCATAAGCCAGAGGCAATGATAGACTCATAAGACTGCTACAAAATATGTGCAATGTACTCAGATATATCCCCTTCCTTCTCCTTTGGATAAACAAAAATTCTGGTACCTCTTGCTAAACTAACTTCTTAATTCATTATTGGGTCATGACTAACTGATTAAAAACTATCCATTTGACTTGCATTTTATACTAATAAAAGATTATACCCATGGGTGTCATCACCTGCACCCTTTGTAGATACAATAGCATAGAAGTTATATGCAGAAAAATTTCCAAGGAAACGTGATTTTTTTTAAGTGAATGTTTTGTACATAATTAAAAACAACCAACTAGCCAACCATCCAACCAACAAAAAACAAAGCAACCAACCAAACAACAAAAAACCAAACAAACAAACAAACAACAAAAACAAAAAAACAAAAACCTTGGGTGTGGAGAGATGACTCGACTCGGCAGGTTAAAGCTCACACAGCTCTTGTGGAGGACCCAAGATTGATTCCCAGCTCCCACACCAAGTAGCTCATAACTGTCTGTAACTCCAGCTCTAGTAGAGTCAGGGCCCTCTTCTGGCCTTTGTAGGCACTGCACTCACATATACAAACCTACACACAGACACACACACACACACAAATACATAATTAGAAATAAAATACATTTTAATTCTGGTTAACCTCCATCCTTTCAGCCCACAGAAGGATGCCAGCACATTTGAATTGTCCAGAATGTGGTTCCTGAAAGGCCAGATTAGCTCCAGCCTTATGTGGGCTATGTGCAGAAGTTTCTAGAAGATCACTTCTTGAGCTCAGTCTAGCTTTTGCTTAAGACAGGGCATCAATCCCTTGCCAGCTTCCCAGGACCCCTTGGCTGTGCACACAAAGAGAACCCAGCCTTTCTTGTTTGGGCCTTTGCTTCTTCCTATGTGATTGAATTTACAGAGGAGCTATTTGCCTTTGGCTGTACATCCTGAATCATAATCAGGATGCTGCTGGCACAGAACCTGCTCCCACCCTTGCCTGAAATAACTGAACAGGGAAGTAGAATTCCTCCCCTTTCCAACCTTAAAGAAAGAGACTCATAATTTATTGTGTTCTGGCGATACATCAAAAGTCAATCCATTCGCTTACAGTAAAAGCAGTGAGGGAAGGACAATGAACGTGCAGGGAGGTGAAAGCACCTCATTAAAAGGAACAAATCGTTCCGTTGACACTACAGTAGTGAGGTTTGGGTGTTTGTTAATCAGAGTCCAGCCACCTTCAGGGATGCTTTCCTTCCTGTAGGGTATGAAGAAGGTGCAAAGCCACAGGCCCAGCTCTTTCAGTTCTTCAATTTGACAAATGAACTTTAGCTTCTTGGTGTAACTCAGGTATACTACTTTTCCATGGTTGGTACAAAGTTATCTATCAATCTATTAATCTATCAGTCTATCAATCTATCTATCTATCTATCTATCTATCTATCTATCTATCTATCTATCTATCTATCTATTATCTATCTATTATCTATCATCTATCATCTTCATCATCATCATCTATCTATCCATTTCTTTGTCATTTATTTATCAGTCTATCTTTTATTTATCTGTCATCTATTTACCTATCATCTATGTGTTATCTATCTATCTATCTATCTATCTATCTATCTATCTATCTACCATCCATTTATCTGTCATACACTATTTATCATCTGTATGTCTATCATCTCTATATCTACCTGTCATCTATCATTTATATCTATCTATCTATCTATCTATCTATCTATCTATCTATCTATCTATTATCTATCTATTATCTATCATCTATCATCTTCATCATCATCATCTATCTATCCATTTCTTTGTCATTTATTTATCAGTCTATCTTTTATTTATCTGTCATCTATTTACCTATCATCTATGTGTTATCTATCTATCTATCTATCTATCTATCTATCTATCTATCTACCATCCATTTATCTGTCATACACTATTTATCATCTGTATGTCTATCATCTCTATATCTACCTGTCATCTATCATTTATATCTATCTATCTATCTATCTATCTATCTATCTATCTATCTATCTATCTTTCTATCCATCCACCCATCCATCTGTCTGTCATTTATCATCTATCTATCATCTATGTATCTGTCTATCTACCTACCTACCTACCTACCTACCTACCTACCTACCTACCTACCTATTTCTTAGTAGTTCTGAAGGTCAGAAATCTGCAATGAAGGACTTGGTAGGCCATACTCCTTCCAAAGGCTCAGGTGGGAGCCCTTCTCTGTCAATTTCAGCTTCTGGCAGCTCCAGGCATTCTATGGGTTATTGTGACTGGTGTCACTCTAGCCTCTGCCAGTGTCTTCACTCCTTGAATGTCTCCTCTGTGTATCTCTTCTCTGGACAGATACTCATCATTGGATTTAATGCCACCTGGCAATGCAAAATAATTTTTATGGGAAAGACTTAATTGCACCTCTTCAACCCCTAATAAGGTTACTTAATGCATGCTGAGTCTTGTACAGACACTTTTAGGGGCCTGCATTCAACCAACCACAGGGGGATGCAAGTAGAAAAAGACAAGGCTCTTGCTCTCAAGGGACTCAGTCCAGTGAAAACAACAAATAGTTAAATAACAATGTCAAAACAGCACCAAGGCTAGAGAGATGTCTCTGTGGTTAAGAAGCTTACTGCAGAGGATCTGAGCTTGAATCCTAGAACCCATGTCTGGAATTTCACTACTGCCTATAACAGTAGCTCCAGGAAGATCTGATGTTTCTGGCTTCCATAGCCCTTATGTGTACACACAATTCCCTCATCAAATTGTGTTGGTTTGGATGAGAATATCCCCACAGGCTCTTGTGTTGCTTTGAATATGCTTGGCCCATGGGCATGGCACTATTAGGAGGTGTGGCCTTATTACAGGAAGTGTGTCACTTACGGAAGCAGCGCTTTGAGGTCTCATATATATGCTCAAGTTTGACCAGTGTGACAGAGTCTCCTCCTGTTTGCCTTTGGACCAAAGTGTAGAGCTCTAGACTCCTCCAGCACCATGTCTGCCTGCACAATGCCATGCTTCCCACCGTGATGATAACAGACGGAACCTCTGAAACTGTTAAGACAACCCCAATTAAATGTTTGCCTTTGTAAGAATTGCCTTGGTTGTTGTCTCTCTTCACAGCATTAAAGTCCTAAGACAGTCCTTATGTTTTAACACTTGGTTCCCAATTGCTTGGAACTATTTGGTAAGGGATAGGAGATATGGCCTTGTTGGAGGAGTTGTGTCACTGGAGACAGACTTGAGGTTTCAAAAGACTCAGTTCCATGCCCAGTGTGCTCTCTGCTTTACGGAGGAGGGTGTGAACTCTCAGCTGCTGCTCCAGTGCTATGATTGCCCACTTGCTGCCATGCTCCCCTCTACGATGGTCATGAACTCCCACCCTCTGAAACTCTAAGCCACAATTCCTCCTTTCTTCTAAAGGCTGTCATATCACAGCAATAGAAAAGTTACTAAGATGAAATAAGTCTTTAAAAAGTGTATATTTTAAAGGAAAAGAATGTAGACAGAGCTAAGCTCAGAGGGCTGAGAGTATCTTGAAAGACGTTGTGTTGGGAGTTGGTATGGGAACTGTGGTGGGGCAGAGGTAGGGTGTGTGCTTCTCACCTTGAAACACTGTAATTTCCTGGCACCTAAACTCATCCTTGGGAGCCAACAGCTGGAATAACGTTCAATCTAACTAGGAAGGACTGATCCTAGTGTAGCCAGATTGAGTTGAGCCAACCCATTTGGTCATCTTGAGGTTTGGGGGAACTTGGTAGTGAAAGGAAGGATGGTGACAGCCATAACTGGGTGGGATCTAGGATGCCATGATGCAGGTCATTGGGTTCCAACGCTGTTACTGGGAAAGAAGCACTTTTGTTGGCCTTAGAGTCTAGCAGTGTGTTTCTGTCACCCTTCCCAGATCAGAGCATGAATACTCCTGCAAGGATACATGGGCCAGGACTACTGCCCACCAAGGTCTCCATCAAGAAAATCTCTTTGGCTTTGAATCAATGTTATGTGGGATCTATAGTGTGTTGGGGAAGGTTGTCAATGCTCTGATATCCCATAGAGAGGTGTACTGGCTAATTCTGTGTCAACTTGACACAGACTGGAGTTATCATAGAGAAAGGAGAGTCAGTTGGGGAAATGCCTCCATGAGATCCAGCTGTAAGGCATTTTCTCAATTAGTGATCAAGGGGGGAGGTCCCCTTGTGGGTGGGACCATCTCTGGGCTGGTGGTCTTGGGTTCTATAAGAGAGCAGGCTGAGCAAGCCGGGGAAGCAAGCCAGTAAGGAACATCCCTCCATGGCCTCTGCATCAGCTCTTTCTGACCTGCTTGAGTTCCAGTCCTGACTTCCTTGGTGATGAACAGCAGTATGGAAATGTAAGCCAAATAAACCCTTTCCTCCCCAACTTGCTTCTTGGTCATGATGTTTGTGCAGGAATAGAAACCCTGACCAAGACAAGAGGCAAGACGAAGAGTTTTACTTCTGCTTTTACAGGACATCATTTGCAGTTCTTCATACTCTCCTAGCTCTTTACTTCCTTTGCAGTGTTTGTTGTGCCACAAAGATTCTCAGCTGTAGATATAATGGAATTATTGTTGATACTCCTGAATGTCATTGGCTTGCTGTTTGAAAGGAAAAATGCTTTTATATTTAGAAACACATACTAAAGTATTTATGGGTGGTTTACTAGTGTCTTCAATATTTAAATGTTCAGGCAAATGCATTATAGATCAACCTAAAATAGAAATATAAAGAATTGCTGTGTGGATATGGTGGTGTACACTTTTAATCCTAGCACTCAGGTTAAGGGTATTTTGAGTATGAAGATAACCTGGACTACATAGCAAGACCCTATCTCAAATTACATAAACAATAAATAAACAAAAAACAGGAAAGGGCTATGGAATTGCTAAGTCCATGTAAGATTTGTGTGGTGGTTTGCGTATGCTTGTCCCATGGGAAGGGACACTGTTGGGAAGTGTGGCTTTGTTGAGTAGGTGTGGGCTGGATGGAGGAAGTGCACTGTTATGGGGGTGGGATTTAAGGTCCTATGCACAAGCTCTGCCCAGTGTAGAAGACAGTTTTCTCCTGGTGGCCTTAGGATAAAGATGTACAACTCTTTGCTTCTCTATCACCATGCCTGCCTACATAGTGTCATGCTTCCCACCATGATAACGGAGTAAACCTCTGAAACTAACTGTAAGTCAGCCCCAATTAAATGTCTTCCTTTATAAGAGTTGCTTTGGTCATGGTATCTCTTCACAGCACTGGAAAGCATAAGATAATTTGCAAAGCATATGAATATTCATTGTTCTATGCTTTCTGTTCATCTGTGTGGTTGAAGTGTTTCTTAGTGAAACTTGAAAAGATAGGGAAGGAGGGAGATTTATGAAACAGAGTTTAGTTAATTATGTTTCTTGGAACCCAGGAGGGGAAATGGATGGGCTTTAGGGACCAGAAAGGCTGAATTTTATTTCTTAATTTTTGTGTGTCTACATGTATTTCATTTCTTTTTTGGAGGAAAGGGTTATTGTTTGTAACTTCCCTTTGATTCTCAATTTATTAATTTCTTGATTTTTCTTCTTCTTCTTGTTCTTCTTCTTGTTCTTCTTGTTCTTGTTCTTCTTCTTGTTCTTCTTGTTCTTCTTGTTCTTCTTGTTCTTCTTGTTCTTCTTGTTCTTGTTCTTCTTGTTCTTCTTGTTCTTCTTGTTCTTGTTCTTCTTGTTCTTCTTGTTCTTCTTGTTCTTCTTGTTCTTCTTGTTCTTCTTGTTCTTCTTGTTCTTCCTCTTCCTCTTCCTCTTCCTCTTCCTCTTCCTCTTCCTCTTCCTCTTCCTCTTCCTCTTCCTCTTCCTCTTCCTCTTCCTCTTCCTCTTCTTCTTCTTCTTCTTCTTCTTCTTCTTCTTCTTCTTCTTCTTCTTCTTCTTCTTCTTCTTCTTCTTCTTCTTCTTCTCCTTTTCCTAAGACAGGATTTGTCCATATAGCTCTGACTGCCCTGGAACTCTGTAAACTCAGCTGGCCTCAAACTCAGAGTGATCCCCCTGCCTATGTGCTGGGATTAAAGGCATGTACTACCACTGCCTGGAGATTCTTGATTGTTCTTAACTAGCACTTTTATTATTTTAGTTCAATTAAAGTTCTTAGAGTTTTACATAGGTTTAAGTTAGTGAGTATTAACATTAACACATTTTCTTTCCCTGGTACTAATTTTAAACTAAAGTAACAATGTTCATGTATTTCTAGATTATAAAATGTTCTCATCATATGCAATTTTTAAATGAAATGTATGAGAGATGGTGCAGTGATTCTGGGTGCTTCCTACTCTTTACAGAAGAAGGACCCCAAAACAGCTACATTCCTGGTATTCAATTCAGACAGATCACAACCTCCCGTAACAACAGCTGTACAGGATTTGACCCTCTCTTCTGGCCTCTTAAAGCACACACACAAATAATGACAATAATTAATTAATAAATCTTTAAATAAAATGCCCAAAGAAGGAAGGAAGCCACCACTAACCTATGCTCCAAAGGGAATCACTATTAATTAAGCTGCCTCCTTAATACCTCCAGGTTCCACACTGTCAGATAATTGTGGAGGAAAATGTATCTTTTCAAGACGTATCTACACTCAGGGCTGGAGAGATGGCGCAGTGGTTATGAACACTGCCTATTCTTCAAGAAGTCTTGAGTTTGACTCCCAGCATCTACATGGAGGCTCACAACTATCTGTACTGGGATCTGATGCCCTCTTCTGGTGTGCAGGGGTACATGTAGATAAGAGCACTCATATCTAAAATAAACAAATAAATCTTTTATTTTAAAAAATCTTGATTTCTTCAACATGTCTACATATTTCTTTCTTTTCATGAATCTCTAAACGATACAATGCAGAAAATACCTATATAGCATTTTGATTGTGTCTGGTAGTTAAAGACAATTTAAAATGAAGTGTGTTGAGGCTGGAGAAATATCTCAGTGGTTAAAACATACTGCTCTTCCTATGGGCGGGACCAGGATCCGTTTTCAGCGGTGGAACTTCAGCTCTTGGAGTTTAATAGCTCTCTTTTGGCCTCCATGGATACCTACTGTTATGTGCACATCAAAAAGTTAACTTTTAAAAAGTGATAAGAGAATATGTGCCTGGGTTACCTTCAAATTTAAACTGTTATATTATGGGGTGTCTCTGAGGCAGAGGGTTCTAGATCCATTCCCCCTCATATTCTATATATTCTGATACCTTTCTTTAAAAATACCTTTAAACGATACATTTTATTACTTTAAATTATGTATATGTGTGAGTCTCTGTATAGGTATGTGTACATTTGTGCAGGATCCCAGAGAGGTCGGAGGTGTGCGATTCCCTGGAACGGGAGTTACAGGCATCTGTGGTCTGCCCTATGTGGATACTGAGAACATAATTTGGTTCTTCTTAACTGCCGTCCATGTCCCCAGCCCCCTGATAGGCTCCTTTATTTTGATATCTATACAACTATATGACAGTTGTATAGTCTTATTTGAATAAGACTAATATACAAATTTATTTTATGTAAAAATATTCAAACTTTGGAAAACTTTGTTTTCCAACTTTTCTGGAAAAAGCACTTAAGTGGATTTCTTTGGTTTTTAAGTATAGTTTTTCTAAATCAACGTTTTACGTTTTAGTGAAGACGGAACATCTTTCTCCTGGGGTCTCTTTTCTCCGCTTGTTTAGTAACCTGAAGTACATTATTCAGGCTCATTGCCTGTAGTTACATGTATTCGACTCCATTGAGTTGCTGTGTCTAAAACAAAAGCAAGAAACAAACACAACCAAACAAAACAATCTTTTTTTCTTAAAGATAGTAAATTGGATTTTTGTTGGTTTTGCTTGTTTCTTTGCTGTTGTTCAGAAAGGGAATTGGGACAATAGTTCTAAATTTAGCTGAGTAAGGTGAAAGAAAACAAAGCAAACTAAAACAAAGGAAACAAACCAACACAGAAACACACAAACAAGCCCTCCCCCTCACTCTCGTATACAGCTTATTCTTATAACTGATGTGTGTTGTGAACACGGTGGTGCTAAGAGCGAGTGCTCAGGCTACCTGCAGAAGCCAGGAGCTTGCCAGGCCTCCAGATCCCCAGAGGAATGAGGGGAGCCCCAAGAGGGCAAAGAGAGCTAGGGGTGGTGTGCTGTTTGCCTTCCTCTGGCTTTCAACACTTGGAAAAGACCTAATCTCATTTTGATTTAAAGCAGAATAATTTGTTTACTTACATTAACATGTGTAAAGCCTGACCAAGCGTCTTGCACTTGATAAGCACAGGAAACATATCGAATTCCCCCAGTCCTAGGTGAGTGCCTGTCTAGGAAGCATTTGTATCACTCCCGCAAAGTAAATAAGATCATGGTGGGCTGGAAAAGAGCGCACCTGTTCAGGACCTCAAGTTTGCTTCTAATTAGCACTCAGGTCTTAGCAAACTCACTTAATGATGCTGAAGTTGGTTTCAGACTTATAAAACAGAATCATAATCATTTCCGCCTTACTGAGAAATGAAAAGAGTTAAGTCAACATTGTCCCCATCACGATGGCTCCTATCTGCCAAGGCCTTGCTTCATTCAGGGCTTTAGTTAAGGCCACCTGTGTTAATTTCCTGTCACTGAGCACAGCAGTTTTGATCCAAGGTTGGCTAGACTGCCTGCTTTGAGCCTGAAGTGAAGCAGGATACTATAGAGACTAGTGGGTATGCAACATGGTAGCCAGGAATCTTGAGACAAGATATGTCCTTCAAAGCCACACCCCCATCATCCTTTTCTCAAAATAAATAAATAAATAAATATATAATCCATTCTCCACAGTTCTGATGTGGGAAATAGTTAAACAGGCACCATCCCACACTATCGCCAGCTACTCTCTTGCCCCGGTGGTCTTGCTGCCCGGGTTCTCTTGCTGTGGATTGTAACCCGGGAAAATCGAAACTCCACAGGCTTGTATTTATCAGTTAGATTTATATTAGTAAATTCTCAACCCACAAAATGCCCGTCCAATGAACTCAAAGCTCAATTGATATAAACACAAGCTAAACCCCTAGATGGGGCAGATGCACCCTACTATTATTTAATCATCTAAGAATCAGCTAAGAAATTCCCAATACTTATGACTCCCAGGACTGTGTGATTCTGGCTCCTCTTCCTCTCCTATAGGATCCATCTCATCTCTTCTTCTCCTTCCCTTCTTCTCTCTCTCTCTGAATCTCTGTCCTCATCTGTGAAATTCTCATCCTGCCTTCCTTTTCCACTGCCCAATCACAGGCTCTCACCTTATCTTATATCTGCCCTCACCTGCATATAGACAGTGATCCACACAGTACTATTGCTTTCTTTAGTCTGTTCAAATTTTGAATCTGTCAATGGGCAAATCCCTTGACAAAGGCAAGACTCTTACAATCTAATAGCTCCTAAAAGCTCTGTCCCTGAAGAGTTTCATCCAGGAACATGACCTCAGTCAGTACATGGGCTTTGGCAGGGGTGGTGGAGGTGGTAGTGATGATGGTGGGAGGGATGTGTGTGTAGTGAAGGTGGAGGCAGTGTGTGTGTGTGTGTGTGTGTGTACCTGTATTAGTTACTATTCTTGCTGCTGTGACACAGTGCAATGAAGGGAAGGATTTATTTGGGCTCATGACTTGAGGCTATAGCCCATCCTGATGGGAAAGGTATGAGAGGGGTCAACTCCCTGTGGAAGGTGCTACCCCTGGGAAGGTGGTCCTGGATTGTACAAGAAAACAGGCTGAGCAAGCTCCAGGAGCAACCCCTGAGCAGATTCCTCCATGGTGTCTGCTTCAGTTCCTAGCTCTGTGTTCCTGCCCTGAGATCCTACCATAGCTTCCTTTGATGAAGAAGTGTAAGCTGTAAGATGAGATAAACCCCATCCTTCCCCAAACCACATGTTGGCCATGATGTTTTAGCATAGCAACAGGAAAGAAAACTAAGACAACATTGGACTCCCGATCCCCATAGGCTCGTGACCACCTGATAATGCAAAAATATATTTGGTCCCACCTCAAAACTCCCCCTCAGTCTTTGACAGTCTCAATACCATTAAATTTAGAGGATCTCTTCTGGCACTCAAGACAAACTCTTAGCCATGCACCTTTTAAAATAAAATAATAAGTTACATACAATATACAGAGGCACTGAGTAAATATTCCCATTCCAAAAGGGAAAGAACTAAGAAAACAGCAAAGCAAGCCTGAAGGCAAGTGGGGAAGGTATGATCCCTGTGGATCTGCATCCAGCATCTGGGGCTTGCAATGGCATCATCTGGGCTCCAACAGCGTTGAGAAGTCCTGTCTCCCCAACTCTGTTCCTGTAGCACATATGATCTTCCTCTTGGGATGGCTCTGAGACAGGCAAACATAGGAGATAGTTTAGCTTGGGATCCCATTTGGTTTTCAGTTATACACACCAACTCCTTATAATAATGCAAAACCTGGTTTCTTCATCTGAACATACTACATTCACATCTGCTTCTAAACAATACCTCTAATAACTTCAAAACCTCTTGAAACGCACCTCCACATCAGGCTACTGGTACCCCCGTCTCTGAGCAATAGTGTAAGTTTTTCCTCCCCTGGTTATTATCAGATTTGTGCAGTTTCTATTTCAGTATATTCTCCCTAATACCTGGGTATTAATGCTGGAAGGGCTGGTCTGCCTTGAACTGGTTTTGGGTTCGTGCACAGTAAGACACATCTTGCAAACTTTTAGGGATGATACCCTATTTACCATCTCATGCCTGTACATGATGGCAAGTGCATATGATTTAAGTCACATGCATTGTGGGAAGGAGTATTAAAAGTGAAGAAAGTACCATATACCCTAATTATTAATCAAAATATAAAATCCACCCAAACTAGACCACTTAGTAGCTAGCCCTTCTTCAATTGAACCCCATGAAAGGAAGCCCCAAATAATAATTGGGGTCCTTGAGTTCCGTCACTTGTGTGATCCACTGTCCCTCTTGTCGGTATCCTTCTTTAATCTACTGTCCCTTTGATCCAATGAGTTGATCTTGCTTCTTTTGCAAATCTGGGTTAGCCCTTGATGTCAGTTCTCTAGACAAGTGGGTCAAGCGTCTGGAAACACCCAGCTCGGATCTCGACTGTGGTTGAGTGTCTACTCAGTGTCTATAGTTTTCCTCGGTGAATGTCCCCTGCTTTAGATAATACACTATATAATATAATAATATCATGATACACTGTGTCTCGACTGCAACTTAGCATCACATATGCAGGAGTTCCCTGCAGATCCAGCCCTGCTGCATGGTCCCTGGCCTCAGCAGCTTCCCGGAACCCTGGTGTAAGCTTCTCTGACCCCTCAATCTTGTTTTTTGCATTTATGCAAATCAGTCTTCATGTGAACGATACTAAGTTCTTGCTGTCTGCTCAAGAAACAGTCTGCCCCCTTGCATCACGGCTCCCGTGGTCTCTGAGTGTCTTCCTGGCTGACTGTGGAGAATACGTTGCCAGGGGGCTCTGATACAGTTTGATGCCTTTGGTGCTCTCTGTTCAATCTGTTTTCAAATGGAAGTCTTTTTTCAACGGAGTTTACATTGTTACACACTTTCCATGTACCGGGTCTTGCCCTCAAGGCAGCTTTCCAGCCTTTCCTGTTTTCTTACCACCAACTCTGGCTTCTCTTTAGTAGTACTAAGTACAGATGCTCTTCTTCTTCTTCTTCTTCTTCTTCTTCTTCTTCTTCTTCTTCTTCTTCTTCTTCTTCTTCTTCTTTTGTTTGTTTGTTTGTTTGTTTTGTTGGTTTTTTTCGAGACAGGGTTTCTCTGTGCAGTCCTGGCTGTCCTGGAACTCACTTTGGCCTCGAACTCAGAAATTCACCTGTCTCTGTCTCCCAAGTGCTGGGATTAAAGGCGTGTGCCACCACTGCCCGGCTTACAGATATTCTTCTTCAAGCCCACCTTGTCTGTACCTTTTAGTGAGATCACTCAGTGGTTAAAGAGGTTTGCCACCAACTCTGAGGACCTGTGTTTGATTCCCATGGTAGAAGAATGGAACTGATTCCCACAAATTGCCCCCCCACACACACACAAGTTCACACTTCTTACCTCACCAAACCGCACATTTCTCATCTTTCTCCCTTCAATTCTCCCTGTAAACCTGATGGAACACACTGAACAGTAACGACGCTGTAGCTGAATGTCACACTGCCTTGAATTGTCCTCTGTCAAACAACTTAGTTCATGACCTTTTCAGGACACAGGCCAGCCATATCTGTAGTATTTACCAGATGTAAAATGAATCGTCTCTAGTCCAGTTCCCAATAGATTCCTTATTCTTCCGAGAAACCTCCTGCACGAGGCTTGCATTTCTCTCAGGATTCTGGTATCCCTCCCACACTCTGCCAGAGTGGCCCATTAACCTCTGCTTCGGCGTTCTAGGGCTCTGCTATTCTGAGGCTCTACATTTTCTCACATTCCTTCTGTAAACCAGTCCTAAGAGCTTAAGAACCACAGGGGCAGGTTTATCCTGGCAGGTACCCCACAGGCCAATACCAATTTTCAGTATTAGTTACTTTCTTGTTGCTATGACAAAATACCTGCTAAGAACTGAGTTCAGGAAGAAAGGTTTCTTTTGGCTCATGGTTCGAGGGCACAGTCTGTTTTGATGGGAAGGGTATATAGGCAGGAACTTAAAGTCTGTCTGCTCTCATCTAGTGAACCAGGAGACAGAGAAGGAGAATCCCCCAGCACTTACCTGGCCTTCTCCCTTTTCTCTTTTTATTTAGTCCAGGGCACAGACCTATGGGACAGTGCTATGCACATTAAAGACAGGTTTTTTTTTCCCTTCCATTAATCCCTTCTGGATGCTCTCATAGGCATCTCTGAGAATGTGCCTTACCAGTGTCCTTAATCCAATTCGGTTGTCAGTGAAGGGCCGTCAAACTATTCAAACCTTGACAACACCATCTTATTAACTACCGTAACTCAGTGAGTTGAGTATTAGCATTCTCCAGTCACAGATGAGAAAGCAGAGACGTTACAAGGGAAGGCAGGCCAAGCCAACCTCCCTTTTGCTGGGTCTTTGCCTGAACTCTGCCTGAAACAGCTATTGGAAGACTCCAGGCTTCGCACAGGCATGTGCTCAGCACCTGGGGTCAGGGTGAACCAGACCTGGCTGATTGCACCTGGTGCTCTCAATACAAAGAGGGAAGGTCAATAATTGTCTCTTTCTGAAATGATGTAGGTTATATCCCTGACCTTGGTATTCCCATATTCTGTGCATAAGCTTCTACTACAGTAGTGGGTGAGAACAAAAAGAAAATAAAAGAAAAAATATAAAGAGAAAAGAGGAGGGAAGGAAGGAAGGAAGGAAGGAAGGAAGGAAGGAAGCAAGCAAGCAAGCTTAGGTATGATGATGCCAACTTCTGTACCTAAGGTCAGACAGCTATTAGAAAGGAGAACAGGCCAAGTCATGGTGGCGCACGCCTTTGATCCCAGCACTCAGGAGGCAGAGGCAGGCGGATCTCTGTGAGTTCCAGGCCAGCTTACTCTACTGAGTGAGTTCCTAAGACAGTCATGGCTACACAGAAAACCCCTGCCTCAAAAACAAACAAGTAAGTACATAATAAATAAATGAGTAAACAAATAACTAGAAGAGTAGGATTTGAACGAAGGATGCTTGGTCTTCTCTGGAGCCTTTCCATCTCGCTTCACACACCTGCGCTCAGTAATGACCACAGGACTGTCTCCCCAGGGTGGAGGAGTATCGCGCCTATTCCCAGTGTGGATAAGAAGACATGCTTGTTTAGAACACGGATGCATCTATGAGGCTGCTGTTTAACTCTTCGAAAGAATGACATTAAAGCTCACATTCAAGTAACCTCACAGAAAAAGGCTCGGTCTGGTGAAGATTTCTGACATCCCCTGTTCCAATCAGCTGCTGAGATTGGGCTGCAGCTGGGCTGATGACTCTTCTCCCACATGCATGAGTGTGTTACTAGGAATGGAGACCTGGACAGGCTTGCCGGGCCTGGGCACCCCGCCGAGTCACACCCAAGTGGTGAGCGCTTGCCAGCTTCTGGGCTAAAGCTATTGCCCTGAGAGTCTGGGCAGGGCAGGCAGCTCTGTGCTGATTCTTTTGTCTCCTGGGCAACAGCCTGGAGCAGGCTGTGGTCACCCGTGGGAATGCTCCTCCTGAGTCAGCAGCGCCTGGAGTGTCCCAGGGTGTGGTTGTCTGTTCTTTGAGGCCTCTTTATATTGCAGGATGTCACTGCGCCATCATGGGTTCAGGGGTAGAGCTACAGGACAAGGGCTGTTTGGAACCCCTGTTAACTTGGGAGTTGAGGCATGCGTAGATCACTTGGGGCGGGGCGGGGGGCGGGGCTATAACTGTGAGTATGCTACTATAAAGCATCAGACAGCAACTGGAGGTTTTAATTCTAATCTACCCCTCTTCTGGCTAACTATATCAATGGGGATAATTTACATTCTCTTCTCAGAGCCTCAGTTTCCTCATCTAGACAATTAAATAATGCCAGGCCCGTTTATGTCAGTAAACAGGCCTGTTTAATCTTTGATTCAGCGTTTGATGTTACAGTGATGCAAGGAGCCTTCCCCCCCCCCCCCCCCTCTGTAGACTCGGCTGGCCTGGAACTCAGAGATTCG
Source organism: Mus caroli (assembly GCF_978045245.1). Taxonomy (NCBI): domain Eukaryota; kingdom Metazoa; phylum Chordata; class Mammalia; order Rodentia; family Muridae; genus Mus; species Mus caroli. The sequence continues at coordinate 26,908,474 of NW_028227272.1, read as the reverse complement.
CCTGCTTCTGCCTCCTGAGTGCTGGGATTAAAGGCGTGCGCCACCACTGCCAGGGAGCAGCTTCAGGAGCCAATTTATGCAGCTACATCGTCCTAATTCCTCCAGACTGTTTGCCTTTTTTGAAGAATCTGGTTCATGGCTGCACACTGAGATGCCAGGGGAATTCCTGAGAAGTAGGGGAATGGTAGGCTGGGCTTTGGAGGCCCAGGGATTAGGCCATCGTACTGTATGTAGTTGGGGGACCTGCTTAAGTGTTTGGGATCTCAGTCTGTTAACCAGCAAGTAATGTTTCTCCCTCGGTGCCTCTTAGCCAGACTTCCACAGAGTCTTGTGAAGCCTCCTGCGTTGGGGATGATGAGTGTCTTTGGAATACAGATTCCCTTCAGAGAGTGAAGAGCCATCCATACTGAGAACTACAAATGATGGAAAGGCTCTGAGGAACTTATATCTCATCCCAGTCAGAATCAGAATTCGGGGAGGGGAGATGTTGGGGGGTGGAGATGGGGAGAACAGAGGGTGGTTCTGGAGAGAGACTACAGCTGCTGGGGCTTGATTTCTATCCCCCGCCCACTGTGTGTTTGCATTAGGAGCATCATAATGTTTTCAGTTGGCTTTGGGGACAGGGTGACAGGTAGTATCAGGAGTCCCTTTCCATATGTCCAAGGGTGTTACCCTTCAGTCTATGTGCATGAGGACCCAGCTTTAGCGACACTGTTGCCATGTGGTGTCAGTTTGAATGACACTGGTCCGGTTATCATAACTTCATTCTGACCATAGTTATCTCCTGGATCTTAGCCAGGAGAGCAAGCGACAGGAACTCAGATGACAGAAGGTCACGAGAGCAGGGATGTTTGGTTTGGAACATCAGACTCATCTCTGTGTACCAGAGGAACCATTAATTCTGTTAGGTCTCGCTCACCTTCCCTGTTGTCATTTCTTCTACTCTCTAGGGAAAACATTTGGCTGATGTAACAAAGTTGTATCAAGATCTCTGAAGTGATGGGGCAGGGGCTGGCTAACAATATGACCGGACCTCGTGGGGGTGATTCTGAGATATATGGAGTGAGCCTAGATCTCCAAGTCCTAGAGGACTTAATTTTACATAGTTAACATCTACTTCCACCTAATATTGGCTTGACCGGTTTCCAGGGGTTCCTCAGTGTGGGGTGGAAGCATTTTTCAGGACAGCCTTGCTGGCTCCAGCTCCACAGGAGAATGCCTGCGGCACGTCCATTCCTCTTCCCTCTGGATGTACTGGAGGGGAGAGGATCATTCTGGTTTCTGATGAGTTCCCCTTTTTCTTTTTCGATTTCTATTTTTATTTTTAACTTGTTGCTCTTGGCACAAGAGTTTGTGTAGATTTGCTCGTAACAATTACCTTCTGCCTTGAGAAGCGCACAGAATGCTTTGGGTATATTCTTTATAAATCTTGGGCCATGTCCTTTTTTTTTTTTTTTTTTTTTTGTGGGGGAGGGACTGGAAACTCACCAGAGGACTAACACAACACAGTCTCACTGACTCAGCCTTATGTCTCAAAGGTGCTCTCTTGCACTGCCTCCTGATTTTGTACTAAACCCTGTGCACAGTGCACCTCCATAGACTTGATTCTTCTCCAGCAAAAACTGCGGGGTCTCTTGCAATTCTGCACTTTTATCATGAAGTGTCTGGGCCTTCTCTTTACCTCCAGAATGCTACCTCTGCTCAGTTCCCATGTTCTCACATTAATCTTCACCTCTTTCCTCTCTTTCCTTTTAAAATCTGTAATCCTTGAGCTGCATGGAACAGGCTGTTACCTGCTTCATGGAGAGATATGTAGCCCAACAGGATTAGCCAAATATATTTAGTTCTTTGGGAAGAGGAGAGGATACGGTAGTAGATTCCAGCAATAACCTTCTTCTTCTTCTTCTTCTTCTTCTTCTTCTTCTTCTTCTTCTTCTTCTTCTTCTTCTTCTCCTTTTCCTAAGACAGGATTTGTCCATATAGCTCTGACTGCCCTGTCTACTTGGACAGATCTAGAATCACTGGGAGATGGGCTTCTGTGCATGCCTGTGGTGGATTAACTCGATTAGGTTAATTGAGGTAGGAAGACTTGTCCACTGTGGGCGGTGCCATTCCTTAGGCTGGGATCTTTGACTGTATGAAAAAGAGGAAGCCAAGCACAAGTGCTCACCAATCTCATTTCCTGACTGTGGACACAATGTGAGCAGAGCCTCAGGCTCTTGCTTATCTCCCATGATGGACTAAATCCTGGGCCTGTGAGACAAAATAAACCCTTTCTCCCTTAAGTTGTGTTTGTCAAGGGCATTTTGTCACTGCAACAGGAAATTTAACTAAGACATCCTCCTTGCCACAGCTCTCTACCAGAACATAACCCCAATTGTTTAGGGACTAGCTGTGACTATACTGCCCAATTCTCCTGGGGACCATCCTGAAGATGCACTGGCTGCTTGGATGCCTTAGGTCACTGCTGAGAGAAGCAGAGGATCTCTTTGTGTGTGAGTTGAGTTGAGGTCGGGCTTCCCACTTCCTCCCTATGCAGTGAACATTCTTCTCACGTGAGTAATGGATCGGTTGGGCCGGGGAAGCCAGCCCGTATGAGCACGAACTCAAAGGCTCCCTGCACCTGGCGTGGGAAAGGCTGCGGACCTGTTTCGACAAGTCTTCTGGCTGTGCTTTGGCAGGTTGCTACATTACCTCACCGAAATGAACATCTGCTCCTTCCTCCTGAACAATGACTGAAGCCTCACATGCTTTGCAGGCTTCTACCTGTGGGACACTAAGGCCTGCCTGCCCAGCCCTTCACTCTGGACTTTGCCTCCAAAGGCTTAGACAGGTCTGCTGGACAAGGTCTCACGGGGTTAAATGCTTTGGGGAGGACTGAAGTTTACCGATGAGAAACAGCCCAATAGACTCTTCAACGTCTTTTTAAAAATTAATTTTTAGTTATCACATCAAGTAATGCATTTCATGACATGGTGACACATACATGCCATTATACTTTTGGTTTTTTATCTATCTCTCCGTTTCCCTCCCCACTTCTCCTTTCTCTCCCTTGCTGGTCTCTTTCCTTACCCCAAATCGACTTCCCTGCTTTTGTGTGACTAACTTTATCACTCTGTCTTGTTCTTTACCCCCTCTCTCCTCCCTCCCCTCTCATTCTTTCTATTCTTAAATTTAAATGTAGATTCTGCAAATGCATCTCACCACCTTCAATTTCATAACATTTAACAAGTCTACGAGACATGCTAAGAGCTCTAAGAGCAGCTTGCCCAGTTCCTGATTCTATTCAATTATGTGACTTCCCCCAGAGCCCACTCTTTGTCACTGTGACTGCCTCTTTGCAGGCAAGAAGTCAGCTGAGCTTTGTTTGGAGGAGATGCTGAGGGCTGCTACCGTTTTATTCCTTGGCTTTGGAGGGGAGACTGTAAGTAGGGGCCGCCGTGAACACATTAATCTGGGGCAGTCCCTGTTCATATGGGCTCTCCCAATATAATTATAATTGACATCCACCCCTTTTTCTCTCAAAAGTGCCCTGATTTGGGGCATAAATGATAGCACCCAGAGTCCAGCTGCTTGGCATTTTGAAACCAAAGAGCTGCTCATTGTTAGATTTCCTTCTGCCCACAACTCAGTCTGATGTCACCCGGTGACTCACCACTTGATCTCTGGCAAAGCCTGATGTTTGCCACTGGGCCCTGAATTCTTTCTCCATCACACTCGCTCCGTCTAGTAACTGCTTCACCTTCTTGACAGACTTTCTGCAAAGGCGTGAAGAGAACACCAGTCCCTGTCCCCCAGGAAGGGCCGTGTCTGTGACCCTTCCAAACATCTCCTGCAGTGGCAGCATTTCTGAGCCCCTGGGTGTGAGAACTTGGGTTCTGCTCTGGCTGGTTGGCTGTTGAGTCTTTGCTGTCATTCTTTCTTAGCTTTCAGCCTCCTTCTGGAACAGTCACTTTCTTGCTGGGAGGTGCTCTGCAGGGACCTGGGCTAAACTTGTCAGGAAGCTGTCCTTACTCAGGTGATGGGATAATGAGAGGGAATAGCCAAGTGTGGAGGATATGAGCTGGTGATGAGTTACTGAGGAAAAGAAATTAGACACAAAAAAAATTTCAACTTAATATTTTTGTTCTCTCTCTCTCTCTCTCTCTCTCTCTCTCTCTCTCTCTCTCTCAACAGGGTTTCTGTTGTTTGGGAACTCACTCTGCAGACCAAGCTGGCCTCGAACTCAGAGATCCATCTGCTTCTGCCTCCTAAGTACTGGGATTAAAGCCATTGCCTGGCTTTTTTTTTTCTTTTTTCTGTAGTAGACCAAACATAGCTGTTTGAAAACCAAAATGTAGATACTTGTCTTTTCAGACTCCTTTAAGGTCTCCTTTATAGGAGAAATGCTTTCCTTTTTTACTTGTCAAGAGCAAATAGTGAGAAATATCTTTAATATGTGAAAAACAAAAACAAAAATAAAAACAAAAACCTAACCACCCCCCAAACCCAGCCCTCATCATTTAAAAGCTGCAGGAGGGCAGTGAGGAGTGGGTGTGTGACATCTGCTCTGTCATGGGCAGTTTCGGGTGTAAATCCTAGGTTCTGATTTACCGGAATATCTCAGGCAGTAGAGCTCCACGGCTTCCTAGTAGAGATTTTAATGGCCATACACATCTGGGACAGACCCTTAAATCTGTGTCTTCTTGGAATTTAAAAAAAAAGGAAAAGAATAAAGAACTTTTGCTGTCTAGGAATAGTTGTTGACAAGTTGCTCAGAGTAGAGATCTAATAAAGCAACTGTCCCCTTGCCCCTTGAACAGCCATTTTGCAATCTTTTCAGTCTCTTCCATTCCCAACCCATTGTACAGTTTGCGTGGTCATCTTCTGAGCATGTTGAGAAAATACATACTTTTTTTTTCTTAACTTCTTTGCTTTCTCGGTTATCTGGTACTATCTGGTATTAACACCATGTTTCATTCCCTTATATGTATGTTTTCAGTAGATTCACATTGGCTTTAAAGACCCCAATTTTTAGCTTCTCTTTATGATTTCTTTCACCAAAGCAACCTGTAATAAACATCTAATCAACCCAGCAAAACCTAGTCAAGGCATGTTGGTGGCTTTATGCCTCTGACTCTTACTCTTTCTTCCTGCTGCTGGTTCAGGGAAATGTGTATCAAAATTTTGTTTCAAATTCTGTTTTAAAAGATGCTGGAGCCTCAATATATAGATAATGAATGGAAAACCTTCAAGAAATATTTACACACGGACATTGAAATCAAACCTTGGTTCAGCAAAGCTCTTCTTCATTTGGCTGATTTATTTTTAGAGGGCAGGTCATTTCATTTTTTTTTTTTTAATTCTCTTTCCTTTCTTCCCTTCTCCTCCCCCCTCAGCTCTGATTGTCTCCCAGGACCAGGAAGTTTATATGTAAACACAAGCGGTAATGGACCCCTGACCTGCTCAGGGCTTTCAACCCAGTCAATCCACAGAGGGATTAACCCCAAATACCGACTGGATCTCAGAGGTAAAATTGTTCCCCAGGCCGGTCTCACCAAAGGGTTTTCTCCTCTCTGGGCTTTGGCATTCACCCCACAAACAAGGTCTCCTCAAAGCGGAGCTTAAAGGCAGACACTAGAAAGCAAATTGGCGGCACTGGAGCCAGGAGGGCGCTACCGGTTCCCTGAGCCCTCAGGCCCTTTAACTCAAGCCTTCCTTGGCCCGGGAGTTGAGCCGGAGGCTTTCTATAGTGACTTGGCATCCTGTGGCCTGTTGCTCCTCATAGGGGCTCCTCAGGGCATTCCAGGACTGCTAGCAGGGACTCTTATTTGCGTTTATTTGCCTTTGTGGGGGTGGGGGTGGGGGGACAGGAACAATTGTCCTGGTCTGTTGCACAGAACTTCAGCTATAAACCTGTGAGGAGAATGCCTACAAATCCTCTCGGTTGCTCTCCTGATGTCCGCTCAGAAGGGAGCACTGTGAACCCGGTATCAAGCTCTGGGCCAGGTTCCAAGTTAATCTTAAAAAGAAAACAATATCCCTCTCCTTCTCTGCCTGATCTACAGGGTTCCAGACCTGCCTGTTCTCATACTGCACGGACAGCCTTTTTCCAAGCCAAGGAACCTGCAAACTCGGAGATTTTCTTCGTAGACCTTCTCCTGGCAGCTGGACCCGCAACAATCGCTCACAAGAGACAATGTATCTGTGTTTTAGAGTCTCTTTGTTACAAATGGGTCCAGAAGTTTCCCATGTTGTTACGAAGGGGGTGGGGACAGAGAAGGGGCCCAGAGAGGCTACGCACTCAACAGCCCCTAACAGCTGTGGAAAGTTTGATGCAGCAGGGGCACCCAGACAGAAAATTAAAAAACTAATAAAGTCCTCAGTGTGGGGCGCTGGCATCAGGACAGCTTTCCTTCTCCAGACACCTAATAAAGAGACATTCCGGGACACTAACTCATAAGGGGGATCTGCAGGGGTCACGGACAACAGTGGAAAGTGAGCCATGGAAACAGCAATCACTCCACTCCTTGCAAGGAGGGTTCTCAGCTTCTCTTCTTCCCCTGCCCTTGCCTTTTCAGTGGAGAAAAATGGTAAGGAGCACAGGACTGACAAAACACGGGGGAGCCATGCGGGGAGCCTTCCCTGGCAGGGCGAGCACACAGAGCACACCACTGCCTCTGGTTGACACTGCAGGGCAGGAGGTGATGGTCACTAGAGTGCTATTGAGACTGGTCGGTCAGATGGCTCCTCAGAGAGCAGGGATTTTGAGAATGAAGAGTTGAATTTGATGGAGCAGCCTTCATAAGAGTTTTCGCTGAGTTTTCCTCTTCAGTGACTTGGTCATCCTGGCATCGAGTCTCGAGAACATTGATGCTGTTTGATTTGGTTTTCAAATTGGCCCATATCAATTCCAAAGGTAGAGGGGGGAAAAGTGACTCAGGCTAAACCACCAGTCAGTTACAGTAGGTTGCCTTTAGCCCTTTTGCTTCCTGTGGATTCAATTACCAGCGATCAACCACGGCTCAGAAACACTAAAGGAAAAATGCTTAGTAGTGCACACCACTCTCAGGAGAGTTGAAAGTCCTGGACTGTCCCAGGACCGGAACCTTTCCTTTGTCCAGAGCTCTCACACTGGGGTTTTGACACCCCCACTGTCGGTGGCCACTTGGTTATCTCAGCTATCAGACTGACTGTTTGTGTTCAGTTAGTGCCAAGGTTCTCAACCTGTGGGGCTTGACCGCTTTGGGAGGTGGAAGGACCCTTTGATGGGGGTCAAATATCAGATATCCTACATATCAGATATTTACATTGCAATTCATAACAGTAGCCAAGTTACAGTTATGACATAGCAACGAGAGTCATTTTATGGTTGGGGGGGGTCACCACAACATGAGGAACTGTGTTAAAGGGTCATGAGTTAATGCTTATTCTATTTAATAATGTCCCTAAAGTACCAATGTCCAGAAGGGACCAGAGCATAAACTATGGAAGGACAGATTAACTCTGGTCCTGTGTGGCAGTGTGGTGGGATAAATGCAAACAACCTCAGGAAGTGCAGAGTTCAGCGCCATCCTGCTAAAGGTTTGGGAGTCACCTCAGGGATGGGGAGGGCTCCCATGCTTGTTAATGTGACTTCTCTCACAGAAGGAGGACAGCCACAGTCCTCGAAGGAAAGAGGAAATCCCAGCTGGCTTTGTTTCCTCATTTTCTGTGTTGCGTTCAACTCAAGTCTTTATAAAGACTTGGGGTAGTTGTCTTTGTGTGTGTGTGTGTGTGTGTGCAATGTTCTAATTATTTTGCTACCTGGAGAGTCTCCTCAGAGGTGGCTACAGATGTGTGATGCTAATTTTGCATTAGAAAAGTACACTTCTACATTGTGGGAATCTGAGAAGAGGCTTTTACACACCCACCTCCAGAATCCTTGTAGTCTCCAGGTTTCTACAAGTAGTGAGAGCAGGGGACAGGAGCTTGGCCACCATACCCCATCCTGCCACTCAGAGGTGCAGGCTGTGGGATAAATAGCTTCGTGGACCTCAGTTTGTTGTACAGGATGAAGGGGTGGGAGATGACTGGAGGGCCCCTGTGGGCTCCCACATGCTGGTTCCCTGAGGCCAGAAGGTCGGGCTGGGGATTGTATTCCATGCTCTCCCCTGTCAGAAAGAGTGCTTTCCTTCTGGCTTTTTTTGTTCAGCTGTGGCTTGGCAGAGGTGGAGCTCCAGCCCTTGGCTGTGATGTAGGGAGGTCTGTGGTTTGGTGCGTATAGCGAAATGTGTGCTTTGGAACTTTGCATGCCTTGGCTTCCTTCTCCTCTCTGTTCTTCTTTTCTCCCCTCCCTCTTCTGCCAGTCCCTTCCTCTCTCCTTCTCCTCTCCATTAAAAAAAAAAATCACATTTCTGTCCATGAAAGTAGCTTCAGATTTAATAAAAGGACAAACCAGGCTGGGCATAGTGGCACATGCTTTTAATCCCAACACTCGGGAGGCAGAGGCAGGCAGATCTCTGTGAGTTCGAGGCCAGCCTAGTCTACAAAGCAAGTCTAGGACAGACAAGGAAACTTGTCTCAACCCCTACTGCCACCCCATCCCCCCAAAACAAATAAACAAACAAAAAAGGACAAACCACTATGTGTGTGGGATGACAGAGGCTGCCACCCCATAAGTAACTCTTTAAGGAAGACCTGGGAAACATCTAGTATGAATGTAAAAATTTAAAGCACTTAGGTGTCTCCTGTGTCTCTTGATAAATCCCGATTGGTTCGGCCGGTTTGGGGTAGAATATAGGATTCTGCATTTCTGGGGGCCCCACAAATGCTGCTGTTAAACACACTCTACAAAGTGAGGAACTGTATTAAAGGGCCGAAGCCTTTGGAAGGCTGAGAAACAGTGAGTACATGCTTACTCCATTTAATAATGCCCTTAAGGTTTACAGATGGCATCTTTGAGTCTCCCTAAAGGAGGGAGAGAGAAAGAGAAGAGAAGAGAGCCCAGACATGCAAAGTTCAAAGCACACTGAACTACACTGTTACTCACCAGGGTAAAGGACCCCAATTCATATCTTCCAGAGGCCCTCTGAGAGCCAAGCGCCTGGGATGTGAGCACTCTCACCAGATTTTCCAAACTGCACCTCTTTTGGTCAGCCCCAGAATGAGCCAGCTCTGTGTTTAACACTGGAAGTTTTGTCTCTTAGAAGGATGGCCAGTCTCTTCTGGTTTATCTTGCTTCTTTTCTCCCCAGCCACCAGGAGGAGAAGGGTTGGGTGACAGAGTGAGGAGGAACTGTGCCTCTCAGAAAGACACAGTAAGGGGGAGGGGGGCACATGAGCCCCATACTTGGCTCCTAACAACCCTTTGTTACTGAACAAGACCGGAAGTGATATTTCAGCAAAGCAATGAACTGTGCACCATTTAATATGCCTTTCTTAATTGGGCTGCACACCAGGGGCACCCTCTTAATGGTATTATGGCACCAATTACCTCATTAGGAGGAAAGAGCTGCTTTTATGACAGGTTTTGGAAATTAAAACAGCAGAGAGAGACATCTTTCAGGGGGCATCGCTTCTGGGCAATGGCCCTGCCCAGCACTGTGTGTGCGTGGAATAAGAAGGCCTAGGGACCAAAGTCAGTCTGTGACACCTGTCTGGTCGGACCCCTCTTGGGCACCAGATCTGGAGCTCTCGCTGTGTTTTTCCATTGGGAATGTGAACCCCATGGCTCAGGCACTTTACCGTGTGCAAAGGCCGCAGGCGAGCCTTTCTGGAAGTTCGGTTTCTAGGGCTGCACCCTGCAATTCTGCCCCAGGAAGTCTGGGTGGGCTTTCAATCACACTGCTTTTCTGACAAAGTCCTTAAGCAGCTGCCGCGCAGGAGACTCAAAGATACCATTTTCAATCACTCCTGGAGGGTCCTGATGACCCCAGCTAACCCCCAGGTGCATGTGTTGGCTTCTTAAATCTCCAAGGGTCAGTATCTTGGCAAAGCCTGGACCATCTGAGACTCTTTGCTTTGCTTCTCTGAACATGCTTCAGCTCGTTTTCTCATTCCCTCCTGGAATGGTTCAATAGTGGGGGTCAAGCTGGGCGTCACTGTGTCTCCTCAAATGCTTGCCTGCCTGCCGGGTTACCTTTTCCTCATCAATAAAAGAGTGCTACTCTCAGATGTGAGCTGGGTGAGTATAGACGTGGACCGGGTTTCTTTTTCTGGCAGCCTTTCACGTTTTCCTTCCCTGCAGTCGCAAGAACTCCACTCTCCAGATTTTGTGCGAACACTGGATTTATAGCAATGGTTTTGTAGAGTGTTCCAGTTTGCCGCGTTGATGATTAATGTGGTTTTCTCGGAGAGTGGCTTGCTTTTCCTGCCAGCCCGGTGGATTGCATGAAGGCTGCGCAGTTTCTGCTTTTCTTTATGTCACCCTGTGGAATTGGGAGATGGTACTGTATTGCCCGAGGGGGAGGAGAAGCTTCAGTTGGGAAATGGCAAACCTGGGCTAATCGGTAGAGGATTTCTTAAGAATTTCAGAGACTGCCCTAATTCCAAGCCTTTGTTGACTGTCCACTGCCTGCAGGCTTCTCCGTGTGGCATCCCGTTCTCCATCATCTGGCTTTCGGTAATCCTGGGTGCTCTCCCCAAGTAACTAGGAGTGCGTGGCTTTAATTTCCTCTTGTGATGGTTACTTTTCAATCCAACCCTGCTCTGTACTTCCAAGCAGCCCGAGACACTTCTCCAGTGGTCTTGTCATTGCTACAAACTTAAAATATCCTCAAGTATGTCCAATAACTTAACCCCAATCCTCTCCCCACCGCCATCCATCTCATTTCAATCTTGAACACTGCTCTAGGGAATGAAAAATAACTGGAGAGACCCAGAACCTCCTCATGTTCTTACCTCATCTTTCACAAGAACCCATTGCTTTGAAATACCCAGAGTTTAATAGACATTTTAAAAAAACCCAGTTCTTACAGCCTATATTATTTCTTCCTCCTCCAAATCAGTAATAAAATGGGTTTTGTGTCTGGTTAAATCTGATGCGCAGGGGAAATTTGATTGTAAGCAAATACATTTATTAACAATAGGCTATAATTAGAACTGCGGCTTGATAAAAAAGGAATTTAAGCCATTTATATTTATTCTTGCTGTTGCCATAATGGTTTTTAAATCAGCCAGGTTGTTCCTTGCTTGCTTGCTTTCAGACATGGCCAATAACTTACATTACTCCAGAATTCTGTTCAATTAAAATATGATTACATCATTTTCCCCATTGCTGTCCTCCCTCCAACTGCTCGTTCCCATGCATCCTCCTGTCTGGTTCCCTCCCCAAATTCATGGCCTCCTTTTCTTTGTTATTGTTTTACAAACATACACCCCCACACACACACGAATGCATGTGTGCACACACAGGCTTACACACACACACACACATAATTTCATGACTAGGAAGATGGCTTAGTTAGTCTTGAGTTAAATCTCTATCTAGAATCTCTGTTTTTAGAAAGCTAGATGTAAGGCTTGACAGTGGTGGTGCACACCTTTAATCCCAGCACTCAGAAGGCAGAGAGGCAAGTGGATCTCTATGAGTTTGAGGGCAGCCTGGAGTACAGAGTGAGTTCCAGGACAGCCAAATCTCCAGGTCCTGTGCCAGAGAGAAAAAGACAAGTGGATTTCAGGCCTGCCAGCCTAGCCTCGGTGAGGACTTCCAGGTCAGTGAGCAATGATGTCACAAGGGGGGGGGTTAACACCTGCGGAATGTCACTTAAGATTATTGTCCTCTGGCCTGCATATGCATGCACCCACGTGCACACACATGCGTAGAGAGAACCTCTTATGTAATGTATAGTAGCATCACCTATCAATTAAAACCCTTTGGCCAATGAGCTGAGACAGGAAATAGGAGGTGGGACATCCCAGAAAGACAGTGAGAGAGAATTCTGGGAAACAGTTAAACATGGGAGAGTGACCTTGAAATGCTGAGGAGACAAACATTAAAAGATGAGGAGAGGAAACCAGCCGTGTAGCTGAACTTAGATTAGAATAAAAGGGATAACTGAGTTATGAGCTAGTCGGAAAACAAGCCAAAGCTTATGGCCTGGGCATTTATTAATAAATAATAAATCTCAGAGTTATTATTTTGGGAACAAAGTAGTGTGGGAGGAAAAGCCCAAAGTTATACACACACACACACACACACACACACACACACTCACACATAGGTGTGCTCCTGCACATACACATACACACACATACACATATACTCTCACACACTCACATATACATTTCAATCAATTCAAATTGAAGATAGCACTAGATTTTTTTCTTCCAAAGTACTTCAGAACAACTATTCTTAACTAGATTTGGTTAATTGATTCCATTTTTCCCCCCTTTGGAGTAGTATTTTGAAATATTGAGGTATATAAAATTAAATACCAGTCACTGTTTTTAACATTCCTTTTTCTTCCCAGAATTACTATTCTGTATTTCAAGATTTCTTTACAGCCTGGCATAGGACCCACACATTTAACCCAAGCACTACTTGGGAGGCAGAAGCAGGCAGATCTCAAGTTTCAGGCTAGCCAGGGCTTCAAAGTGAAACCCTGCCTCAGAAAAAAACAAACATCACCCTGAACAATACTCAAGTCTTAGTGGATCAAAGACCCCAAACACACACACACACACACATACACTAACTCTAATAAATTAAGTGCAGGATAAGCATGTCATTGTTCACAGACTCAAAGAAACTCGGTAACCAGGAGGGCCCTAGGAAAGAAATGTGAATCTCACTCAGAAAGGGAAACAACAGAGTCATCAGAGATATATGGAGAGAGGGAAGTGAGTGAGAACTAGGGTGAAGAGGGATGTGAGGATAGTGATCAGGTATAGGGGCAGGGGGACAGGAGTGAGAATGGAAATTGGTTGGGGATATCTCTAGGACTAGCTGACACCTGGGACTGGGGAGGCTAAAGGGACTCCTTAGCTGAGATTCCTAACATCAGGGAATATAGAATCTGATATGGTCACCTCCTCTAGCTAGGCAGGACTTCCATTGAAAGGAGGGGGATATCAACCTACCTACACAACCTTCAACTCAAAGTTTGTCCTGCTAATAATATGTACTTGGATAAAGATGGAGCAGAGACTGGGGGAACAGCCAACCAATGACTGACTGAACTTGAGAGCCACCCCATGGGAGAGAGTCACCCTCGATAGTACTAATGATTCCTTGTTATACCTGCACACAGGAACCTAGAATAATGGTCTCCCAAGGTATTTTACCCAGCAGGTGATGGAAACAGATGCAGAGACCGAGAGCCAAACATCAGGCAGAGCACGCAAAGTCTTGTGGGAAAAGAAGAGTGAGAGATAGAACTGAGAGAGAAATATGGGTCAAGGAGATCATGAGAAGACCTACAGAATCAAACGATCTTGGCCTATGTGGCTCACAGAGGTTGAGTCACTAGCCATGCAGGAACTGGACCTAGGACCTCCACACATCATTTGTAACACACATCAATTGGTCTTCATGTGGGTCCCCTAACGATTGGAACAAGGTCTGTCTCTGACTCTATTGCCTGTCATTGAATCCCCTTACCCTACCTAGACTGCCTGTTTTGGCCTCAGTGAGAGAAGTGCTTAGTCTTGCTGAGATTAGATGTTTCAGGGTGGGGTGGTACCAAGTGGCTCCTTTCCCTTCAGTGCAAGCCTGGGAGGACAAAATGGGGTGTTGTGATTGGGATATAATTTAAATAAAAAAATAATTGTGGGGGGGGGGAGAAAATGTCTTTTTTTTCTGATCATTGTTGGCTTCAGTTCTTTAATAATAATAATAATTTTTAATTAATATTGAGAAAAAGAAACAAACAAACAACCCCTAAGAAAGTAAAGACGCCTTTAAAATCATATTTTTGGTAAGAACTGATTTTACTTATCATCATAAGCTTAGAGCATTCCTATTTTTAAAAATCAAGTCATGCCAGTTGGCTACAGTATGACTTGAATTCACTTTTCTTTTCTGGAGGGTGTGAGTGGTATGCCCTAGGAGTCTCTGAGAAATGACACTTTCTATCAGATATTAGTGATAACTCGGGGAACTTCGGAATTCTTGGCTTGCAGACAGTATTTATGTCCTCGGAGCCAGAGGCCTGGACTGCTTCCCTCTTCTGGTCGCTGGCAGAGGGCTATCTGAAGCTAGGCAGATACTGCAAAGTATCAATAAGTTGACTCCCCCCCCCCCACCCCCCTAGGTAATTGTAACAATCTCTTCTTGCTCTTGACCTTGGGTGCATGCAGGAGTTGAAGCGTCTGAGGTAGTTTTCCAAGGTGCTGAATAAAGTATTTTGATCTGCAGATACACATTTTTATTTAGTTCTTTCATTTAGTGGTTCCCCACTTCACACTTCTGTCCCTTAGTGACATCATTTTTTGATACTTGGATATGTAACAGTTTAGATAAAAAAAAAACTGTATTTGTATCAGCTGAGGAAATTTTTACTTATTTCCACTTTCGGTTTTCTTTTTCCTGCCCCCTCTTCTCCCGAGGTCACCTCGTATGTGTGTTTTCAGTTTGCTTTTCCTCTAAGCACTTTTAACCCTTTGGCTCTCTCTTCCCATTTCACGGCAGCATTGCAAGGTTCTCTTCTGTAGCACTGATTCGAACTTTTTGCAGGGTGCATTCGGAAAGGTTTTGAAAGAAATCTTTCATTTGTTATTTTTATCTTTCATGTTTCTTATGAAATATGAAAAGAAATTTGCAGAATTCTTATGTTTCTCCCTGGATTGGGAGGAGACCGGGTCTCTAGACACTATTTTTCTCTACCAGCTGTGGCCCTACTGTGCTGTCTTCCTGCCTGATGTCCATGCTAGGCTGGGGCTGTATTGCGTTGTCTCCCTGCTGATGTTGTTGACAATATGAAGCTTGTTTCCTTGTGATTTATACATATACATATACCTGTAATATATGTATATACATACATATATATTACACACACATATTACATATATGTCACATATCACACACACACATATATAATATATACCACACACACATATATGACATACTTAGCCTGGGACCTCCTGCTGCTGCTTCTGCAGTTATCATAAGTCATGCTTCTTAGATAACCTACAAAACACACTCCCTTTGGACACTACATTTGACACTATAAGAGAGACCGTGTGCTCTGTGGGTTCATGGTCTTCCTGCCATGTACTGGCTGGTTTTGTGTGTCAACTTGACACAAGCTGAAGTTATCACAGAGAAAGGAGCCTCCTTTGAGGAAGTGCCTCCGTGAGATCCAGCTGTAAGGCATTTTCTCAATTAGTGATCAAGGGTGGGAGGACCCATTGTGGGTGGTGCCATCCCTGGGCTGGAGGCTGGCACCTGGGTTCTATAAGAAACCAGGCTGAGCAAGCCAGGGGAAGCAAGCCAGTAAGGAACATCCCTCCATGGCCTCTGCATCAGCTCCTGCTTCAGACCTGCTTGAGTTCCAGTCCTGACTTCCTTGGTGATGAACAGTGGTATGGAAGTGTAAGCTGAATAAACCCTTTCCTCCTCAACTTGCTTCTTGGTCATGTTGTTTTGTGCAGGAATAAAAACCCTGACTAAGACACGCCACTTCCTATAACCACTGCCATTTCTATAAAAGACCTGAGCTCCGTGTCTACCTTATCTGGTTCCTTCTCCACCATCCAGGAAGGATGGCACCACCTTCCTAGCATGTGCAAGGCACATGTTATTTTCATACTTATTTTCCCTCTCCAAGGAGCTTTGACCTTGTATTCTTCTCAGGGTCCTATGACAGGGGATTGTAGCATGGAGAAGTTAGGCCCTTGCCTGCAGATGTGTGACCAAGCTTCCTGTAAGGCATTTCTTATTTTGATAGCACAGACTGCTTGCTATAAGTTTATTAAATGTAATCTGAGTCTTTGTAGTGGAAAAGTAGAGATGTAAGAGCATTGCCTAGGAACCAAAGGCCCCGGGCTGGTGCTCCAATGCCATTACTTATAAACCACACAGTCCTTCTTGGTCAATAATCTTCAATTTGCTCGTTTGTAAAATGAGAGCAATGTCTTGCACTGGATGAGAGTATGGAAAGGATTTTTTTTTAAAGCACCAGAGTAGACAGCCCTCCATTGCCTTTCTTTTTTCTCATGTAAGCTGGGCCCATAGCACAGAAGGTCTTCCTTAAATCTGTATTGGGGCTTATTTGAAATGAACGTCTAGAAAATTCTGAAGAGTAGTTGGGATATAAAAGGAAGCAGTGGGGCCCATGAAGGTGACGTTGTTTTCTCTCCTGATGTCGTGTTTACAGCCTTTCCTTGAACACGCAGGGCCTGACCCCATAGTCTTACATTAGGTCTTTAATCTCTCCTGGAAATCCTGCCCATACTCCTCACACTCAAATTTTATCACAAACGGTGCCCTTTTAAAGACCATTCAGAAAATGTAATTATCCATGACTCAGTGTCACTTCTTAGGCCTCTCCTTGTTACTTCTTGGAAGCTACATAATCTATTTAATTCCAGATGTCTTGGATTCAGGAAGGGGTGGGGGAGAGGATATCCTATAGGGTGCTTGAGGAGATTGTACTAAATTGGCCCGGATCATTTATGATGGGCAATCCAGCAGGTGTATCAATACCACCTACTGGGTGTTCTCTACTAAGTGCTGCCACACAGCTCTATTTCAGTGTTGTACTCTGAGAGGTGAGCTAGCTAGGGCCCCAGGCCAGGCAAAATCCATGAGAGGTTTACTTCAGTATCAACAGCATTAGTATGGGATAGGTTTTGCTCAGCGATGGGAAAATGATGGGATCCATTAGTTAAATGAAGAGCTTGGCTCTCTGAAGTGTGCATGTTATTTCAGGCCTAAGTGTAAGATTCCATGACAAGCTCTGTAGAGGTTACATAGAGTGCACTTCTAGACTTGGTCCTAAGAAGTCATTCTTTAAAAAAAAAATGTTGTTTTAGGCCAGCTTAGAAATTCATCTCGGTTAGAAAGGAAAACTTCAGCGCTGCTTCTTGGCTGCAGAAGAATTCAAATCAGGAGATCTTGAAGGTATTTACAACCCAGGCAACTCTGGAGTGGTAATTTTGTTCGTGTACTATGTGACCACTCAGAGAGGTCAATGTTAGTTGTGTCATTATTTACAGAAGAATAAAGTTCAACAGACAGACCAATCAGAGAACACCCCAAGGAACAGGGACTGGGCTGAGACCTTGGAGTTGCACAGTGCTATGTACAGGCTGGGGAGGAGGCAGGTGTGGCTCGTACTGGGATGCACCTATGGGAGGGTGAGGGACCCTGAGAGGTGGAGTAAAGGGAGAGACGGAAGGCCCACCTGGGCAAAGCTGCAGAGAGCATTCTGAAGGCCCAGTGGAGGATTTGTCAGTTTGCTCCTGAGCCATGGTGTTATGTAGAACTGACTATACCAAGATTGCTCCTTTGTAGATGTAATGGTTGATACGACTAACTGGAGAGGAACCAGACTCAGAATCTAAGGTGTTTTCATTCACGAGTAGCTTTGGCAAGTGACTTAGCCTCTCCACTACCCCGTTTCTGTGAGTGTGGTTTGCGAGGGATAGGTTAGAAAAGAGGGGTAAAGGTACCAGCAAGGCCAAGCCTTTCAGGGTGTTCTGGAGTGGTCCATAAAGCTTGGGGGCAGGGGAGACCTGGAAATCTGCATGGCTAACTCCTTATTCTGCCACATGGACTGTCCCCAATTCCAGAAAAACTTGTTCATCCAACAAGTTTTTCTGGAATATTTTATGCACTGTAGTGTGGTCAGTGCCAGCCTTCCTGTCCATATCATTGCTCAAAACGTATGAAGCAGAGACTAGGAGCTGAGTTACAATGGAGAGCTAAATCAATACATATAGGGAAAATGTGTTTATCTCATTGTTACACAGGTATTGGTTAATAAAGGTATATGTGTGATATGTGTTTTTACTTGTATCTAGAGATGCATATGCTATGGTTTACATCTCACTATTTCCTGTCTTCCCGTCTTACCATTTTGTTTGGTTTTGGTTTGTTTGTTTTGTTTTGTTTCAAGACAGATTTTCTGTGTGTAGCCCTGGCTGTCCTGGAACTCACTCCATAGATCAGGCTGGCCTCGAACTTAGAGCGCTACTTGCCTCTGCCTCCCGAGTGCTGGGATGAGAGGCGTGTGCCACCACTGCCTTCAAGGTAAGAAATTATGTAGTGCCATCTTCCCTTCTAATGAGGAGGAAGAAACTGGTAAGTCTGTTGGTTTTGCATTTTAATTATGTCACTATAGTATGGCATATGAATTTTGTCATTGAGTGTGTAAGAAATTTATTCCACTCTCATTAACTGTGCATAGTCCACCTAAGCCTAAAGTAGAGTCTGACAAATTCAGAACTTGCTCATAAGGGATGCATCGTATGTAAAAGACATGCACAAATAACTGACGAAAAGCACAGCGACCAGTAATAAGTATAATGTTAACAATAAATGAGAGGGAGGGAGGGAGGGAGGGAGAGAGAGAGACAGAGACAGAGACAGAGACAGAGACAGAGACAGAGACAGAGACAGAGACAGAGACTTCACTATCGCACTGTGCTTGGGCTTTTTACATCATGGATTTTGGCCCAGAAGGCTAATGAACTCATCGCTGAGACTGGCAGAACACTCATCAGTTCAGATCAGATCTTGTTAGAACAGCACAGAAGGACTGTCCCTCGCTGGAGTTTGTGGTCGCTTTTGCACTGATTGCTTCCCCGCAGGACTCACAGGGTTTAAGTGAGATGCTTCAACAACACGTTTGCATGCTCAGAAGGCTGTTGACCGGGAGACCCTGCGATAATGGAGACTTTACAATAACGGAGAGCAGTTGCATTAGCCGCTCTTGGAAGGTGGCCATGGACTCTTGGCTCAGGAAGTGTTTGGGGTGCGTGTGTATAGTGCTGTTTCTTTTCCCATAACAGAGAGAAACGAAGGCAAAGTGAGAGGAGGGGGTATCAGGGAGCAGAGCAGTATGCAGCCCTTCAGCCCTAAGCCCCTATTGCGTTATCCAAATGTACAGCGGGTTCCTCCACCTCAGGTTACAAGCAGCTGAATTGAATTAGAAAAACAGCCCCTCGGTTGCTGAGACCTGGCCTGCCAAATTCTCAGCTGGCAGGAGTTTTTATAGCTCCGTTATAAACCCCTGAAAAGTGAGGCAGAGAATGGAAACATTGACATAACCTGAACTCCCAGGAGTGGCTTGTGGCACTCTAATTATCCTCTGGGCTCACTGGCCCGGGGTTTCCTTTCCCTGGGCTGGCAAAAAACCACGATGGAGTGGCTCTGCCCGTCCTGGGCGCTGGAGGTTGGAAGCTGGGCTTTGCAGGGAATAATGAGATAGTGTCTGCTGGTGGGAAGCCCCCTGTTCCATACATGTGAGCCCCTCCCTCTCCCCTTCCTTCCCTTGTTCTCCTCTTGCACCACCTCCCCAATCCTACTCCCCCCTCCAAAAGGCAGAACAGTTCAGTTGGTTGTAAAAATTAATGAGTTCAGATACAGACTTGCCTTATTCCGGTCCAGCTGCGTAACCAGGGCGATTCCGACCAGCATTCTAGACGCTGACATCAGCTCCACACCCCGGCACAATGCTGCTCTGTTTGATCTCAGAAACAGATCAGGCTCCTGGGCTTTATACATCCTGCTTCCTCCCTACGTAAACTCATTTTATGACCCACCAGGAGAGCGCATCTTGACTGGTCGCTCCCCAGGCTGCCAATACCAGAGGATCTGGCCTCACTGTGGACTTCTCTTTTCCCAGCTGGACACTTTGATTCCACTTTCCTGGCTCTCCTGTGGCTTTCTCCTCACTCCCCCAGGCATTGACAACCAGTGGAGGAAGATGGTGATAATGATTTCACGACTTTCCATTTGCACAGTGCTGTACTATTTTCAACACACGTCTGGGGCTTTGTCTGATTTGCAGCCCAGCATCACCCTGGGAGGTAGGGGTGGTGCACCCACTATTTAGATAAAGAAAGGTTGGCAGAGCTGGTGAAGGCAGAACCAAGGTCGGGTTCCAGCAGCTCTGATTCCTAGTTAAGGTCTCCTGCCATACACTTGGAGTGACACCTTGGTGCAGGCTCCTGGAAACATAGATTAAGTGTCTGCTGATGACCCGAGCTGTACAGAAGCTCCGTGGACCCACTCTCTGTCAGGCTGAAGGAAAGGTCGATGACAGCCTGTATACACAGGTTGCAGCTCATAAGGACCTCCACCATCCTGCAAAATGCTGCCTTCTCTTCAGCTCGCTTCTCTGGAGCACCAGCATCCAGAAACATCGATCCCAGTGAGGTTCTCTCTACTCAGCTTCCTGAAGGGATTTCAGGTGAAGTCGCTAGATCTGAGGCAAAGCACTTTAGAAATAACAAAGAAGTGTACTGTAGAGTTTTTGGGTCAATGTTATTAAAGAACAGTGGTTCTCAACCTGTGATTTGAAATCCCTTTGTGTGTGGGGGTGGGGTGGGGGAGTCGAATGATCCTTTCATAGGGGTCACAAAGACTATTGGAATACAACAGATTTTTACATTGTGATTCATCTTGGTAGCAACAAAAATAATTTTATGGCCTGGGGGGTCACCACAACAAGAGGAACTGTATTAAAGGGCCACGGCATTAGGAAGGTTGAGGACTACTGCTATAGAAGTGTACAGGAAAACATGAGGGGGTATTAGGGTGCCTGTTGGTCTACTACATCTGCTATGTCAAAGTGTCAAGCAAAGCGAGTATGGTTTAAACAGCAGGGTGAGTTCTGGGGACTGGGGGTCTAGATCAAAACACCAGCAAGGCCCTGGTTCCCCTGGTACTCAATTAGAACCGCCTACTCCAACTTCCAGTGGTGTCTGTCAATCCTTGGCATCCTGTGGTACAGCTCTGTCGCTCACACTGATCTTAGCCTGGGTCCTCACCTGACATTTTCCTAATGCGTCTGTAATCTTTATGTGGCATCTTCCTCTTCCTATAGGGAGATCATGTTGGATGAGGGCCCACCCTGAGGTACATCATACAAGACCACTGATGTTGGCGGTGTTCATGAGGGTTTAACACAACGATCAGTGCCCATGTAAGAGCGGGAGCCTTCCCTCATGATATTCATTTACACTTGCCATATTTATAGATACTGGGGATGAGGAATAAGGACTGTGACACCTTTCAGGGGATACAACTGAACCCAGAGTAGAATGACATTTCTTTCATGGTGGCCCCATGGCTTCTGCCTATTGAGAAGCAAGGGGAATAGTCTGGTTCTCAAATAGCCTGTAACAGGGGTTGTAGGAGCTCTTCTACGTGTTCACACTTTTATCTGAAGTGTTTCTTTCCGAACATGTTCTCAATTAATCTGTGTAACCACCCTGAAAATGGCAAAGCTTAGAATTCCCATTTTTGCTGGTGAGGAAATGGAAGTAAGAGAAGTTGTCCCTTGCTTGAGGCTGATGGTCCTGCAGGGGGTGGCTTTAAAGTGGTAAGTATCAATTCCCACTCACCAAGGGTGGCTTTTCTCCCCTCTGAATCAATAAGAATGAGTCTCAGGGAAGTCAGTGAACCTGCCATGGGCCCCAGCTGGGAAGCGGAGCTGGAGTGCAGATCCCACAGCCCAGGCTCATTCCATCCCATTTTATCTTAATGTGACTCTGACCTCACCTTAACCTTGGTTTAGATGCTGGGAGCCAAAGCCTCACATAGCCATTTCTTTGAAGCCCCTGTAAGCACAGTTGCAGAATCCCCGGGTTTCCCTAGGTCCTACTTTCTGGTGCCCCAACAGTGCCCCTGCTTCAGCACTACCAGCCAGCATGGTTCCTTATCAAGTTACCCAGACGTGTGTCGATAAGCATGCTCCGTTTTTTGTTCTTGTTTATCTGTGCCCTTTTCCGTTGGGACTACGCAAACAACATTTTTGCTTTGAAACAGATTTGCTGCGCAGTCTCGTGGTTCATTAGTGCTTAAAATGCATCATTTCCCAAGTGTCTCTGTGCTCACTGTGGGAAGAGTCAGCACTCCACTGACTCTGAGGTCCCAATGGTTCTAGGGGCTTTAAGGCATTTATAAGAGTTGTGTAGGCTGCAAAGGTCCTGTCTTCTTTTCATCAGAAGACACTAAAGCGTTCTAGAAATGGCCAAGTTTCAGCAATCAGGCTGCGTTTGTCAGACTGCCTCTTGTTTCAGACATGGCGGTCCTTCTCAGTCTCCCATAGGCCTCTCCAAGAGTTCTGACATGGGAACCATGTGGCTGCCAGTCACCACAGACCCTCCCACCCTGACACTAGCACATCTGTGTTCTGCCAGGGTTATAAGTTCTGAGTTTTAGCCTCATGGCTGGCTGGCCTTTCTGTTTGTTTTCCCTTTTTGTTATATGTTTCTTGTTTATACTTGCAGGCAGCCCTCGCTTTGTAAGGACCACAGAACTGCACATAAGAACCCACGTGTGATATGTTCAAAGCTTGATGAACATGGTACGATGTGATGCAGAGTCTGTATGTCGTTGCTTTTAAATTCAAATGTGGATGAAGAATGTGAAAATAAGAACTCTAATTTCTTAAACAGAAAACAAGGTTCCACTGGCCACAAAATGCCTGTTTGTGTTCTGAGACATAATTGACTGTGTGTGTATGTGTATGTGTATGGGTATGTTTGTATATCTGTATGTGTATATATATATGTATGTATGTATGTGTGTTTATGTGTGCATATGTTTATATGTGTGTATGCATGTGTATGTGTGTATGCAAAATGTATGTGTATGTATGTGTGTCTATTTGTGTATGGGAGGGTAAGGTGGATGCAGTCTTTTCACATATGGAAGTAGAAAGTAGACAAATATCACAGGGAATTACAAGGAATGAAGAGCTGACTCAGGGGAGTTGCTGCCATTGTTGTCTGGGGAGAAGAGCCAGAGAAGGCTTAGGAAAGAGTTACCACTTAAGAAGATGGAGAAGAGTCCATATGGAAACACAGAGAGAGAAGGGGGATGTGGGTCAACAACATGAGTCAGCAGAAGCTCAGGTGAGAGTTCTGGAACCCTTGGTCTAAGGTGTGCTCAGTGACACTTGACCTGCAGCTGCTCCATCAAGGAGGACCTCTGCTTCTAAGGTTCATGCGCCAATGGTGGCCAGTGGAGTCTCGGGAGCCTGGGTGGTGGCACCTTCCTGGCCTGGTTTGATTCTCAGAAGAGGTCCATGAGGAGCAAGGTCAGCTTAGTAGATGAAGAAGCGGAGTCAAAAGCAGAGTCTCGCTATCGCAGCAGTTGGCTGAGCTAGAAGACATAGCTTTCCTGGGGCTCAGTTTGCTCCTTTCTGAGAATTTGGTGGACAGTTGCATCTGATGACTGTAAACTGTCCAGTTGCACATATTCTTGTTACACCTCGTTACTGTAACTAATCTCTCCCTAAGGAGACGCCACGGAAGGAAAACACGCAAATCAACAGAGGCACATATGATGGTTTCAAATTTTCTTGTTCACCTGTTTTCTTTATAGTTTTTTTTTAAACACATACTTAATAATACTTTAAAAAAATGGTATTGGTTTTATTTTAGAGTTCTTCCCTAAAGGACAGTTAAAGGTTTGTTTTGATGTTTGTTTGTCTTTCAAAGAACAGTGCCACTGAAGAAGTTCTTTGTCCCGTTGCTGAGCTGTTTTTCATTTGAGGTAGATTTTCCTTTTTTAAGCTGGTAATTATTTCATGGCTGCTGTTCTGGTTTCCAAGTATATGAGCTGAAGGGTCCCTTGCAGAACTCTGAAGAAATCTGCTTCCTTATGGGGACTTGCCTAACGTCTCCTTACCAGGAGTCTCAACAAGGAGCAACCCCTGTCCCCCATCACTCACTTCCCACAGATTAGCCGGGTTTAAGTCCCAGTCAGAGCATCTGAGAGCCAGCAAGATAGGGCTGTTAGGAAGCCCACCCTGGCTGGGCTGAAGACTTTGACCACGTAAACACAATCTGAAAGGGCCAGGGAGCTTGAAAGCAAAACTGTAAATGATCCCATGTGTGCTTCTTGGCTGATTACTCCTCTGGGGTGGACCAGAGACGAGGGACCAGCACAGAGGGTCTCCCTGTGCTTTGAACAAGATGCGGCTACAGTCTTGCATCTATGTTTGAGGGTGTTTTCCAAGTGAAAGTTCATTAGGGAGACAGGAAAGCACGTTCCACTAATATCCATCAAAGCAGGGCTTGAGTTTCAAAGCTCAGAAGAAACACAATAGTGTTGAAGTAAATGGTATGCAAAGGGTCTCCTGCCCCTAAAAAGCAAAGGGAAGCAGCGGTGTAATTTGGATTAATTTTTAAGCTAGCTTTTATTTGGGACAAATACATATGTCTCAGGAAAATGTGTGTGTGTCCTGGGCACTTCCGTCCATGGGTGGCTTGAACTAAACATTCTAGAATGTTCTGGTTTCTTGCCTCATATTTCCTTCTGTTGGTACCAAACCCAAAGGGCTCAGAGTTTCCCACACTTGGTTCTTCTCCATCATGGTGATGGTTATTAATACTTATTGAATTAGGGAATAGTATCAGGGCCAGGTATACATTGGAACTGAGCACTGGGTAGGCTGGTGAATACACTGTAAACAGGGACATCTGAGGGATAGGGAACCCTAACGACTTTACAGAGGCCTGGGCTTTGGAGAAGCATACCTTTGTGCCTCTCCTCAAGCCTAGGAATGCACCAGATGCTGGTGAACATTAACCAGGATGCGGACTGGAGGGATGGTCTGAACAGGGTCAGAACATCCTTTCTGAGGGCTGGTGTTGTCTTCAAAGATATGGCTTCAAACCCCACAGTTGGCTACTCAGGTTGCTCTGTAAAATAAGATATCATCTACTTAAGTGAGCATTTACACAGAAGAAATGTGCTCATGTATGCACTTACAAATCGCAGTGCCTGGCACACAATAGGTGCTAACTAAATGGGAGGTTTTATTTCCTGTGGACTTTCAGAAAAGTGGGAATTGGGATACTAAGGTTTAAGGAACACCTACTCCATGGTACACATGCTATAATAACGGGCCCTCGGGGCCTGGATAGAGTGCTCTCTGTGACTTAAGACCACTCTGATACCTGGCAGCAGGAGCTTAGCATAGAAGAGACAAACACCTCTTGCTCTCCAGTGACCTCTTTATTTGTCCCAAACTAATTTCAATGCCATGACTGGCAGTGACACCAATGATGGTAATTTTCCATGTATGAAGAAGTCTCTGACTTTACATTTTTCCCAGGCTTTGGATGTTACCAATGTGTACACCAGGTCTTGTGTAGCAGTTTCCTCAAGACCGAAATGCCCAATCCTGCAGAAAAGCTCCTCGGGACAGGAAGTAAACAACTCAAAATAGCTTCAGGAAATCCCTGAAACTGAGTAGATATACTAGGTAGCCACCCCCCAAGAGTATATAAATGGTAAAGCCAAGGAGCAGTCACCTTCAGACAAGCCAAATGCAGATGAGTCTTAAATAAGATAAGCTGTAAACAAGAAACAGAAACCAGCCAAGTTATCTGGAAGAGGTTTACATACACTGGACCACCTGGCAAGGACACTCTGACCTGTTGAGCTACCTGCAGGCTGTGCAGGGTGCTCCACATTCCCAGCCCTGTGAGCTGCCACCCAGGCTGTGATGAGCTTTGGTGATGCAGCTGACATTGAATGATTCTTGGTCCTGTGAGTAACCCCTTGCCCATATTCTTATATGTAACTCCAATGAAAATCCTGGCTCATTAAGTTGGACTTGGTGGTCTGTCATGGGCTTACTACCTAGGGTAAGTAGGCTGGTGTGTGTGTGTGAGGAAGGTGGTGGTGGGGAGGAGAGAGAAGTTGTGTGTGTGTGTGTGTGTGTGTGATAGAGAGGGGGGGGAGGGGAGGGGAGGAGAGGGGAGGGGAGGGGAGGGGAGGGGAGGGGAGGGGAGGGGAGGGGAGGGGAGGGGAGGGGAGGGGAGGGGAGGGGAGAGGAGAGGAGAGGAGAGGAGAGGTTTCCCCAGGAAAAGTCAGTTACACACCAGGTGTAGGAAGGAGTCAGTGCCTCCCCAAGGTTCCCCTCTCAGACACTAACATTTTCTCACAACCCTTATCATTCAGGACTCAGTACCTCAAATCCTAGACAAACAATCCTGAATTGTCTTGTTGGGCAATTTGGGAAAATCAGGGGTTGGTAGAAAATGTAAGTAGGTCCATGAGAGAAAAACCATCATTTATTGAGTTGTTCAACTGACATTTGGTAGATCCATACCTATGCGTCAACTATTATACTTGGTGCCCACATTGCAAAGATGAATGGAACCTGATCTTTGTTCTCAAAACTAGTAGCTTCTTCCAAATTTGAAAGCACTGAACAAATTATAATAGTAAGATGTAAAAATATTTCTGCATATGGGAAACTTTGGTTTTGTTTAAAAGCACAGTAGCAGACGTGAATGGACATCTCACTCATAGATTTCTAAATGGCAGACACAGAAACTTGCCCAGGGCTTATAGGAGAATGGTCAGGCAGTTGAGATGTACTTAGCTCTAGAGAGAGCTTTCCAGAGACACAGCTTGGGTACCTGCCAGAGGGTCCCGGCGAGCAGAAGGCAGAAAGAGAGAAAAGCCCTATAGTGTGTGCAGGAAACTATGAAGAGCCTCCTATTGGTGATTCATAAATCCCGAAGCAGGAAATGAGCACAGAGATAAGAGAAAGCTGGAAACTTGGCTTGGGCTGCTCAGCCCAGAGGCAGCTCAACAGGATGGAGGGTGTCCTTCCCAGTGGCTCAGCTGGTCTGAACCTCTTCTAGGCAGCTCCATCTACCCAGTTCAGCAAAGTGTCTACTTATACCAGTGAGCTTCCTCCAGTGGGCATGGGAGCCCCCGGAGAGTTTCAGCCAGAGAGATGGAGTGGTCTGGTGTGCACTTTTTGTTTGTTGAGACAGGGTCTCAATAAGTGACCCTGACTGAACATTCTAGAACCCACCGTGTTCATCAGTCTGGTCTCAAAACTACTGTCATACTGAGCCTGCTATTAGAAGAATGGCTTTAAGTCCTAGAGCACCCCTATTGGGCTTGATTCCTGCTTTAGACTACAGTGTGGAGACTGGCT
Source organism: Mus caroli (assembly GCF_978045245.1). Classification (NCBI taxonomy): domain Eukaryota; kingdom Metazoa; phylum Chordata; class Mammalia; order Rodentia; family Muridae; genus Mus; species Mus caroli. Next base: position 26,881,431 of record NW_028227272.1, on the reverse strand, counting down.
GAGGGGTTTGTTTTGAAAGTGTATCTTGACACTTTTTAGGTAAGAGGCGGATGAGGTTTTCAAGTAAGGAAGATTTTCTTACTTACAGTATGGCCACACATGCACAGACAGCTCTCCAAAGGCTGTGGTAAAGAGCTACTAGGCACCAAGAAAAACTCATCTTTTTGTGTCATCACAAAGAACCAGGAGCCTGGCAGTGTTGGGGATTGAACCTGGGGCCTCAGTGCATGCCAAGCAAGCACACCATCACCCCCAGCTACGCTCCTAGCCCTGCAGTCCCTTATCATCAGATTTGAGAGTCGGGTCTGTGGTACTTCTTGTGTCACACAGAAGGAGCTCACAGCTGGCTTTTTGTACTTTGGTTTGGGGAAAGTATGTAGGGAAGTAATTCAGCGTTGTCCCTTCTTCCTTTGATTCTTTCTCTTTCTTTCTTTCTTTCTTTCTTTCTTTCTTTCTTTCTTTCTTTCTTTCTTTCTTTCTCTCTCTCTCTCTCTCTCTCTCTCTTTCTTTCTTTCTTTCTTTCTTTCTTTCTTTCTTCCTTTTCCCTCCCTCCCTCCCTCCTTTCTTTCTTTCTTTCTTTCTTTCTTTCTTTCTTTCTTTCTTTCTTTCTTTCTTTCTTTCTTTCTTTCTTTCTCTCTCTCCCTCCCTCCCTCCCTCCCTCCCTCCCTCCCTCCCTTCCTTCCTTCCTTCCTTCCTTCCTTCCTTCCTTCCTTCCTTCCTCCCTCCCTCCCTCCGTCCCTCCTTTCTTTCTTTCTTCCTTTTTTTCTCTCTCTCTCCCTTCCTTCCTTCCTTCCTTCCTTCCCTTTCCTTCCCTTTCTTCCTCCTTCCCTCCCTCCCCCTCCCTCCCTCCTTTCTTTCTTTCTTCCTTTTTTTTTTTTTAAATAAGTTCCGTGTCTCTGCTTTGCCATGTTTTCTGTGATTGCTTTCCTGGAGCCGTTCAAGTGTGGGGTGTGAGCACCTTCTAGACCAGCTCATTTCTCAAGCCTTCAGCAGTTACTCACTCTTTCCCCCTGTATGTTCCAGAAGCAACTTCCAAGCAGCAAAACCAATGAGGAATTTTTAAATCTCCTCTCCAGGTCCCTAGACGGTCTGATGCATTTTCTTACATCCTGATCTTTCAGAGAGGAGGCTACAGGGTGACATCCTCTATTCCAGAACACTGGGCAACTCTAGGAAGAGGCAAGGAGGGCACTCTGAATGCTGGAGGGAGAGGGGAGCCTGTGAGCACCGTTCCCTGAGGGGTTGGGGGAAGAAGGGCACTCGGTGGCTAATATACCATCTCCTTTCCACTCGTGACAGGAATGAGGAGTTTCTCATTCCTGTGCTCTGGCTCTGTACCCCTCATGGTGGCACGATGAATTGGGGTGTCATTGAGGCTGCTGAAGGCCCAAATTTGTGGGTGTATGCAGCTGCCACATTTTCTACCAGTCAGGACTCTAAAGCAGCAGAGGGGAAGAGGTTTGGTCCGTGTGGTTGCTCTCTGTAACAGCCAGGGTGAAGGTGATAAGAGGGGGTCACTTGGAAGGTAGCAAGCCATCAGCTGAGATGTGCCGAGGCAGTAGCTTTACTCAGAGGGTGAGTCCTTACCCATTTGAGACCCAAAGCAAATTCTCCAAGCCCTGTTGTAGTTGGCTAACAGCAATTCCCAAACCACAGGCTCCAGAGCTATGAGCCAGCGTTCCAGAAGAAGCCACCCATGGAAGAAGAGAGATGGAAAGAGGAAGCCTGGCTCTGCGTGTTTGGAGACAATAGCTTTTAGAGATTCTTAATAAGGCCTCAAGCAAAATCTTGTCCACATTTATAGCTACTGACCTGGGTGGGGGATTAACTGGTCTTCCTTCAAGTAAAATAATCAAAGAGTTGTGGGTCCATCCTCTGTGTCCCAGAGCCTGGGGGACTTGCTCCGATGAGGAGCCTGGATCTTGGGAAGCCCCTCTCTCTTATCCCTTCAAACTTCATTTCAAATAATTCTGTTAACTTTTAGAAATAGCTCCTCTGGGGGAGGGAGAGATGGCTCAGTAGATAAGAGCACCGCCTGTTCGACCAGAGGTCCTGAGTTCAATTCCCAGCAATCACATGGTGGCTCACAACCATCTGTAATGTGTTCTGTTGACTTCTTCTGGCCTGCAGATGTACATGCAGATAGAGCTCTCATATTCATTAAATAAATAAATAAATAAATAAATAAATAAATAAATAAATAAACATAGTTCCTCAGGAGTCGAGGAAAGGTTTGGCATCATCTATGAGGGGCTCGAGCAAGAAATCCAACCTCACTAGATAAGGTGCTGCACACCTTTAATCCCAGCACTCGGGAGGCAGAGGCAGCCCGACCTCTGAGTTAGAGGCCAGATTCCAAAACAGCCAGAGCTACAGAGAGACCTTGTTCGAAAAGCAAACAAAGAAACAATAACTCATACAAAAGACAGGAATGAAGGAAGGAGGGAAGGAAGGAAAGAAGGAAGGAAGGAAGGAAGGAAGACAGAAAAAAGAAAAGAAAGCCTTAGCTTAGTCAAGATGGCTGGCCATGTGAGCCATATAGACAAGCCACATAGACAAGCTCATAGAGATGGATGCCACAGCAAGAGAGAAACCATCAAGGCATCTCATGGGTCAGGTACCTTTGTAGTCTCTCAGGTTGAAAAGAGCCCTCAGTACCACCTATTTAAAGGAGAGGAATTTGCACTGAATTCTCAGTCTTCGGATCCTGCCGACTTTGAACCTACATGTATCTGTGTGATCACACACACAAACACACACACACACACACAGATACACACATGTGCACACACACACACACACACCACTACACTTCATTTGCCATAGTACACCCTCCCCCATAACCCTGTGCAGTCAGGAATTCAATTCAAAGCAAAAGGGATTCTTGAGGAGGGAAAAAAAAGGGGGGGAATTCCATAGTGGTGAGGTTAGGGTTACAGCCTTTGAAGCCAGATGGTTTCCTGGAGACATCAGGGAAGCTGGGTGAGGTGGCATGGGGGACACCATCCAGGAGCCCCAAGAGCTAGAGCTGGCACTTGCATGTGGCTGGCATCTGCTTAGTGCTGTGGATGGTACCTTCACAGCATCTCCATCTGCCTCCAGCATCCCCAGCCTGGGACCTAAGTTGCTGTATTCTATTCTCCACCCATTTCTGAAAATTGCCTGCTCGGGTGCTACTTCAAAGTCCCCTGGGAATGCCAAGTCGCCAATTAAGCCTCTTTGAGGCAGGTTCTCATTCCTTCCCCACTAATTGAAATGTTACTCCTTTTACTAAACCCATAAACCACCCAAACACAACGGCCTTCCTCATTTGCATTGTAACAATGTCCCTAATGTCCTTCCAAGAGCTTTACGTAGAGCCCGAACCTTTTCTCTACCCCCCCCAACCCCCCAACGGTCAAAAGCAATTCCGAGGCAAAGGCCTTCATTTCCATCCCTATACAGCTGCTCATTAGCCAAGGTGGAATAAATTCCCTTTATTCTGGATTCATTTCCCAGGATGATAATGTCTTTTTTGTCTCAGGCCACTGTTCCCAAACTGGCCTTAATTGCTGATAGTAATTGAGTTAATGAGTATTTACAGCCGGTAAGGTTAAAAAAGGTCTCCTGTAGTTTTATTTGTGACATTTTATTTAACCTGCAATAAAATCATTAACAAGTTGTCCCCGTGTTAATTTTCTGGCCCTTCATCTTGTCTCTGTCTCTTGGGAAAGTAGGGTGAAGGTAGATGGCTCGGACCTGGGGGTAGTTCTTAGGTTGCAGGGATGCGGAACCCAGCCTCATCCAGGTTTTCTTCTATTCAGAGAGGAGGGCCTCTCCCAGTGAAAGCAGATAGCCTGGGGCCACGATGCTCCGCAGTCTCCCAGGCGCTTGGCCAAGTCACAGTCGGGGTGATGAAATCCCTTCAAAGCCACTGGGCTGGGCCAGGCTCAAGCTCCCTACCAGCAGCGCCAGCCTAAAGTGGCCCACAGGTCGGGCACAGAGCCGAGGTGTCAGGCCGTGTGAAGAGTCTGTGCATCGGTGCCTGCCAGAGAGAAGGTCTGAGATGGGGCTGGAGGAGGCACCCATGCTTGTGGGCAATGCTAGGGCAAGCCAGGGGCTTTCCACACTTCACACTGGGAGGCCTGAGGCTTGTCTGTGGGAGTCAGTCACTCCTAACCTTCATGTCTGCTTCCTTACAAGCCACAGTGGGAGAGGTGGAGGTCCCTTTTCACAGTGGGGTTCTGGTTTCTTTGTTACTTCTTTAGAGTGAAGCTGGCTTGGGCGGGGGGGGGGGGGGGGGGGGGGGGGAAGAACCTCAGAGGACACTCCCAGATAACAGCAACTCCTCTGCTTCCTTGTGTGCTCTGTGTGTGGGGGGCTACTGGTGGCTTCTCCTTCAGAGGTATCCAGAAACAGTGTTTGGGGGAATGAGTCACAATGTAGGAGAAGTATACAGCAGTTCCCTAGCACACACATTGGCTTTGGATTCCTGGACATACAACTAGACTGTCTAGGCCTTCTTCAAGTTAGATGTCACCGGGTGACAGCAGAAAAGAGGTGTGCATAGGAGGAGACCCAACAACTTGCAGCCCAAAGTTAAAAGCAGCAGGGTCCAGCCAGCTGAAAATTGTCACACAAGAGGTAGAGACGGTCCCATCCTTCCTGTATGTACACATTAAAAAAAAAGACTGGAATTTTTTAATTTATTTTTTATTTTATGTGCATTGGTGTTTTACCAACATGTATGTCAGCATGAGGGGTTGGATCACCTGGACCTGGAGTTACAGTTGTCCACTGCAATGTGGTTGCTGGGAATTGAATCCCTTATCCTCTGGAAGAGCAGCCAGTGCTCTTAACCACCGAGCCATCTCGCCAGCCCTTCTGTGGAATTTAAATCACTTTATGCTCTGGGAACTATCGGTGGCAGGAGCCCACTCTACATTCCAACAAGTACAGTGTGCCCTGTGCTGTGCCTGGGAACGGTCGTCTTGCTTGGGATTCTCACCCTCTGAGACCTTTCCCATGTGGCTCTGATCTGGGCCCCTTTGCAAAGCCTTCCCATGGGCAGAGGAAGCAGAAAGCTGACCCGACTCAGTCATTACCCTGGCATCCTACCAATGCCACTTTTGCCTGCCTGTAGGCAGATTTAAGCATCTGGCCAAGGCGTAACGTTTAGAAATTCAGTTCTCGGGCCACTCCCCAGACTCACTTCATCAGTGACATTTCTGAAGTCAGGCTCCTGGGCCCTTCATGAACAGACGGGAGAAGACTAAACTGATTTCTGGAACAGTTCAGCCTGTCAGGAGCTGGGGGTAGGAAGGGGGAAGGAGTCATTCAAAATCCACTTGTCCCTTCATCTTGTGATGGACAGACAGACAGAGACCCAGAGCCAGGAAAGTGCAGAATCAGCCTGAGGGCCCCTGGCTTGAGCCTGGTGCTCCTTAACTGAAGACAGAAACAAGGCACGTGCCATGTGCTGTCATCAACTGTCCCTTTGCAACTGCTGGTACCTGCTTAACATTCTTCATCCTCTGTAAATCATCCGAACATGCTTGTCTCTGAGCCGTGATGTTTCTGTCTTCACAGCCGATACCACAGCACTGTCTCCTCTGGGCGCATTCCAAGTACAGCTCCTGTGGTTTCTGTAAAGTCAAGGTTGAACATATTGGGCAGGTCGGCTTTTCTCGGGTGGCTGTTTTCTATGCCCACCTGGAGGCAGGGGCTGCTGAGAAAACCTTTCTTCAAGGCACAGGGGAGGGGCTGCTTATGGTAGGAAGTGTGGTAGACTGTGCTAGACTGTCAGTTAGTGTCTTTGGTCTGACAACAGTGAAAGAATTCACCCCATTTTGTAGAGGAGGCAACTGGGGCGCACATAACTTTGCTGAGTCACTCAGGTCTCTGCTAGGACCTTTTTGACTTCCAGCTCTGAGCTCTTCAGTCTACCAGTCAGTGGGCAGGTTGCCCTCTTCTAACCCAACTACATTGTCTCTTCATGTCTATGAAGGTCCAGGCTTATTTTCTAGAGCCAATTTTCCAGAGTTCAGAGGCACACTGGCCAACACAAAAAACAAACAAACAAACAAACAAACAAACAAAACATATTCCATGGGTGGCTCTGGCTCCCCATAGCCAATTATATTCTTTATTGTTGTTCGTTTTGTTTTGTTTTGTTTTGTTTTGTTTTGTTTTGTTTTGTTTTGTTTTGTTTTGTTTTGTTTTGAGACAGTGTTCCTGTGTAACCTTGACTGTCTTGGATCTCACTTTGCAGACCTGGCTGGTCTTGAACTCATTCACAGAGATCCACCTGCCTCTGTGTCCTCAGAGCGGGGATAAAAGGCATGTCACCTGGTGCCAGTGATATTCTTAATTGTTGCAGTGACTTCAAAACTCATGCCTTTTGCCCTTATTACTTCCTATCCAGGAACTTCTGGGGAATCAGAATCCTGGAGGTTTGGCTAATAGGCCATAAAGTCTATGATGGTTTTGCTTTGTTCCCCCCGCCCCCCCCCCCCCCCCCCCCGCCCCGTGACATAAGCTAGAGTCATCTCGGAAGAGGGAACTTTAGTAGAAAAAATCCCCCCATCAGATTGCTTGGAAGCAAGTCAAGGTCATTTCCTTGATTAATGGTCCACAAGGAAGGGCCCTGCCCACTGTGGGCAGTGTAACTCCCGGACAGGCAGTCCTGGGTTGTATAACAAAGCAGGTTGAACAAACTAGTAAGCGGCACCCTCCATGGCTTATCCTGCCTCCAGGTTCCTGCCTTGAGTTTCTGTCCTGACTTCCCTTCATGATGTAAGCTAAGAAGAAATAACCCCTTTCCTCCACACGTTGCTTTGCGTTGTGGTGTTTTATTCCAGCAAGGGAAAGCCACTGGGACAAAGTCTAAGCCTGAGTTTACTCCCAGCCTCATAAGCTCTTGGTGTGTCAATGGCAGGCGCCAAGTGTCAGTAAAATGTGCTCGGTGAGAGAAAGTGGAAGACAGGACCTCGGTTAGCTCCTCTCCATTAAGAAACAGAGGCAATGAGCGTTTTCTTCAAATCCCATGGCTGGAAACACGCAGCTCTGCTATTCTCCTTTGGGAAGGGGATGTTGAAGATGGATTGTCAGCTTAAGAGGATCTGGAACAATCCAGGAGTGAAGCCTTGGGGCATGTCTGTGGGGAAGATTTCTAGATGGCATCAATATCTTTGTTGCTTTCCTTATTGCTAGTCTGAAATGCTCTGAAAGAGCAACTTCAGGGACCGAGGATTCATTCTGGCACATAGTTCAGGAGCAGTAGTGGGGAGGCCAAGAGAGCAGAAGCTTCATGCAGCTGATCCCATCGCAGGCACACACACAGTCAAAGCAGAAAGGAATGCATGCATGCTGCTATTTAATTCTCTCAATTTATACAGCCCTGGATTCCAACAGGGAATGGTTCTGATCACAGTGACTGGGTTATCCCACCTCCATTCACGGAATCGTAATCAAGGCAATCCCCTCCAGCTATGACCAGAGCCAGTCTTCAGGGTGATAAAACCGAAAATTCACACTAACCTTCGCTGTGGACTAGGAATTCGGGTAACACTGTGTCATGTGCTGGGGGCTCAGACTGAATAAAGCGGAAAAAGAGAGCAGAATGATAATTGGTCTCTCTCTGCTTCCCGGCTACAGATGCATCGTGGTCAGGGCCTCATTCTTTTGCTGCCATGATGTCCCAGCTTTGGTGGCTGTACCATGGAGCTGGAGCTGTGAGCCAAATACACCTTTTCTTCCTATGTTGCCTTGGTTAGACCCTTTGTCGTGGCAATGGGAAAAGTCATTGCAGGGTGTATATCACATGCCTACCCTCTTACATACAGGTGTGTGTGGGGGTGTGTGTGGAGTTCCTCTCTGCTCTCTGCACCTTCTGAATCCATCTCTTCTCCTCTACCAGCAATTCTTTTTTTATTGTATGGAATAAAAAAAGATTTTCTTTTGTTTGTGTGGATAACCTTCCCCCTCCCATGGATGGGGTCGCAGTCACTCAAACACTGGGGATGGAGAGTGAAAGGGTTGAGAGGTTAGATCTGAGGGTGCCAATAGCACCCATGCTTTGTATGTGATCGATTAATTTAATGAAGGAGATTTGCTTCATGAATACATACTTTAACATTCACTATTCATGGCTCACTGGAGGATCTCTGTGAGTTCAAGGCAAGCCTGGTTCACATCGTGAGTTCCAGGACCTCATAGAGAGACCCTGTCTCAAAGACATAAATCCATCATGTGCATTTTCCATTTGATATATTGATATATTTTTGGACTCTTTTTTTATAAAAAAGAAAGAAAGAGAAAAAAGGAAGGAAGGAAGGAAGGGAGGGAGGGAGGGAGGGAGAGAGAGAGAGAGAGAGAAAGAAAAAAAAAGAAAGAAAGAAAGAAAGAAAGAAAGAAAGAAAGAAAGAAAGAAAGAAAGAAAGCAAGCAAGCAGAATCTCGCAATGTCAGAGACCTGACAAACTCTTTCACTCTCAGGCAGTCCCAGGAGAAAAGTCATTGCGTTTCAATGGCTGGGTCCCTGGGGCTAGAGCACAGGATCTCAGGCTTGCTCTGAGAGCACTGGAACAACAGCTGTACCTCCAGCCCAGCTGTCATGGCGAACACATCTCTGCTCACAACAGTGAGCTGTCTAGGACTTGCTTTGTAAGCGTTAGAAGCAGAGACAGAGGTAAACAGAAACTCAGATGTGCTTAAGTCAAAACCTAATTCCTTTCTGAACCATTTTTCTTCTTCTGTGAGGACATAAACGTGGTGTGAGTACATAAACGTGGTGTCCTGCTTAGTTTTTGTCAGTTTGACACTGTTAAAGGAACCTCAACTGAGAAAACATCTCCATCCAATCGGCCTGTGGTGGTGCGTTTTCTTGATGGATGATTGATGTGGGCGGGTCCAGCTCACTGTGGGTGGTACTACCCTGGGCAGGTGGGGCTGGGCTGGAGCAAGCCAGTAAGCAATCAATGCTGCTCTGTGCCCCCTGCCTCAGCTCCTGCCTCCAGCTCCCTGCCTTGAGTTCATGCCCTGGCTTTCCTCAGTTACAGGCAGTGAAGCTCTGAAGTGAAGGAGGTAAACCCTTTCCCTTCCAAGTTGCTTCCTGTCATGTGCTTCATCACGTCGATAAAAGGCAAACTAAGACACATAATGATCAAGAACAGCTTTTCTAATTTAATTTAAGGCTTAAGAACAGTTACTCTAAAAGTAAAAGCATATTATCTGATGAGTCTCTCTCTCTCTCTCTGTCTCTGTGTGTGTGTGTGTGTGTGTGTGTGTGTTTGTGTGTGTGAGTCTGTGTGCATGCATGCTCACACATGTGCATACATGTGTGTATGTGAAGGTTAGAAGAACTGTCTTCCTCAATTATTTTTCCTCCTCCTCCTCCACCATCCTCTTCCTTTTTCTCTTTCGTTTTTTTGTTTGTTTGTTTTGGTTTTTTTTTTTTTTTTTTTTTTTTTTTGAGTGAAGGTCTCACTAGAGCTCACAGAGATCCATCCGCTCTCAGTCCATGGATCCAGGCCCCTCTGTCATTTTCTGTCTCTTCCTTTGATAGGGAATCAGAGAACTCAGAACTGATTTGGCCATCAGCACATCTCTAGCTCCAAGGGTGGGGCAGACTCTCTTCTTTGGGGGACTAGAGCTGGAGTGAGCGCGGTTTCAGGTCAGGCCTTCCACAATGGCTGAGTAAAGACCCTAAGGCACACCAGAGTGCCAGAGTCTCGCCCCTCAGTGCTCCCTCCAAAGAGAACAGGAGACAAGCACCCTTGTAAGACAGTTGGTCTCATTTGGTGGATGGGAATTCAATGGCTCCCGGGCTCCATTCTACTCATCCTGGCTCCGGCTTAAGTTTTAAAACTAATTCTCTCAGCATTAATCTGAAAGGATTCTTCAAACAAAGGCTCAACATCTGAGTCTATTTACCCAGTGTGCAGCTGTGTCAATTGGCCAAGACAAAGCCGGGCTTCCTGGCCAGCCCACAATGGGCGGCAGGTAGTTCTCTGAAGAGAGGCGCTCAAGGCAGGGGCCTCTCACCAGGCCACTACCCTCCTTCCAATGAGGAAGAGCAGAAGCCCTGGGGTCAAGAGAAAAGGAGGGTGTCCCGCCCCCACCTCCCCCACACAAGTGGAGACTGAAAGATATGATCTGTAAGCCCATCAATTAGGGCTATTAAAAAGGTAATTAGCCCTCTTCCATGGAAACCAAGGACAGAGATGTGAAAAGAGGGGAATTCATTTCCCTGTGGTTACATTTTAGTGTGACTGGTACCTTTAGTGATGAAGGAGGTGCTATTGTTGAGACTGTCACTTGACCATCTTGAGAAGGGGACATCAATTCTGTTACAGGGATAGCTGATGATAAAAATGGGAATTACTTGTTCTTTAAAGAAACATGTAATGTTTTTTTCTGCTGTCCACTCCTAGGTACAAATTAAATGGCCAGGTCTGGAAGGCTGGGGGGATGAGAGGGCTTCCCTTTCTAGGTTCCTCTCTGTGGCAGAAGGTAAAATATGAACATAGCAGCAATGCGCCAGCCATATGTCCTGGGCTCTGTGTGTGTGAAATTCAGAAGTGGTGTTTTCCATTCCCTCTCTGTTCGAGCGTGTGTGAGTATTTTGACAACAAAAGGCCAAAAGGGAGCTAAAGGACAGAGAATAAAATATTTTTCATGATGAGAGTTGAAGTTCTCTATTGGCATGAAACTCAAGCACAGAATGCATCTATGCCACATTGGCCCAGCTCACCATGAATGCACAAACTGATGTTTGCATAGCCCAAGCCTGTGCGTGCGTGTGTGTGTGTGTGTGTGTGTGCTTGCAAATAAAGAATAATGTAACCATTTTCTTTTTTCCTACCATCTAATGTCTTCTTCTCTATTCTTACATCTTCCCCCTGTCCCCACTAAGATGTTCGTATAGCAAGCTGTGCAGGTTACAAGTTGCCACCGGGTGTGTGGATTACATCCAGTAACCCACACAACAAAGGTGCAGAGTGTCTAGTGGTCTCTGAAGCCTCCTGCCCCACCCACTGCAGGCAACCATGACTCTTATTTCTATAGAGTAGTTGAGCTTGCTCTAGAATTTTATATAAGTGAAGGTGTGAATCCTTCTATAGCTGACACTTTCTTGCTTAAAATACCTTTATTTTATTTGAGCTGAGATCCACGTGGATGCTGAGTGTATTAGCAGTCTATAGTCTTTTGTTGACAAACAGTATTTGACCGTGGGACAAGCCCATAATGTATCCATTCTTGTGTTGATTGGCATTTGAGCTCTTGTCAGTCTTGGGCTACTATGAATAGAGCTGATATAAACATTCTTGAATAAGATTTTGGTGGTCATATGCTTTCAGTTTCCATGGGCAGTTTACCTAGGAGAGAAATTCCTTTCTCATCGGTTGGGTAAACCTTTTATTTTTGAAAGACAGGGTTTGAGAGGTGGCTCAGCAGCTAAGAGCCCTCACAGCTCTTACAGAGGATTAGTGTTTGGTTCTTAGCACCAGGTGGCTCACAACCACTTTTCAGTCCACTTCTAGGAGTAATCTGATGCCCTCCCTGGCCATCGTAGATACTGTACTTGCATACACATATCCATACACAGATAACCACACATACATAAATTTTTTTAAAAAAAGAAAAAAATTTAAGAGTTGTCTAAAGTGATTCTACCACCTTATCCTTTCAATAGCAATGTGAAGCATGACACAGTACTTCTGCCTCCTAAGTTGAGCTTGGTCTTGTGGCATCCATAGCTCTTTGAGAAGGTGTGTCCTGTGGCTCTAGCTTGCTCTTCTTAATGATGTTGGACCCTCCCACATTCTCGTAGCCGCCTGTATACTTCCTTTCATAAAGCTGTTTAAGTCGCCTGTCCACTTCCGGTTTGTGAGTGTGTATTCTGGATGAAGTCTCTACTGTGTAGAGACTGCAAATGCCTTGTCTTGGTTGGGATCTTCATTTTTATTTTCTCGCTGTCCTCTTTTTTTCATGACCAGGTTTGATCACTGTGATGAAATAAGGGATTTTGGGTGGCTGTTTGATGGTGAGCGCGTCCTGTGTCTGTCCCTTCTGAGAGCACAGCCCAGGGCTGTGAAGGTATCTGCTTACTTCTAGCTGTTGTGCAAATTGACCTTTTGTGATTAAATCTACTATTTATGTAAAGTTAATGTTTTACAGTGCTGGGAATTGAACCCAAGAATCATACTAGTCAAGCCCTGTACCACTGACCTAAAGTCTACCCTTAAATTATTTATTGCTACTGCTACTACTACTACTACTGCTGCTGCTACTACTGCTACTGCTACTGCTACTACTGCTACTGCTACTACTGCTACTGCTACTGCTACTACTGCTACTGCTGCTGCTGCTGCTGCTGCTACTACTGCTACTGCTACTACTGCTACTGCTACTGCTACTGCTACTGCTACTGCTGCTACTGCTACTGCTACTGCTACTGCTACTACTGCTACTACTGCTACTACTGCTGCTGCTGCTGCTGCTACTACTGCTACTGCTACTGCTACTGCTACTACTGCTGCTGCTGCTGCTGCTACTACTACTGCTACTGCTACTACTGCTACTACTGCTACTACTGCTGCTGCTGCTGCTGCTGCTGCTACTACTACTACTGCTACTGCTACTACTGCTACTACTGCTACTGCTACTGCTACTACTGCTGCTGCTGCTGCTGCTACTGCTGCTGCTGCTGCTGCTACTACTACTACTACTGCTACTGCTACTACTGCTGCTGCTGCTGCTGCTGCTGCTACTACTACTACTGCTACTGCTACTACTGCTGCTGCTGCTGCTGCTACTACTACTGCTACTGCTATTACTGCTACTACTGCTACTACTGCTGCTGCTGCTACTGCTGCTGCTGCTGCTGCTGCTGCTGCTGCTGCTACTACTGCTGCTGCTGCTGCTACTACTACTGCTACTGCTACTACTGCTGCTGCTGCTGCTGCTACTACTACTGCTACTGCTACTACTGCTACTACTGCTACTACTGCTGCTGCTGCTGCTGCTACTGCTGCTGCTGCTGCTGCTACTACTACCGCTACTACTGCTACTGCTACTGCTACTGCTGCTGCTGCTGCTGCTACTGCTACTGCTGCTGCTGCTGCTACTACTACTACCGCTACTACTGCTGCTACTACTGCTGCTGCTGCTGCTGCTACTGCTACTACTACCGCTACTACTGCTACTGCTACTGCTGCTGCTGCTGCTGCTACTACTACCGCTACTACTGCTACTGCTGCTACTACTATTACTACTGTGGGACTTGAACTCTGGTCTTCATGCCAAGCTTTACCACCTAACCCTCAGATTAATTTTGCAATGTATGGTGTGAACTAATGACTGAGGGTTATTTTGTTTCCAAGACTATGCAACAGTTCAGCACCGCCTAACAAAGGCTCACCAGGTTGAGTTTCTCTAATGCTTTGTTCTTTTGGGTTTTTTTGTTTTTGTTTTTTTTGTTTTGTTTTGTTTTGTTTTTGTCACTAAGGGATTGATGGTTTGTGACTTTCTCAATTCTCCACTATTTCTTTGTCTATACAAACACATTGCTATGACTGTTGTATGTTTTTAATGTCTTGAAATTAGATAATGTGTGTCCCTTGAGTTTCCGTCTTTTAAATAACTTTATTTTGGTCAGAGTAAGTTTCTCCTCAGTTTTGCATAACCTTTCAATCCATTTGTCAAGTTCTACAAAAACAAACAAACAACAAACAAAAAAGCTTCTTAAGATTTTCTTTGTGGGTGGTGAATCTGCAGATCAATTTAGCTAGAAGGAGATTTCACGTCTGAACAGTTTGGGCCTTTCAATGAATGGGCATGGTTTATTGTCTAATTTACTTGTCTGTAAGTGATACTGCATAATTTTTGGTATAGAAGTTTTAGGTGTTTTTTTTTTTCAAACTAGCTCCTGTTTTATGGATGTATTTTGATGCTATCCTGACTGGTTACTTTGAAAGTTTTATTGTCTGTCATTTGTTTGTAAAACCAGATGTGATCCTATGTTCAGCTCTATACTTGTGCTGAACTCCCTACTTTCACAGAAAATACAATAGGCTCCCCTGGGCTCTGTACACATACATTCATTCCATTTGCAAGCAAAGCCTTGTGTGTACTGTCCAGTCTTTACGCTGTATGCCCCCTCATGCCCACAGGGTCTTGCTGTGTAGCCCAGGTTGGCCTTGAACTTAATAGATTGTCTTAGTTTTAAACTCCAGATCCCCCTGCCTCTGCTTCCCACCTTGAGTGTCCTGGTGTCGCAGAGCGGAGTGTGCTACAGCATCTGCCTTCTTTCTTTCCTTCATTTTAAATGCAAAACCTTATTTTTAAAACTAACTCATCCCTGTGTTGGGTTTTGATGCATAGTCCATGCTAGCTGGTTCTCTTCGAGTTTCCCTTATCTTTCCCCATACCTTCAGTCCCCTGTTTTTCCTACTTCCTGTGTTCTGTTTCTTCCCTACTATACCTCCCTGAAAGATTTGTTGTTTCCAGCCATATGGGTTCGTTTGAATGAGAAATGTCTGCCAAAATCTGCATAGCATTTGGGATTGACTGGACTGGTGCAATGAGAAAATGAAGATATACAATCTCTCTCTCTGTCTCTCTCTTTCTCTCTGTCTCTCTGCCTCTGCCTCTGCCTCTGTCTCTGTCTCTGTCTCTCTCTCTCATACACACATTCACACACACATACACATACACAGATATACATACAGATACACATATAGACAGATACACACATACAGACATATACAGACACAAATTAAAAACCACAGATATGCACAGAGACACACATATACACACAGACACATGTGGATATACACATGAACACACACACACACATGAACACACAGACACACAAGGATACACATACAGATATATACACAGATATACATACAGACACACACGGGCACACATATGAACACACATATAGACATACACAGATACAACATACAGATACAGATACACGCAAGGATACACATATAGATATACAGACACACATACTGATACACAGACACACAAGGATACACATACAGATACACAGACACACATACTGACACACAGACACACATATACATACCTACAGACACACACAGAGGCGTACCTACAGAAATACATATACACACAGACACACAGTCAGACAGACACACATGAACACAGAGAGAGAGAGAGAGAGAGAAAGAGAGAGAGAGAGTCTCTAGGATTGGGCAGTGATCAATTATTCTCTGCCAATGCAATGAGTCCATTCAAGGCAGATTTGTGTATATAGAAAGGCAGATTTATTGGGAAGCAGCTTTAGGGGAAGTTCACCGACCACACAAGAGGGGCTCAGTGAAGTGACCATGGGGAGAGACAGAGGGGAGGGGGAAGAGAAAGAGAGAAAGCATGCACACAGAGAAGTGAAGAAAAAGACCAAGTTGTAAGCATTACATAGGGAAGAGCTTGGGGGCGGGGGTGCAGCCTTTCAGCTGGAAAGTTCAGGGTGGAATACAGTGTATGCCCTGTGTCAGGCATGGACTGAGGGATGCTGGGAGAACCCAGAGGACAGATCCACTTTGGAGGACGGATCCACTTTGGTATGTTAAATGTGCACCTCAGACTCTTATCTTGGGTCTGAATCCCAGCAGGTGGGCCATGCACTCTGATGGAGGTGGTCAGGAAACCCAGAAAGTCAGTGAGTTTATTTCCTACATCTGAATAAAGAGGGCGGGGTTACTGTGTCCAGCTGAATGCAGAGGCAGACTAAGCTAATCTTGTGGGGGCCTCTATATGGAAGCAGTCTCAGTCACCCAGGAGGACGCTGTGCTTGATGCTTCCTGTAGAGTCTCTCAACACTCATACTCTGACTAGGCAAAGGCTTTGCCATTTCTTTAGCCTCCTCTGGGGAAGGCCTTGCTAGTCTCATGGGTCTGAGGCGCTGGGGTCCTTGACATGGCTGTGTCCCTGTTAATAATACACATCTACTCAGAACTTCATTCGTGTCCCACAAGTGTCCCCACAGGCTCAGATGTGTGAATGCTCCGTCCCCTGTTGGTGTTGGTATTTAGGTAGTGTTAGGAGGTGGGTAGCCTTACTGGAGAGTGTGTCAGGTTTCCAAGGCAATCCCAGTTTGCTCAGTGTTCTGTGTGTGGTTCACAATGTGAGCTCTCAGCTTGCTTCCTCATCTACTGTGACTGCCGTATCCCACCTCCGTGGGCTTTTATGCCTCTAAAACCGTAAGTCCAAATAAACCCTTCCTTCTAGAAAGTTCCAAGTAAACCCTTCCTTCTAGAAGTTGCTGTAGCCGTGGTGTCTCATCACAGTCACAGAAAAGTAACTTGTGAGGGCCCCTTTCTGGTTTCCTAGCCTTACCATACTTATTCCGACCTGAACACACATATTCAACAGTCAGAGGTGTGATCTACATATTAGAGAAAAAAAAAACACTATTATCTGTCTTTCTGAGTCCAAGGTTACTTTGTTCAAAATAATGTTTTCCAACTCCATCTAATTTCCTGCAAATTTCACAATTTCATTTTGTATACAATAATATATAAATATATAAATTTTGTATAATAATAAATATATAAATGAATAAAAATACATTTTGAGTATGTATATACACGCATATATCACCTATTCACTACTTGGTCATCTGCCGTTGGATATCTAGGTAATTGCATTTCTTTGATATAGTGGAAACAGCAGCAATAAACGCAGATGAGCACTCGCCGCTGTGATAGGGCACTGAGTCCTTTGGGGATAGGTATGGGAGCAGATTAGCTGAGTCATGTGGTAGATCTAACTTTGGTTTCTGAGAAGCTTCCATACTGAATTTGACAGCAGTTGCACTACTTTATACCTGAACCAAGAGGGAATATACGTTCCTTTCCTCTCATCCATGAAGCCATTCATTAGCACTTTCTTTGTTTCTCTCTCTCTCTCTCTCTCTCTCTCTCTCTCTCTCTCTCTCTGTTTTTCTTTCTTTTGTAGAGGGGAGGGTCTGAGACAGAGTTCCTTTCTGTAGCCAGAGCTGTCCTGGGACTTGTTCTGTAGACCAGGCTAGCTTCAAACTCACAGAGATCTGCTTGCCTCTGCCTTCTGAATACTGGAATTAAAGGCCAGAGCCACCACTGTCTGGCTATTTATTTTCTAACTGGGATGAGATGATTCTCAAAGTGGTTTCAGTTTACATCTCTCTGATGGATAGAGATCTTGAGCACTTAAAAAATATCTATTGCCCATTTGGACTTCTTTTGAGAACTGTCTGACCAGGTCCAATGTATTGATTGACAGTTTTATGATGCTGTTTAATTTGTCTAGTTCTTTATAGATTCTAGACATGAACCCCTGACTGAAGTACAGCTGTCAAAGGTTCTCTCCTGTTCTGTAGGCGTTCTGTCCATCCTCTTCACAGTTTATGTTGCTATTCAGGAGCCTTCTGATGTTATGTAATCCCAACTGTCAGTTCTTCGGGTTGTTTCCTGCATTGTGGGATTCTATTCAGAAATCTGCTGCTAACCAATGTCCTGGGGTGTTTTCCCAATGTTCCTTTAGCAGTTCTGGCCATTCCCATTTCAAACGATGTAGTTTGATCTGGTTTTTGTGTAGGGGTGAGAGAAGTAGGTCTAATCTCATTTTTCTGTGGCCTTCCCTTCTTGATGTTTTTTAGACCATTTGTTGCTCTAACTAGAAACACAAAGAAATTGCTGGTGGCTCAGTTGGTTTTGTGGAGCCTGTGTTAAAGATGGTTTAGGGTGGGGCTACTTCAGTTTTGTTCTTTGAATGTACAGTCAAGTGTTGTTTAATAACAGATCACAGTCTGACAAGTATGCTATAAAGCTTCCCCCGTGGCTTCTCTTCTTCCAGGAATCAGATACTGCTTGTCAATTAATAACTGATAAGACTCGCTGTATATCCTTTGTTTTATTTAGTCAACTTTGTATATGGAGGCGCGTATCCAGTGCCAGTTAGCTCCATCATAATCTAAGATAGAATTTCACTGCACATACATATGGCTTAAATGTTTAATTTCCTGCATACACTCAATTTGAATGCATGATCCCCAGGTTGCATGGGAGATTCTGGAAATGTAGGAGGTGGGGCCAAGTTGAAAGAATTAAGTCTTGGGGTGGGGAGAATATCCCTACAAATCTATCATTTCTGACTGCTTCCCTTTCACTGTCTTTGTTCCTGATCCATTGTGAAAGACATGCTTGCATCACCCAAGACTGAGCTGGTTCCATTACCATGCATTTCCCAGTGTGCTCGATTAAAATGTCCCTGACTCTATGAAGCAAAACTATTGTTTCCTCTCTAGCCTATCTGAAAACATATCTATGACGCCTCCCTTTTGTCATGTGCTAAGTAGCCAGCAAAAGTCATACCTTGAGAGTTTAGTGCCTTCCAATATCTTCCATAAATGAAAAAGAAAAGAGATATAAATCATATTTTTAAAATAATCAGGAAGGCAGAGTGAAACATGCCTTTAATCCCAGCACTCAGGAGGCAGAGGTAGGCAGATCTTTGTGAGTGAGTTCAAGGCCAGCCTGGTCTACAGAGTGAGTTCCAGGACAGCCAGGGCTACTCAGAAAAAAAATCTTGTCTTAAAAAATAAAAACAGGCAAAAATAAAACAAACAAACAAACAAACAAACAACAACAACAACAAAGTCCAAACTGGTTCTTTAGACTGCTTTTGTGGCCAGAATTTCCCAGACTGTGTTGTGAGCAGTGCTGGTTACATAAAAGGCTACTTGGTAAGCCATCTGGGAGTACAGGGATCCTTGACAAGAATTTATGGAAGATGTTTGGCCTGGTTTTTCTTCCTGTGAGACACATGAGCATAAGCACTAATAATTCTGATATAATTCTGTTGAAAACTCTCGTTCACTGTGTTTCTCAAACTCAGTTGACTGGCAGACTGACTCGTTTAGGGAGCCTTCACTAATAGATTAGAAGTGATCTGTGGTCCTGCCTATTTGGATCTCTTCACTATTTCCCCTAAAGTTTTGAAAAACACAATGGAGAGGCCAAAAGAGGGCTTACCCAAAGACTTAAAATCGAGGTTGCGATCAGCAGGAGCGTCTCTGGTCAGGTCAGTGATTGACCAGCTAATCTAGGCGTTGGGGTCCTATTCCCAAGTGTGCAAACAGGAAGATAGCCTAGGAAAAGGAATGTTTTCCTTCATGGGTTGAGAGACTCAGACCAACATGCTTATTTTTTTTAAAACCCTAGCAATCTAGAATACTATCCATAAGCTCTTGCCTTCAAAGGAGTTTCATAGAGTATATTTTTAGATAATAATCTACATATATAACTTTTATTAACCACTTACGGGTGCTCTAAAACACGTTAGGAAAACATGCTCAAACTCAAACACCTTTTAAATGACGTCATGTCTGTTGGGCTACAGTTGTCTGCAGTTGGGGTCTGGAGGGCATTCCATTCTCCATGAAGCAACTGCTGAAGGTTTGCCATCTATCTCCCTAAAAAGAAACATCTGGATAGTGGGATTTGGCTGAGGTAGCTGGCTGGATTTGAACCCTTCTTTGGGGGGAGGGCCTGGAGATTGCCATGGGGCTGCAAAGCCACTGTCTTGGAGATCTTGGGGCCAATGGCTGCTGAGCCCTGGGAGGGCAGTCAGCATAGACTCCTCACCGAGGCCCTCAGGGGATGGGCTGTCACTCTTCTGATCCTCTTTGCTTCTGCCTTTGAGTTCTACTTCTGACCTGCAGACAAAGTTAAAGCTTTGTGTTCACTGGTTTTCCCACTGCTGTAGCAAAATGCCTGGGACTTAGATGAGGAAAGATTTCTTTTGGTCTGTGATTTCTGAGGTTTCGTGAGGCACGGACAACTGTGGGCCTGTGGTGAGGCAGAGTGTCACAGTAGAGAGGGCATCGTAGAACAGACTGTGTCAGGGTGACCACGAAATGGAGAGAGAGAAGGCAGGAAGAGCCAGGGCAAGACCTGTTCCTGAAAGGCATAGCCCACTGTGACCAGGCCCACCTCCTGACTGTGCTTTCAGTCAGCCCCCCAGGGCCCAGTCACCTTTCAGTAGTCACACCCAGGCAGTGAGCTCTGGGGCCATTCTATAGAATACAGAATACTGTATAGCCATAATTTGTACTCTCACTTATTTGTTTTAAAATTCTGAACTGATTTCTTAACAGGTGTGCACCAGCACAATCACAAGAGGGTTGGGACATTCTAGTAAGGAAGATGTGCTACAGTGTGTGTGTGTGTGTGTGTGTGTGTGTGTGTGTGTGTGTGTGTGTGTGTGAAGGCACACATGCACGCACATTATGTTACATGAGGGTGAGGAGAAATGCTTTCAGTCTAAGCAGGTAGCTTCCTTGTTTTCTGCACGTGGAGAGCAAACCTTTTGCACAGCTTGCGATCCGACAAAGAAGGTTTTAGGAGTGGAATTTTCCAGGCCGAGGGACAGTAAGTCCAAAGGCCCCGAGGTGGACGTTTCTGGGATAGAACCCTCGTAAACACTGAGTCAGCTCACCTAGGAACCCTTAGACGCAAGTCACATTGGTGAGTTCTGCAAACTCACCCTGACTCGGTGATTGAGCATCAGGGAGGGACCCGTGGATCCCATTTCTAAGAAAGCTTCCCCAAAGGACTAGAAAACTGGTCTAACCCAAGGACCTAATTTTACTAGTCAGAAAATTTGTGTCCAGAGGAGCAAAGTGATTAAGCCTCTGGCTCACAGCTCAGTAGTAAGAGGCAGGCTAGAGACCACCTCTCATCTCCTAGGAAATTCTCAGTCTCTTCTGCCCGGCCCCACAATAATGATGATGATGATGACGATGATAGCAACCATAATAGCCTGTATTCTTTTCACTCCGAATAGTAGTGCCATTGCACATGTGTTAACTCACAAAGTTCTCACAATCACTGCATTGTATGCCGAGAGCAGTGAGCTTATTATTTTCATTGTGTTGACGAGGAAGCAAGGGAGGGTGAAAGCAACGTGCTCAAGGTCACACGGCTGGCGTGACGGAGTCAGGCCACCTTCCTGTTGGGTTTGTGGTGCTCAGTAGCCTTATGCTGACCTTGGCAAGGACTTTGAGGTGACCCTGATTACCATCAACAGGAACTTCCAGTCCTCGCCCTATACTGGTGGCATCTGGCTGTGGAGCCTGACATTTGGGAAAGCTACTGTGATCTGAACAGGACTTATTTACCTTCTAGGAACCTCCAGGGATTCAGTTTCTTTTTAATGTCATTTGAAGTCAAGCCGGGTTGAGGCTGCAGCAGGATAAGGTGGTTTGCTTCCTGTTCAATGATGAAAAAGCTCGGTGAAGCACTGAGTCATAGCTACATCCAGGCCACACATCACCGTACCTCCCCGCTGAGACTTAGAGCACTGCTGGGTTGTTTATCTCGCTGCTCAGGACTGGAGGAGCTGAAAGACTGAAGCCAGCATGGTTTGTCAGCTGCTGAGTAACTATAATTCACAATACAAGTAGCATTATCCCACCAGACTGCTAGAGGGCACAGGGCCTAGCTTGTGCCTTCTAAAAGAACAGCAGGGATTTCATGGTATCTGATCAGGTCCTGATTTGATAGGGAATGAGTAAGGAAGGGTGTTCTAGAAGGAAGGGACAGCCTGGGCTAAAGCATAGAAGTACCATGTGGGGGAAGGGAGATGAAGTACAAGGGTTAGCACAAATCTAATTCTGTGTATAGCTAGTACATTTCTACAAGCTAACAGGTCACAGTAAGATAAACTCCATGATACATGCGCTCTCTCTCTCTCTTGCACACACACACACACACACACACACTTGGCTAGGTTTCTGAATTATCGTAAAGTCACTCAAACAGTAGCACACAACACACTTCCCTGAGTCTTATTCTAACACAAAACAGAATGCACTATTCTTCACTAATAACTTTGGTTCTCTCCAAATGGCATAGTGGTGTTTTGTTCATGTTATTCCTATTATTATTATTATTATCATCATCATCATTATTGTTGTTGTTGTTGTTATTGTTGTTATTATTAGCGTGGTCATTTGAATAAGAACTATCCTCTAGGTCTCAGGGGTTTGAGCACTTGGCTCCCAGTCTGTGGTGCTGTTTGGACAGGTGTGGGGTAGAGGTGCTTCCTTGTGGTAGGAAGTGTGTCACTGGGGATAAACTTTGAAATTGGAAGGCATGTGCCACTCTCAGGTCAAACTGGTGGGCAGGCCTGCTGTTGCAGTGTAGAACATCTGGATAGTATTCACAAAGGGATTGTAACCCTGCAGAAGTCAACAGGCGGGCTTACTGCAAGATGGTACAATATCCGAGACTGCAGTTGGGGAAGAAGCCAGAAAAAAGCTTTGTTACAACAGAAGGTTGTTACCCTAGGAGAGCCCTGGGCTGAACCCTGAGGCAGCATCAGATCTCACCTAAGGAGCACAGGACAAACTATGAGGAGGGTAAATTCTACCTTGAACCCTATCTGAAAGAGGTTGCTCCAGAAAGGAAAGAGAGAGAGAGTGGGCAAAGAAGTGATCTTGTAGTTGTGATGTGTGGGTGTGCCTGGGCTTAGCTGATTGTTAGAAAGCTGTTTCTACCTGAATCACAATTGAAGAATCATTTGCCCTGCAGATCCCTCATTTTATATAAATACCTATTGGAACCACTGTTGGAATGGCAAAGAAAAAAAAAAAAAAAAGAAAAAAAGCCATGCGCCATTTCCAGTTCACTCCCTCTGGTTCCTGCTTTCAGCTTAAGAAGTGAGCTTTCAATATCCTGCTCCTGTCACCATGCCTACTGCCATGACGCCATGCTGGCATCCTCCACGCCGCCACACTTCCCTCACCATTGCTGACCGTAATCTTCTGGAAGTGTAAACCAAAATAAACCGCCTCTTCTATATGTTGTCTTAGTCATGGTGCTTTATCACAGTGCTAGAAAATTTACTAATACGGAACCGGACTGTGGCGGGAGGGCGCTGGATAGCCGGCTGAGGTCAGACTAGCTCTCCCAAACACTGCAACCTGAGTTTTACCTCTGCCAATTATAGCAGCCTGCACATGCGTGTGGCCCGCTCTGTGAAGCTGTTATGGAGATGAGGTTCTGTGGGGCCTGCCCAGTGTTAACACCGTTAAAAACAACAACAACAACAACAAAAAACCCATCATTCGTTTCACACAGTTCCTGTGGAAAGGGTGAAAGAAAGGAAAAGTCCTGATCCTGCAAAATCAGCTGTGAAGACAGGACCAGACAGAGGGCTGGCTGGGTGTGATGGTGCATACCTTTGACCTCAGCCCTGGGGAGGCAGAGGCAGGCAGATCTTTGAGTTCCAAGCCAGCCTGGTCTACAGAGCAAGTTCCAGGACAGCCAACAGCAAGAGCAACAACCACAAAAAGACACATGGCTATGCTGTAGCTGGCTAATGGCTAGCTCAGCAGACTTTGGGGGAAATTTGTGGGCTAGTTATTAAATACAGCCATTATTAAAGCTGAAGTAACAATTAAATAGGTTTTATTTTGAAAGGTAACTGTTCTAATATTAAAAGGTAATATTCTAGACTTATCACTGCCTAATTATTCCACTGGATTTCACCACCATGCACGTCACTGGGGCTGCTCACGTCCATTGTCCCTGTCTGCAGATGGACTCTACAGGGGCGTCCATCTTTATCCGGTTCTGTATTACCGTGGCTTGCTGCTTATCTGAGATCAGCCGTGATGAGTGTTCACACCATGGCAACGGACAGCTAACCAGAGACAAATGAACTGTTTTGCTGATAACTTTAGAAGGTGATAGAGAAACTGTAAAAAGACCTAACTCACGTGTACTGGGTATGTAGTTATTACACTGTGAATCGCATAAGACGTTGAGGCAACAGTCTTCTGGTATTCAAAATCTTAGGATTTCACTCAACAGAGAAGTTTCTTAGAACAAAAAAATAAAGACCACCCCAGCACCCAAGAAGCAGAAGCAGGAGGATAAGAAAAAATTTGTGGATAGTATGGTCTCATAATGAGTTCCAGGCCACCCTGTCACACAAGAAGAGTTAAGTTTCTATTATATATTATAGCTGTTTCACACTGCCTAATTCATCTAAGTGAAAATAATAACCCGTGTTCATGTCGTAATGATCCTCATTTGCTACCATGGATTGGCTGCATAGTCAAGATTCCGGCAGTAATCAATAAAACCCGAGAAAGCATCTAGAGACTAATTTGACCGTGTGAAATTTACAATACAGGGTATTGTGATAGTTACTTTTGCGTGTCAATATGACTGCAGTGAGGGATGCTAAGATAAAAACACTACTTCCAGAGTGCTGTGAAGGTGACTCTGGAAGGGACTAGCCCTTAGATCAGCTACAGAAGAGCAGGTCTCTTCACCAGTGTGGCAGCATCGTCCAGTGGCAGCATCAGCACCCGATAGATCAAAAGGCATCGAGGAAGAGGCATGTTCTCTCTCATCTTGAGCTGGGATATCCATTTCCACTCACCACTGGACATTGGACCTTTCCGGTCTTGGGCCTTTGAAGATGCCACTGTGAATCACTTACCCTCAAATGTCATCCCCAGGTCTGAAGCCTTTGGTGCGGAGTTGAGAGTTCCATTGCCTTCCTTGATCCTCAGCTCTTCAAATTCAGGCTGTCACTTGGCTTGCCACCTTATGAACAGAGGCTATAAGACCTCATCTCCATAACAGCTTCATAGAGCAGGCCACAGGCATGTGCAGGCTGCTGTAATTGGCAGAGGTAGAACTCTGAAACTGTATGCATCAATTAAAAATTTTTTTTCTCACATGTCTCTATCTAGAGTAGTGTTAACATGAGAAACCTAATGCAAGAATCATTTGCTGTTATTTTTGAGTTGTGTGTTATATATTCTTTAAAACAATTCTTTGTTTTTTGAGACAAAGTCTTAACTGGGTAGGTAGCCTGGGCTGGACTGGAGCTCATTATGTCGTCCAGTCTAGGCTTGAATTGTAACAATCTTTCTAGCCTCTCAAATGCTAGAATTTTAGGCATGTACTACCATTCCCTAGGTAGATAAGTAACATTTGTAATAAATTTATATCTATCTAGTTATCTATCTTTCCCTTCAGCATCCGATTGCCAAGGCCTCCTTATAAGTTGACAGATGGAGAGGAGAAGGATGTGAACAAGGATGAGGGAATCTCTGGAGCACAGGGCCCATTTGCTCAGATGCACAGGGGTCCCAGGAAGATGCAAAGCAAGGTGTGCAACCCACAGTTGGACAAATGGCGACTTGTTCCTTTATTAAAAACAATCCATTTTATTCCTGAAGCCCTAAGCTGATCCCTCTGGCAGCCTTCTTCCCAGCCTCTCAGGTTGGCAATGCTGGGTACTTGGCTCTCTTCCTTGTGACTAGCTCCCAGAACCCCAGGCCTAGGCTTGGCATCCCCCAAAATCTGACCTCATTCATTAAGTCTGATGCCCTGCGTTGTTCTCAGGCTGGTCTCGTGGCCTCACACCTGTGTGACTCTTCCTCTGTCTGGAGCAATCCACCCTGGATGTGGCTCCTGTGTTTCTTTATTCAATGTCACCTCCCTGAACACCCACTCTTAAAGTCTGCCTCTTCCCTTTCCTGTGTGTGCTCTTTCCTCCTCTGTACCCAGCACACCAGATAGGATGCACTTGTTAGCTCTGAAGGGCACAGGGGCTTTTCTGCCCTGTTCACTCAAATTGTTCCTATGTCAGAATAGTGGTAAATTGTTCTCTGCTGGTGAAATGGGTCAACTCAAGCCAGATTAGAGTATATAAAGGCAGGTTTATTGGAAAGCCACTCTTGGGCAGGTTCCTTGGTCCCAAGGAATGAGTCCAGGGAGATTGCTATGAGGAGGGAGACAGAGGAGAGGGGGAAGAGAAAGAGGGGGAAAAAAGAACTAGTAGAGACAGGAGAAAGAGAGAGACAGAGATATGGGGAGGGGGAAGGAGCAAGAGGAAGAGGGAATGGGAGGGAGATGGAGAGAGGGGGAGCGAGTGCAAAATGTCTGGAATATAGATGGATAAAAACAAAACAAAACAAAACAAAACTCTGGACTGGAAAGTTCAAGGTAGAGGGCAGGGAATGCCAGGTAGGGACTAAGGGATGCTGGGAGAACCTGGAAGCCAGGTCCACTTTGGTATGTGAAATATGCATCTCAGCTGTTTGTCCGGGGTCTGAATCCTAACAAATGCGTGCTCACTAAATTTTGCTCTTAGAATGATGGAATAGGCTCTGCCCAGGTCTTCTTTTGCTTCCAGGATGCTGTATCGCCTCCAGCTTCACTTCCAACCCATGGGAACTTTTAGGTGGAGGTGCATGCAGGGTTGCCTGAATACAGTGGCCGGCTGGCCTCCCACCCTGGAGCAGAAAGCTACCTGCTGGCTGGCATCTGCTGCCTCCTGGGGATGCTCCAAGCCACCTCCCTTGGGAGTTTACCCAGGTAACTCCACCAAGCAGGAGGCTCTGCTCATCCCATCTCCATCTCTAGCCAGCCATCCTTATTTAACTTTCTGGAAGATGAATGTCTCCTGGCTTGGCTTTGGAATCCCATTTCTTTGACTTAAAGAGGCAGAGGGGGTGAGAGAAACAAAGGCCACTTAGGATTTGTTCTCCCCAATTGTTTCTCTCGGCAAAGAGATAAATAAAAGGGAGGAGGGGAGAGAAAAGAAAGAAAAGGCAGCCTGGGCTCCTCTGCTCACCAGCTGTGGGTCCCTGATGGGCCTGCCTGACACAGCCACATTATGCAGGGGCTGGCGCACCTGTGAGGAGTTAATGAGAAAAGTCCAGAAGTACGGCTCCCACAAGGGCTCCTGTGAGGGCCCCACATGGACAACCCCGCCCCTCCCCTGGCAAGTTTCAATGACAGGTGGGATTACTCTCAGCAGGTTGTGCTTGGGAGATACTCCATCTGTAAAGAGGAGTTTGCCCTGTCAAGTTCTACTGGTTTATCCTTGGGTTTTCAGGTTTTGAAGCCGTTTCTCAGTTTCTCAACATAAAGCTAAAACGACAAATAAGAGGTAAGCCTCCCAGGGGTGTCCTTCAGCGGTTCACCATCAGTGTGAAGCTGTCTGAGAACGGAGACGCTATTGGTAGTGAAGGTCAGTCAGTATCTTTGCTTCTCGATGGGTAAACTGAGTCCCATTGAGGGCCTTGGTCAGATCACTGCAGGCGATTCGGTGTCAGGAAGAGTGAAATCTCTTGCTGAGGGGTAGCTTGGTATTAGGCATAGCTATCAAAGCTTTCTGTTCCCCATGCTTACATGTCAAATGAGGCAGAGGACTGTGACCGACTGCCTGGCAGAATTGGTGTAAAGTGAAGCAGCTCGAGAAATGTCTAAGCCAAGGCAGCCTTAAGCAAGCAGTGAACTTTATTATAGAATCAGACAAAAGAGGGAGGTAGGCATGCGGCTGATCTGAGGCCACTCGCTTTGGTCTCATCAAGTCAGAGCATCTCTGTTAGGCCAC
This sequence comes from Mus caroli, assembly GCF_978045245.1. Lineage (NCBI taxonomy): Eukaryota > Metazoa > Chordata > Mammalia > Rodentia > Muridae > Mus > Mus caroli. The sequence continues at coordinate 26,854,015 of NW_028227272.1, read as the reverse complement.
ATGCTCTGGAAGGCACCGGCTGTGCCAGTGTGAGAAAAAGGTTCACAGTGTTCCTCAAAGTCATTGATTGAGAACGGTTCAGAAGTAGAGGATCTGACTGGGAGAGAGAGAGAGATCTTCCTCATGCCTGCTCTCGACCTGACCTGTGCAAGCTGCCTCACCTCCACAAATGCCCATGTCCTCTGAGCATTGACAAGGTGATCCTGTGTTCCTCAGAAGCCCGGTAAGGGTCAAGGGACACAAGAGCCTTTGCCTGCTACGTAGGCAATATGACAGTAAGATTTTTGAAGTCATTCATCCAGAGATGCCTTGACTGTCTTCACCCCAGTGTGTTCTGTATGTGAACTGTGAACAAGAGTCCTGGGGAGACTTACTGGGGAGACTTACTGGGGAGACTTACTGGGGAGACTTACTGGGGAGACTTACTGGGGAGACTTACTGGCTACCTAACCACTCAGCTGAAAATCAGAAAGTACAGACTTGAGTCTTAACTCAACCACTTACCAGCCATTATTCAGGTTCCTTGACATCACCCGTAAACTGAGAACTATATTAGACATCATATAGGATATCTGTAGGGGTAGAGCATGTGTGTGATGTCCACACAGCAGGCCTGGCGGATGGAGTTCTCTTTACTGATTGGTTGTGCTTTGGTGAAGTCAGGTTATCCCCAGGTCCAGCCCGTGCTGAATCCCAGAGAGGATTCTGCTCACAGAGTGTGCTGTATCAGGAAGTGACATGTGGATGTGAGTTGTAATTCACCCATCTGGTGACATGTGTGGACTGTGTGGGAAGAAGCAGAGAGGGATTCAGTGAGAGCAAAGTCAGGGTAGAGAGCTTATACCAGCGTTACCACTAGTCTACACCAGGCAGAAAGAATCGATCTGTCAGGGAAACTGTCTACCACCAGGCAGGAAGATCTGATCTGTTACGCACACTTTCTCCCATGGCCAGCCAAAGAACTTATCTGGGTATTATCTGGGAACACGTGGAAACTCATATCTGGCCCATCATTGCCCCAGAAGCCAGCCTTGGTGGATGGTTTGTGATCAGTGTAAGAATGTGTAGGCACTCTGCTGCTTCTGTCTGAGGGCCCTGTGTCTAAAAGGCTGGATAGCTCCATTGCCTTATGACACTGCATCAGAAGTCTGGAGCCAATGTTCTTCTCCTGAGGTATGAAGAATGCCAGATTTCAAAGGCTGAATCCTCCCTTTCTGCTGCTTCCCCTTGTGTCACCGCCCTTAAAAAAATTAATCTTGAGAATTTTCGTATAATGTATGGCCACCCTTCTTTATATAGCTGCAGGCTTTTGATGTTTTGTCTGTCTAAAAATAGTTACAAGTGTTGTGTGTGTGAGTAGTGTGAGTGTAATTAGCCTGTCTGTCTGTCTATGTATGTTGATAGGCACCTCTGTCTGTGTATGTTGGTGGGCACATGGTGTAGAGTATGTGAGGAGGTCAAAGGAACATTTGTAGAAATTGGTTCTCTCATTTCACCATGCCTTTACCCTTGGAAGCATAGGTCTTCAGGCTTGGTGACTGGCACCCCTGCCCACTGAGTAGTCTCACCAATCCACATTTCTTGATTTCATTTACTCCAAGCATGTCTAAGTCCCGCCTCTGGCTTGTGATATATTTTGGCTTTGGGGTATCTCCTGCCTATTTGATGGCATCTCTGTATGTTGTCTTGGCTCTTTTACTCGAGGACAGCTTGCATGCTCTTGGCCTGTCTTCTTCAAAGCCTTTACTTTTGAAAACATTGTCTTCGTGGCATTTCTAAATTTATGCAGCAGCTTAGCTCTCAGAGAACTGGGATATACTGTAGGCCCGTGGACCGTGCCACCAGATGGGCATGGGACTGGTGAGGTGGGGCATGCTCAAACCCCAGGAATCTCAGAGATCAGAGACTGTAGAAGTCGGGGCTTCCCCCTCCCTGCTCAAATGCCTGCTCTGGGGAACATGACCACAGCCCTCAGATAAGATGCCCAGGGCCCTCAGTTATGTAGCACACCTTCCGGAAAGCCTCTCCATGCTAATGAGGCATTTCAATAGCCTTAGCCTTCAGCCAATGACCTTCACTCCCTGGATATTCTCACAACCTTCCCCAAAATTATATAATCCCTAGTTCACCCTGAATAAAGTGTATTCATTCATATCTACCCCCAATAAAGAAATATGAACAAGCTAAAATAATCTCAGAAAGCTGCTTCTTTAAGGATTGCCACGGGGAGGGTCTTTGCCTAAAAGAGCCGTAACACTGGTTCCCTAAAGAAGACCTCCCCTCTTCTTCCACCCCTGTGGCATTCGCTCCCAACCTGGAATCCTGCCCATCCTCGACTCTACGTTCCCCTTCTGGCCTGGTGTGCAGCAGTGTCTGACGCCTGGAAGGGAGGCAAAGACTGCAGACTCCCCATCCCAGACTTTGCCCAGTCCTCCCCTCCCCAAGCCAGTGTATCGGTGGTGTCCAGGTGCCGCAAGTGGAGATTCAGAACATGGGACCACAATGTATTAAAAGTTATTATTTAGAAGCTGGCCCTTCAAGGGGACACTGAGTCCCGTAGAGGAGTTAAGTACTTCCTTCTTGAGACAGGGATACATACCTATGTTCACCATATAGTAAGTATTCTGCCATCCCTGTGGCACAAACAGAACGCCACCTTTGGCTGGCCATCGGAGAAAGTGTGCCTCGTTTCCCTGATGGACCAGATCTTTCTGCCTGGTGGTAGGGCGGTGGTCGTGGTGGTACAGGCACTTTACCCATAGTTACTCTTGGGCTGGGATTCGTTCACACTGAAACCCTCACCCTTCTGTCCACACAGTCTACCATGTCAAGGCTCCTGGGAAAAAGTAGAGTCCTGATGGCGACATGGTCCGCCTCTAATCCTAAAATGACCTCCAATTATTCTTAAAATTAAAGACCCATTCTCATCTGAGTGCTTAAGGCATCTGGCCTTAACTAGTCTCAGCTGTGATTTCCATTTGTTTTTCTGCATGTATTCTAGTATTCTTGGCTGCATTTCTTCCTCCTCCTCCTCCTCCTCCTCCTCCTCCTCCTCAGATAGGGTCTCATGCAGCCCAAGTAGTTTTGAACTCCTTGTGTAGCTGAGGCTAGTCCCGGACTTGGAATCCTCTGGCCTCATCTTTCAAATGTAGCAGCTAAGGATGCATGCCCCCAGTGGTTGCTTCTTCATAGCACTGCACAATGCTTTCCATGTTTCTTGAAGACTTCCTGTCTTCATCTATTCTTTCCTCTCATTCCTTCTGTTTGGTGGAAACATTTTCCCAACAAAGTGAAGCTCAGGAGGGGTCTTGAATGGTGGCCAGGGAGTCTTCCATCATCTGTACTCACAGCGTTGAAGATCACCCTTGAGTTTTCAAGACCCACCTTCAACCTCAATAGGCTTAAGACATCTCCCAGTAGATCTTTGTGCTTTTGCTCATTCTCCCATGTGCGTCAGTACTCTTAGACGTACAGCCTTTCTGTAGGTCTCATTCGAGTGAGACTAAAAGTCTTTTGAACATTAGATTTGATCTTTCCTTTCCTGTGCTATGCACACAGTGCTCTCTCACGGAAGAGCAAAGTTTGTGCATCTGCTGCATCAAGCAATGACTCTAAACAAAGGTGGGACCTTTCCGCAGATCGCCTTCTCCTTCTAGCTTCTTTTTAGGTCAAATAGACCTTCCACAAAAAAGGAATGATCTTGGCTAGGGGTGGTAGTAAATGCCTTTAGTCCCAGAACTCGGGAGGTAGAGATAGGTGGATCTGTTTGAGTTAGAGGCCAGCCTAGTCTACATAGGAAGTTCCAGGCCAGCGAAGGCTACATAGTAAGACACTGTCTAAAGAAACTGAAATAAATAACTACATAGATAAAAAGGAATGATCTTTGTGGTCATAATCGAAAACCAGTCTTAAGCATAAACTGTTGGATCAAAAACCTAGTGTGTTTCCAGTCACTTTCACCATGCAATGGCTCTCATGCTCTGCCCACATGGAAACTCACACTGTGGTTGCTGAAAGTTGATTTTTGTGGCCACCGTTCACACATAATGAAGGATATCGTGTGTGGTTATTTTAGATCTAGGAAAGTCAACCTTGAATGCTTCAAACCTGTTCAGCCAATCTCTACTTAGGAAAAAAAAAAAATAAAGAACAGATGGAGTTGTTTCTTCAAAGCATTTGATTATCGAGCACACATTTTATGGGACCTCAAGGGTCACTGAAGTTCCTGTCTTATCACTCGAGCTGCATTCCTGAACCTGTAAAAGAAATGAGCTGCTTAGCGTGTTCCTTTGTAGCTGGCCCCCACGCCTTTGGATCTACCTGTTTTCAGGATGCCTTTGGGCAGCCGTAATAAAAGGATATTTTCCCGTACGGTATGGAGGCTAGTCTCCTCACAACAGCTTGGCAAGGAAAAGAATAAAATCTATTTTACATCTCCTGAATGACTCTAATTGGGTTTTGAAGACCAAACAATTCCCTTCAGTACAGCTGGGGCTTTGGGTAGCCCCAAACCAATTAACTCAAATTATATAATTTCCCCCCCCTACTCCCTAAACTTGACTTGCTTAGTTAGCAGTGAGGGGGGGTAGTGTGGACGCCTCTGCTGCCTGGCACAATGAGCGAACTCAGCTGTGGGCCAGCCAGAAGCATCTTACCTATGGAAAAGGAATAAAGGCAAACTCGAGTTGAGCGGCCGTGTCCTTGGTATGGCTCTCTCTTCCTTCTACAGTGTAATTCCAAATTTGACATAAATGTATTAATGGATTATGGGAGAGCAGAAAACATCCGAGCCTTTGAATGGGAGCAAGCAAGCTTGCTCTTGGAAATGTGCAGGGCTCATTATGGCACCTAGATTTGTGAGGTGGCGGCCAGAGCCATGGGGACAGTCTGAGGAGGACTCTTAGCAGGTGTGCGCCTGCACTCCAGTGGTTGTTTGAAGGCACAGGAGTGATATGAAGAGTAGATTTCCTCTTTCTTCTTGTGTGATTTGAGATTGAGATGAGAATAAGAGAAATGATAAAATCCTGTGACAATGCTAAGTATGGATCTATCTTCCATATTATACCATCATTTACTTGTTTTATGTATGTGAGTACACCATCACTCTCTTCAGACACACCAGAAGAGGGCATTGAATCCCATTACAGATGGTTGTGAGCCACCATGTGGTTGCTGGGAATTGAACTCAGGGCCTCTGGAAGAATAGTGCTTTTAACCACTGAGCCATCTCTCCAGCCCTATCTTCCGTATTAAAAGTACAATGATCTTAAAGTCAGAACAGTATCCTAGAGTCTGACTGTATGCCGAAAATCTTTTGCAAGTTTTGTTACAAACAGCTCAATCCCCCTCCCCTATTTTCTATACAACATTGTATTCTATTATCCTTTTAACAAGATCCTTGACACAAGATCCTTGTGACTCTTAATATTGGCAAATTACATGTAAGCCTCGTCAGTTCAATGGTAGAAAGAAAGGATCGTTGGCAGTCCCAGCATCCCAACGGTAGGTCTCTCAGGGATGCTCACACTCACAGTCTGTCTGTGAGATCCCAGCTTCTAAGTGCTGACCTTTCAGATATCAAAAGGAGAAAAAAGCAGACACCCCTCAGGGACTCTCTTCTCGTCTAAGAATATAAAACATAGCGGCGAGCTTGCCCTGGTGTTTTCTCACACATTCCTGTCTGAGCAGATGCCGCCCTGGAAACTGTTGGCTCCTTTGACTGCAAGATTCCAGCAGCCTCCTGCAGCAGGCCACGAGAATCTGGGTGCTGGGAGTTACCTTTCAGGTCTGACTGCTCATGCAGAACAGGAAACTGAAAGAATTGTAGTCATCTCAGAAGCGAGTAGGCCATGTTCTACAGCAACCATGAATGAAATGTCATTTTGTCTTTTGTATGTGTGTATTTAAATACAGTTTCTGTTTCATAAAAAAATAAATGAATATTATTGAACCTAAAGATACCTTTCTTGCCAGGTGTGGTGGCTCACGCCTTTAATCCCAGCACTTGGGAGGCAGAGGCAGGCGGATTTCTGAGTTCGAGGCCAGCCTGATCTACAAAGGGAGTTCCAGGACAGCCAGGGCTACACAGAGAAACTCTGTCTCGAAAACAAACAAACAAACAAGCAAAAATAAAACAAAAAATATACCTTTCTTTTTTTTGTCCCACAATGGAAATTCATCCCAACTTTAAACCTAGTTTACTCCAGTCAAGCTTGAAGGCAACGTATCCGGTAAGATTTAATTTTTCACTCCTGGTTATATGGCAGCAGTCACTGGAATACTTTCCAATGATTTTGCAGCCCTGCTTGAGCTGGAACTCACTCTGTAGTCCAGGCTGGCCCTGAAGTGACTGTCTCTGCTTCCCAAATACTGGGATTGAAGGTGTACACTACCACTCTCGACCTCCTTCTCCTTCTCTCCAAGACTTTCTGAGATCAAGCTGAGGAATCGACAGGTTGCTCAGTGGTTTTCTTCAAAAGCCACTAGCATCAGTGTTGAGTGCATGTTTTTCCTCCCGGCCCCAAACTCCTGTAATAATGACTCTGAGACATGAAATATATTTACAAACACCTTAGCCATAAATGTTTTGGTTGGTTCCCCAATTAGATCATAACTTAATATCCCATTTATTCTAATGTAAGTTTTGCCACGTGGCTTCTATCCTCTTCCATGTTCTCAGGTGAAACCCCCAGCCCTTCTCTCTATCCCAGAATTCCATCTCCCTACCGGATGTCTCACCTTCTATTTCTTGCCTAAGCTTATAGGCCAATCAGCATTTGATTGACAGGTGCTTCTTTCATACAGTACACAAGAGATTCCCTCTACACATTAGTGTCCCAGAGGTAGAGGACCAGCTTTTCAAGGCCTTCGAAGTTACGGTACCAATGATCAAGGCTTAGGCTTCTTCTTTTGAAAGTCTCCATCTTTGGGGATGTTGGTTCCTAAATTCAGGAGCCATAGGCCCAAGGATAAGACTCAGAGTACAGCTACCAAGTGAAACAGAGACAGTAGATTTTCAAATTTAAATTCTGAAAAGAGAGCTGGAGAGATGGCTCAGCACGGACTGCTCTTCCAGAGGTCCTGAGTTCAATTCCCAGCAACCACATGGTGGCTCACAACCATCTGTAATAGAATCCAATGCCCTCTTTTGGTGTGTCTGAAGACAGCTACAGTGTACTCACATACACTAAATAAATAAATGAATAAATCTATTTAAAAAATCTGAAGAGAATGTTAAAAATGATTTGACTTCTTTTTTGGGAAAGAAATGGAGGAGCCATGGCAGACTAGAAAGGAAACTGACTTGTTCAAGGTCAAGTGTTGACATAATGGTACATCCTGTATGGGGTTTGGTTCTTTTGACTTAACTGAAGATGATCTTTGGCAGCCAATGCCTCTTACATCTTAATGCCAAAAACATGTCAGTTACTCTTCTGGCTTCTGGCTTGGGGATGGTAGGGGAACACTCTGACCTACAGGTTGCACTTCATCCCACTGCCTCTCCCTAGATAAATTTGCCATTTGTGTTGGGAATAGAATGTGGGAAATCAGGTGGTGCCAGAATAACACTTCTCCCCTTTGGATGCAAATCTTTCAGATGTGTTTATGCATCATAGCTGCTTCCACCTCTGAACCTTGGCTGCCACTCCTGTCTGGGGAATCCTCCCTGAAAATCAAAGCACGGGGATGGTTTATTTTAGAAGTATCTTGAAAAGGATAATGTTTGACCGCTCTCCTCCGTGCCTTTCCCTCTATGAGCCTTGTGTAATGATCCAGAGACAATCAATTGGACACTGCATTTTAAAGATAAGGACGGGGATTTTACTTCTGGGTAACCCGGTGACCCCAATCAATCTCTGTCTTACAAACCCTCTGAAGATTTGATGCTCCACTCCGCAATTCAGGGCAGCTTCCGAGGACGGCAACAGATGTTGCAATCCAAACACCTTTATTAACTATTTATCTTCAGATGTGTATCAAGGACCTCTTGGCCAACAGGAGTAGTAGATAGCCCCTTCAATGAGGAACCTTCGCTTTCATCTTCAAGCCGTTTCCCTCTGTAATCCCTTTGAGAAGGAATAAAAGTCGCTGACAATATTTAGCTCCTTTAAAAGTCTGTCATTCTGAAAAGCAGATGTTGTCTATCCAGTTAAAATGTGCCTGGTAAGTGGCATGTCATACACATACTCACATACACACACACACACACACACACACACACACACACACCATTGTAAAAAGCATCAGATAAGCATAGGGTAGGCAGTTAACAAAAGTGGAGATTTCAGTGTTCAACTTTTTTTTTTTAATGAAATCAATAATTATATTTCATTTGCCAGACTTCGGCCTCCGTCGAACGAGAACTTTAAGGCTATAACGAGTGATCCTTCCCACCTACCTGCTTTACAAGACTGTCAGGAGGATTATAAATGATGCCAGGGGTAATTGAAGCCTTGGGAATGAGACACAAGGCCAAAATATTTGAAGCAGGACTCGGTGTAATCCTCCGTAATTGAACTCATCAAGGCTTTGTTCTCTAGAGAGCTCTCCCCCGACAGTTTAGTGGGTTTGTTCCTTGGACAGAAAATAAACTATTGTGGGTCAAGGGGGATAGTGTTCTCCTCCTCTGGTTTAACTCACTGACCAAACGGGCTAACTCTCTCATCCTGGAATGAGTAGGCCTCGTCTTCAAGTACAGTGGGGGTAGGGGTAGAGGTGGGGGTGAGAGTGGATGAGGTAGGGGGGTGGGGGTTGGGGATGGGGGGGAGTAAAGTGTCAACCTCTGAGTGTCCTCCCTGCTATTTGTCTTCAGTTGGCTAAGCATGTGACCATTTCACTTCTGGCTTTCCTTCCACCCTACCCAGGCCCAAGTAGGATAAAGAGGACTCTAACATTACTGAGCACAGTGTGTGACAAGATCTTAAACTGGGGACACTTCTGTGTGGTTGGCTGTCCTTTTCGTACAATTAAATTGTTGCTAACTTCCCAGTGCCTTGCCTTACTTGCTGCCATAGCATGGACCCTCAGACAAAGGGTCACAGGGTCACACCAAAGAGTGGGGGTGGAGCGTGGGGCGGGCAGAAGAAGAAACAGGGAAATCATGAGTTCAGACTCATCTTGGGGTTTTTAGTGAGTTCAAGACCAGGCTGCCCTGCACAATAAGACCCTGTCTCAAGCAAAACAAAACAAAACAACACATGTTGAGGGTGCAGTTCAGTGGTAGAGCACTTGCCTTACCTAGACAAGGCCTTGGGTGCAATTCCCAGAGTCCCCTTCCTTCAAAGACTTAAAGAGTGGAGATCTGTGGATGAGGGACTGTATGCAAGCTTTTCACAGATTGGAGCTAAAAGTTAGCCTGTGGGAACGAGTCTAGTTACCCATTTCCTTTTCCTGGTGAATTAATAAGTTTTTTTTATTTGAATACCTGTCCAAGGAAAGTTCTGTACAACTACATTTAATAAAGTGTTATTTAAGTTATAAATCTATCATGTGTTTTGTGTATGTGTTTATTAGGGTGTTTGTTTTGGGGGCAGGATCTCACTGTGTTGTGCCCATGCCCTGTAACTAACTATGTAGACTACACTGGCCTCAAACTCACAGAGATCTGCACGCTGGTGCCTCCTGAGTGCTAGAAATGTGGACCACCATGCCCAGTGCTACCTTGTGCTTTTAGATATTGAAATGGACACTCGTGGAACTCTCAAGTTCATGTATGACTTGAAGTGCTACAAAATTAATATTCGTTAATCCTTAATATGATGCATCCCAGCTTCTACTAGTAAACAAATTCTGACTAGCCCTGAAAAAGGATTAAATTATCTTTGCATTACTTCTGTTAAAAAAAATAGTATACCAAAGTCATTGGTACACTAAGAAGCAATCAAAAAGTGGTAAAATGTAGATTAAACGTTGTTCCATGGGTAGGAAGATTGTAAGAGTCAGAGGTGAGAAAGAACTGCCTCAAAACAATGTGACCTATGTAACAAGGTGGCAGGACCTGAGCAATGCAGTGTGAACTCTAGCTGGTTTTGCCCTTGCAAGACCTGCACAAGATTGGGCCTGCCAGCTTTCCATCACTGGCCAGAGAAGGGCTCATGAAACCCGCCCCTCCCTGATTGACAGGTGGTGATGTATGTGGGCGATGTTTTCTTCTTTGGTGTAAGCACTGATAATTTGCCTTTGCCCTGTAAATAACCTCCCATGCTCTTGCAGGCGAATCAATTAAGCTCAGTGGGTTACACATAAAAAAGTATGTCAGTAAGAAGGGTGTTTGATGGGAAGATGAGCATAAATGTGAGGATTGGTTGTGAGACAGGGTAATGGGGCGAGAAGGGTTAAAATGAATTGCATACAGGTATGAAATTGTCAAAGAGTAAAAAAAGATAATTTTTAAAGATACGTAAAAGCTAAAAAGTATTTTTCTTCTAAAACAATTATGAAAATGCTGCTTCTACAAATTTTAAATGTCTGAAGCATTTGCTAATTTTATAAAAACTTATCTTTGTTCCACATGTTCTATTTGTCATTTTTTTTATATGCTCCCCCATATTTATCCACCTCTGGGATATGGGTGGGGGTAGGTGATGTCATGCTAGAGTCTAATCCTTCGTCAAAGTTTGTTTGATTAGAGGCGCGGGGTGGAGGGAGCCTTTCCCCCTTCCCTCCACACCATGTTTAAGGTCACGAAGGCTTTAAAGCTTTCTGCTATATGGCATCTTAGGGGAACAGCCAAAGCCGCAACTCAGAGAGTGAGGTAGACCTTCGAGAGGGAGTTATCTTCAGGGAGATACTTTAAGAACTTTTGAGTCATGTGACTGGTAGGCGTTTTAAATTGCGTGGCATGAGTGCAGAGAAAGAACAAGAAGCGATTGCGGCCAACCTGGAGTGTCCCGGAGCAGAGGTCAGAGGAACAGGTACCCACAATCCCTAGCACAATAAGACAGTAAAGTGTAGGACCTTAAACAAGAACTTGCAAGGTGGTGTGCCGACTGGGAAAGGGGAGCTGGAGACCATGAGCTGAAAAAAAAAAAAAAAAAAAAAAAAAAAAAAAAAAAAAAAAAAAAAAAACAAAGCAGGCAGAGGGAACAGCGCCATCCAGAGGAAGCTAGGGAATGATGCGCGCTTGTGGGGATCGCTAGCTAAGACTGTAGGAACACTACAATGAGCCACTCACTCACTTGCCATCCTGAGGTAAGGAAGGGATGGTCCCCTTACCCAGCGCACAGAGAGATTGATAGGAGGACACTTGTAGGACTTCAGAGGCACATAGTGTATGCTAGCTCTTGCCACTCGAACGCAATTTTAAAAATAAATAAATAAATGACACAAATATTGGTGCAGTAAAGAAAGCCTATAATCTCAGTACTTCAGAACCCGAGGCAGGAGCAGGCCAGCCTGGCTCTATAGTGGGTTTTAGGCTAGCCTGGGCTATATAAAGAGACACTGTCAAAAAATCAAAAGCAGGGACTCACAAGATGGCTCAGCAGGTAAGGGCACTTTCCACCAAGCCTGACACCAGGAACCCACATAGTAGAAAGAGAGATCTGATGGCCCTGAGTCGTCTTTTAACCTTTGCATGTGTGATATTCAAACACACTAAATAAATGTAAAAGGAAAAAAAAAGATTTAAAAATCAAATGAAGAATTCAGCGAGGCTGGTGTATAAGAACATGATGGGTCAGAACCCGACTAAGGATAAAGAGGCTGGACTAGCATGAGGAAGTGTCAGAGTGGAAGGACCACTGTAGTCTGCCAAGAAGAATTCTCCAGGCTGCCCTGGCTATGAATGGCCCCGAAAATAATGTTCTCCAGGCCCTATAGAGGCATGGGGCCTAGGGGACTGGATATTAGTAAAAGTCTCAGATTCAGTTTTTTGTTCTGTTTTTCTTGTTCCTGTTTCTGCTTATGCTACTTAAGACATATTTTATTTATTTTTTACCTTGGGGCTAGAGTGGGCATTGTCGAGCACTAAGGGATGGCTGAACCTGTCTTTCAAAACCACTATTCCCAGGTCTCTTCCTGCAGCTAGCCATGATGAAGCAAGTGGCCGTGAGAGTGTGTGGAGGGAGAAAAGATGTGACCTGGGATGGAGTGAGACCTTTCAGAAGCCAACTAGCCATCCTCAGGCAGGGCTGTGGAAGGTAATGGCCTGAACTCACCTCATCTCAGGCATCACTCCAGTACCAATCCCTGTGTGACCTTGGATGAAGTATAGTTCCTATGTTAACTGCAGCTATGTCCTGAAGAGAGAGAGGACACATATGCACACAAGCACACACACACACATACACACATGCGCACACACATGCACACACACTCACTCACTCATGTGCACGGTTCACTGGATGGGATGGTCAGAGAGACAGACAGAAAGATGGAGAGGGCAGGGCACCAAGTAGGCAAACTCTAAAGTCCCTTTCAGCTCCAAGTTTACCTGATTATCAAACAGTTTAATCTTTGCAAAACCCGTTGCAAAGGCCACAGCCAGGAGACAGTTTTTGCAACCGGTCTCCAATGCAAGCCTTGGGGGTTATTCAAAGGGCACCGAACAGCCCCACATCAAGATAAGAGAAGGAACACCTCCAAGAGCCTCTCTCTCCCTCTGTGCTCACACGCACCTCTGCATGTGCCCCTTGGGGCTTGCTTGTTTAACCCTTATGACCCTGCACTGTTGAGTGGGGGCAGCAAGAAGCAGTTAGACTCTGTGGTGCTAGTGATGACCTCCTGGCTCTGGGACAGTGCCCTGCTGTCCCTTTGCCAGAGACCTGTGAGTTAGGATTTCAGAGTTCTGCTCAGAAGCCTTGTGACTCTATAGACTGAAAGCAAAATGAATTTTCCACAAGTCACTTACACACATACATACATCTCAGGATAGTTTCTACATCTTAAACACTATGTTTCCCTGCAAGAAGGTCCTTCTGTTTTATAATTGGTTCTGTTTTATAATTGGAATTTTTTTATTGTATCCTTCCTCACCAAATTATAGGATAATCTAATTTTTAAAACGTATTTGTTTGTTTTTATTTATTTTATGTGGATAGTTGTTTTGCCTGCATGCATGCCTGGGGCCCAAGGAAGAAGAGGATGCTGAGTTCCTGAAAATGGAGTTACAGATGGTTGTGACCTGTCGTGTGGGTGCTGGGAACTGCCCTTTGAGAGAGCAGCCAGTGCTCTTAACCATTGAACCATATCTCCAGCCCAGGCTAGTTTTTAGTATTTTAGTATTAATTTTAAATTTTAGTATTAGATTAAAAAGTGATCATTGGGAGATAGATATGGCTTATGTGCTTTCATTCCAGCACTTGAGAGGGAGAGAGGGAGGGGAAGGGGAAGGGGGAGGGAGAGGGAGGGAGAGGCAGATGGATCTCAGGGTTTGAAGTTAGCCTGGTATATAGAGAGTTGCAGGCCAAACAGGGCTGTATGGTGAGAACCTGTTCCAGGAGAGAGAGAAGAAAGAAAGAAAGAAAGAAAGAAAGAAAGAAAGAAAGAAAGAAAGAAAGAAAGAAAGAAAGAAAGAAAGAAAGAAAGAAAGAAAGGAAGTTGGTTTTTTTTTTGTTTTTTGTGTTAAAGAAAAGAAAAGAAAAAAAGAAGAGAAGAGAAGAGAAGAGAAGAGAAGAGAAGAGAAGAGAAGAGAGGAGAGGAGAGGAGAGGAGAGGAGAGGAGAGGAGAGGAGAGGAGAGGAGAGGAGAGGAGAGGAGAGGAGAGGAGAGGAGAGGAGAGGAGAGGAGAGGAAAGGAAAGGAAAGGAAAGGAAAGGAAAGGAAAGGAAAGGAAAGGAAAGGAAAGGAAAGGAAAGGAAAGGAAAGGAAAGGAAAAGAGGGGCTGGAGAGATGGCTCAGCGATGAAGAGCCCTGGATACTCTTCCAGAGGTCCTGAGTTCAATTCCCAGCAATCACATAGACCTCACAACTGTCTGGAACTCCAGTTCCAGAGGCTCCAACACCCTTACACAGACATACATGCAGGCAAAATACCAATGCACATGAGATAACAGTAAAAATCAAGAAGCGTTTTTTAAAAAAAAAAAGAGAGTTGGTTTCATTCGTAATGAGAGGCCTGCTCCTGGGCCCCTTATCTCTGGGGCTTTGTGTTTGTGAGATAAACTGTGGTAAGAATGACATCATCAGGCCTTCCACCCTGCACACGCCTCTACCCACAGCTTGGAGCCATCTGCTTTAGCCTTATCTCGCTCATTAAGTTTTAACCTGAGTGTGCACATGAACTCGCTGTCTCAAGACACACAGCGGTTCCCTGGGGGTCACATTTAGACTGGCTTGTTCCCGGATTCCCTGTCTTACTTTTAGGGATATGATGACAATAATGTGCAGAGAAGAAAATATAAACTCTCAGGGAAACACAGCACTCCCTCATGTGAGAGAAAATGGGGGACATGTGTAGAGCTAGTACTAACAGGATCTGCTAGCGGAGTGATAAAGTGGTAACGGCTGGGGGAGAGAGAATAGAGGGGAGTCAGAGGCTCAGGACGATTCCCCTGCCTGCTGTGTAGACTGCTCCAGCAGTATTGTTCCTTGAATGGCTGTTTTCCTCCTCCTGGGGAGCGCCCCCGCCCCTCCCCCACCACATACCCAAGGCTTGTAAGCTTTGTCTTAAAGTAGGGCACAGAGAAGGGGGTGTCTTCTCTTAGTGTCAGATCCTACAGCCACCTTCCAAGTTCTCTCCCACAATTCACCTTGTGCCCATATGTCACTCTGAGAGCGCCACCCCCCAAAACCGGCCTTAATGACTGAGACTTGATGGAGGTGGAGTGGGAGACCAGGTGCCAGGTGTCAGTGAGAAGGACCTGAGAAGGAAAAGCCTGAAGTAATCTCAGCCCTGAGTGTCAGGGCGCAGTTTCTGTTTGACTACAGCAAAGCCCTTGAGACAAATATTTATCAAGGCCCCCTAGAAGCCCCGTGCTTAAGTGTTCCTTCGCAGCACGAGAACAAAGAAATGTGGTCCAGGCTCAACACATCTGAGGCGGCTTCACACACATCCGACCCGGGCCTCAGGCCCCTGAAAGTCAGGGTTTCTGTTCGGCAGAGAGAAGGAAGCTTGCTTCACAGCAACCCCAGGATTCTCCGCAGGAGGGAAACGAGGCTGAGGCCAGGCCAGGTTGAGTCTGTCTCCTGCTGTCAATTACACAGGGCACAGAATGCTTGGGTTGTATCATCTGTCAATCTCAGGCCTTGACATCCACCTGGGATTTTCCTACTGTGAAGCAGCCAGCAAGCAACAGCTCTGTCCTAGCTCACTTTGCTCCCTAAAGTCTTTCCTTGCCTACTTTTGCTCCGCACATCTCTCTCTATGTACTGTTTTGCCCACTGCATCCTGTTCTCCACTGATCCAACACACACACATTCACGCGTGCACACATCTGTTGGGCCTGTACCATCTCAGATATTGTCGTCCTCCTTTTGCAGGACCCTTTCAGACCATCAGACTGTTTTCTTCCAAAGCTAGTCTACACTGAGCAGACTAGCTGGTTTTCCCACAGGACTGGTTCAACCTTTGGTTCTAGGGAAAGACTCTGGTTGTGGCCCCCCTACTTCAGGAATTCTCCAGCATCATCTGGTCAATGAGATGGCCCCTGAAAGGCTCTAGCCCTCTAAGTCCACATTCCTTTATTCCACCATCAATAAATAAGCGCTGGGGACCCAGATCGTTTAGCTAGGACAGCTGAGAATGTTTATAGATGGCTGAAGTACTTCCCTGGGGTTGTGGGGTTGCACACCAGGGAATGGACTCCAGGTGAGCCATGAGGGCCCGGGACAGAGGGATGGAAGCATCTTAGAGTCAGAATCTTTGGTTATAGTTGAACAGTATTTTAGTACAAGTCTCAAACCACCACCAACAAAATGTAATGACTGTTTCAAAGCACACCAATAGTGAGCAAGCCTGAAGCTCACAGGACCACCTGACCAGGGTTTCTCATTGAAGTTCCTCCCGAGGGACCTTATTTTGTGTCACCTTGACAACAAAAGTATTTAATATACACCATATGAAGAGACAGGGAGAATTTTAAAAGATTTTCCTGGCCCATTCACCTATTGTTATAAAATAAATTACCCCGAAGGGAAATTAAAACAATGACTTATTATGCCCTCCCAGAGCTGATTGGCTGTGCTCAGCTGAGTGGCTGTTGCCTAAGTCGCTCAGGTGACCACAATCATGTGTCAACCTGACTGGAAGTGGAGGGGCTATGATAGTGCATCTGCACGGTTAGTTCTTTGGGTCTGGCAATCAACTCCGTGTGATCCCTTATCAGTCAGGTGCGTTTCCTGATACAGTGTAGGGTGTTGTAAGAGAGTAGGGAAGGCGTTCGAGACCTCATAGAGCAGTGGCTCTCACCTTTCCCGATGCTGTGACCCTTTAATGTTGTGGTGATTCACCCCCAACCACAAAATTTTTTCCTCGCTACTTCAGAACTGTAATTTTGCTACTGTTATGAATTGTAACGTAAATATCTGTTTTCTGATGGTCTTAGGTGGCCCCTGTAAGAGGGTTGTTCGTTATGTTGAGAAATGCTGTCTCAGAGCCTGCATAATGCAGCATATGCAAAGTTGCTTTTGCCACGTTCTGTGGGTCAGAACATGACCAGCTTAGGTTCAAAGGAGGTGGAAAAGACTCTGCCAGGGATAGGAACAGCCAAAAGGTGATCACAGTCAACCTGCCACACTTCCCACATTGCCCTCCACCCTGTCCCCTGGGTGTTCCCTATAAAGAGCATGTGATAAATGTCTCTACCTGTGAAGAGGACTTCAGGATCTAGTCATCTATCAAGTATCAGTCCCTCCCCACTTTGAAGGCTCTAGCTGGTCAATTGCCACACAGTCAGTGCTTTAGAGGAAAACTGGCTTCACCTTGTTCTTATTAGTAAAACTAGTGAGTATAGTAGACTATTAGCCACACCGGACTCCAGCCATTGAACCCCCAGGACTCCAGCCAATGACTCCCCAGAACTCTGGCCATTGATCCCCCAGGACTTCAGCTATTGGTCACCCAAGCACTCCAGCCATTAGCCACTGAGAACTCCAGCCACTGACCATCCAGGACTCACTCCATCTAGTGATCACTCAGAACTCCAGCTACTAACCACTCAGGACTCCAGCCACTGGCCACCTAGCTATTAACCACCCAAGACTCACTTCAGCTCCTCACCACCCAGGATCTCAGGACCACACAGCCCTACACCAGTGATCTGAGGGCATTATCCTGCCCATGAAGGTTGGTTGAGGAAGAGTATACTGCTTCATATAGACTAATGAGAAACGAAAGGGGGTTTCCAGAAGTTTCTTGGAAAGAAGATGGTTTGTTGTAAGGAAACACATCTGGAATGGTGGTTTCTTTTCTGTGCATGGAGAGGGGAGGGCTAGGCTGCTGCCTTCTATTTCTAAGCTAAGGATGGGATGAAATCATCAAAGAGAGGAGGGCAAAGCCAAGAGGCACAAGAAGATGTAGCAGAAGTTTGTTCATCCCATGTTTGAACACCAGCCTTGGCCTCTGGACTTACTTTAGTTCTGTGAGCCATTAATGCTGTTTTTGCTGATTAAACTCAGGGTTTCTATTGCAATGCTAAAACACTGAAAGCAATTTGGGAAAGAAAGAGTGTATTTCAGATTATGACTCTCAGCTCGCACTCAATTGATGAGAGAAGTTGTGGCAGGAACTGAAGCAGAGGCCGTGGAGGAATGCTGCTAATTAGCTCACTGCCCATGGTTTGCTCAGCCGGCTCTCTTAGAGCACCCAGGACCACTTACCCAGGGGTGGTGCCACCCATCAAGCTGCACCCACACCAGTCATTAATCTAGAAAATGCACCACAGGCTTGCCCATAAGCCAATCTGATAGGGAACATTTTCTTAGCATGGGTTCTTTCTTCCCAAATGGCTCTAGCTTGTGTCAAGTTGATCTAAAACTACCTAGCACGAGTGTTATATCAGAATCAGGGCCCGAAGCTGTTAGATGGCACATCAAATAACTTCATTCGTAAGTTGCAAAGTAGATCACAATTGTTAAGGAGGATAATCGTCAAAATTTTCTTGCCTAAAATCAGTGGAAGATTCTGTGTCGAGACAGCGCTAGAAACATCCCAGGTGGCATCTGTTCACGCAGTTTTCTCGGGAAAAGAGAACATGACAGCTACTGCAGCTGTTGCAGCTTACACATGGCCACTGCAGGACACTGTTTAAGCCTGTGCCCTCCTGAGAGTATAGATGTTTATATGCCTGAAACACAGGGGCCATCTTTGTGTTCCTATTTTAAATTGTGAAAGTCCACATGAGAAATTTGCCTGGAATTTCAACACACCTCTGCCCCACTATCAAGCAATTCCCCTGGTAGGTGGTTGCCTCGGAAAAATGAAATCAGGTTGAATGAACTCATGGTGGACTCCTCAGGATTTTTTGTGGCAGTTTTGGTCACCAAGGCTTCAACCAAATGCATCTTAGATGTCCCAAAATGGATGCAGGGATCAGTAACTAATTGTGGTACATCCATGCCATGAAATAACATCCAGACCAAACAAAGAAAAGAAGAGCCCGTCACTGGAGCGTGCAATAACACAGGCCTTAGAAAGCACATCAAACAAAGGAAGCCGGCCAGAAAGGAGGGCACATCACACCATTCTACTTCTGTGACACTGTAGAGAAAAACATCCAATCTGGGAATCAGAAGCCAAGTTATCGGTTGCTTTATGCTCTATGCAGACAGAGGGACACAAGGATAGAGAATGAAGAAAACTCCCAGGGTGGTAGAAATGTTTCTGACTGGGTGCTAGATCACATAGGCACATTCGTTTGTCAAAGTTCACTGAGCATTTAAGGTCTGAATGTTTTACTTTGTGCAAACCTGTAGGAGGGGGGCAGGTTTAAGCAAGATTTTAGCTGTAGAAAGGAAGGTACAACATCAGCCATCCAGGCAGTGAGAGACTAGGTGGGTACAGAGCAGTTAAGCACTAGAGTGAGTTTGCAGAGTGTATCCAGGTCCAGCCAGGGCTTGGGAGAACTGTCTTCCCACTAATCCTAATGGCCAGGGCCAGCCAGCATCTTGTGCTCCATGCCAGCGCTGAGCTGTCACCATGGGTCTGACCACAGCTGCTTTAATAGCAGGTTGGGAGAGCCATTTCCTCTCGGCCATACGGCCACATCACAGCCGCTGGCAGCTCTCTCTGGCCTTCTTCCCTCCACCGCTGACTGCCTTGTGGAGTTCACTGAAGAGCTTTCCCTCTCTTCTTCCCCAGACACCCTTCTGGGATATTTCCAGACCCCCTCTGCCCTTTACATTACCAGAACTCTATGGATGATCAACTCTGGATCCTTGGAATTTGGGGGACAGCTTTCCTGGGCCACACAAAAGTCCCTTCTTGTTTTTCAAGTCCATCTCTGTTGTTGTTGTTGTTTCATTTTCTCAACCAAATTGTCAAATCAGATCTCTCCAGATGCCAGCATTTGGTAATAAGTTGCCAGACTGGATGCTCTTCCAAAACAATATTTTGCTCACATTTTTTTCATCTATTCAAATGCTATCTTAGCCTCTCACCAATTTCTTCACTAAAATGTAGTTTCCCAAATGTCAAGTTTGTCCTATTGAACCCCAGCACCAAGCTCTAAGCCTCTTGGAGAACACACAGCTCATTATCTAGTTTTCTTGTCTGTAAGTCACAAGAAAACCTTTTTCATACGCATAAGGTGACTAGATGAAGCTTTTCCCATATTTTCAATGTTAAAATGAAATCTCTGAGACACCAGACACATGGCACCCAGATGAAGCCTGGTTATCTGGATGTGGGGCCACGGGTGCAGTTCAAGGAAGTTTTGGTCACATGCAGCACGCTAACAGCCTGGGGATGTGTGTCTGCTACAGGGAGACCCCCAGCCCCAAGCTTGCTTCCCTCTTCTTCTCCTCTGACTCCAGCAACCTATGATCCCCTTTGGTGGAAAACCCAGGAATACAGTTCACCTAGGGTGTCTTGTACTGCTGCTAGAACTAACTCTTCTCAGGGGTCTCCCCTTAGGTGAGCCCACTGTTGGGGAAGGGGGGAAGCAAGGTAGCAGGACGTTGGGCCCCTGGCCACCTAGTTCTTTAACCAGAGCCAGGGCCCTTTGATCTGTTTCCTATCTGGAGCTTCCATGTAAACCTATCAAGATCATGGATTACTGCTGCCACCTCCCCTGGTATTATGCCCAACACCATCTGATCCTCCAGACTGACACATGAGGAGCAATCTGCCTGACTATCAGTAAGCATTACTACCTGCGAGTCAGACTGGTAGGGAAGATGGTATCTGGGCTAATTTAGCTCTTGTCTCCCCCTCTCCTTCCTTCCCTCTCACTCTTTCTCTTCTTCCTTCCTTCCTTCCTGCTTTCCCTCCTTTCCTCTGGACCCATTCTGGTGTCTTGCCTGGACCAGACCTTCCTGTGGTAGTAAATTCCTTTCACACTTTTGAGTTGTTTCAAAGTGAATTCAGGAGGTGTGTGCGCCTTCCTTCTGGTCTAGACACAATTACAGTAGTCAGAGGAACTGGGCCTGTCTGAGACTCTCACTTGAGTCCACCTGGGCCCATCTGCTGCCGTCGTAAATCTACAGGGAGCCAAAGGTGACTGCCAGAGGGGGATGCTGCAAGCTTTTCTTGCTACCAGTTGCTCCAAGTCGCCTCTGCCAGACCCGAGAAGCGCTGACTCAGCAGAACCAGGCTGCCTCTTGGAGACACGGGGCAGGGTGCGAATTTAAAAGCACAGCGCAAGCCTACCAGAGAGCAAACGCAGAACAAAAGGTTAATTCCACGGATAAACAGCTCTCGGTGGCGCTCGACCGAGCGTCTGGTTCCCATTTCGCGGTGCCATTCTGCCAGATGCTCACTCTGCTTACACATCCTGCTAAGGCTGAGATGAAATACAAAACCAGAAAGCTGCAAGCGTTGCTGGCAGCACAGGGTGGCAACATGCGGGGACACAGAAACCTTGGGAAGTGTCTTAGCTGTTCGCAGACCCCACCGCAACTGGGAAGTGGGGACAGGGCGCTTAGATAAGCTAGTAGAGCCTTACATGCTCAGACTGCTCAGTCTGAGAAATTAAAAAAAAAAAAAAAGAAAAAAGAAAACGTGAATGCGAACGGCAATAGAGGGGGCATGGATCTCTTCACCATTCCTCGGGTGCACTGATGAAATTTAAGAGATTCAGGCCAGCTGGGCGTGGAGGGGCACGCCTTTGATACCAGCACTTGGTTGGCAAAGAGAGGAGGATCTCTGTGAGTTCGAGTCCAGCCTGGTTTACAAAGTGAGTCCAGGACAGTCAGAGCTGGTTATACAGAGAAACTCTGTCTCAAACAAACAAACAAAAAAGAACAAAAGATGAAAGCCATATGTAGTGACTCTTGCCTGGACACCCAGGACTTAGGAGGTAGGGGCAGAAAGATCAGGAGTTCAAGGTCAGGCTGGTGAAATGACTCAGCAGGTAAGAGCACTGACTGCTCTTCTGAAGGTCCTGAGTTCAAATCCCAGCAACCACATGGTGGCTCACAGCCATCCATAATGAGATCTGATGCCCTCTTCTGGTGTGTCTAAAGACAGCTACAGTGTACTTACAATTAAAGATAAATAAATCTTTGGACTGGAATGAGCAGGGCTGGAGCCAGCTGGGCCGAAGCGAGTAGAGGTCCTGAGTTCACAAACATCTGTACAGCTACAGTGTACTCATATACATAAAATAAATAAATAAATCTTTAAAAAAAAAGTTCAAAGTTGTTGGAGACCTTGTCTCAAAACAAAAAAAAAAAGTGGAACAGGAAGCAAATGAGTCACGCGAGGCTCAGTCCGCTTTCCCCAGACTAGGAGATCTAGATTATTTTCTTGTATATCTTCCTTTGTGTAATGTATTATTACAGGTGTCCATTAGTCCCCCTATGAGCAGGCAGGAAGGACAATTCACCATCTTAGGCATTGACTGCATCCTGTATGAAGAGCATCGTGGACCCTTATGTTTCCTTAGCGAAGGACCCAGACTTGATCAACTTTAAATATTCTATAAGACATTAAATGTAAGTTTGCAAATGCACCACCAAGAGTCCTCTATTTGTGTTTTCTGTCCCTGAATCCCAGAGATGGCTCTTGTCTCGTCCCATCTGGAAAGTGAAGATGCTGTCCTGGATGCTTTGCTGTCCACAGACAGAACAAGGGACTGGGCCCTGAGGTATTCTCCATCTTGTTGAACACTGTGTCCAATTGCATTGTCCAAAGCAGCAGGTAGCGGTGAAAGGCCTGTAGGCCCCCATTGTGACCGCCTTGGCTGCAGGTGAAAGGTCAGGTCTCAGGCAAGACTCTGACCCTTAACTTTTTTGTGACGACTGTCACAAGGTAAATTAATCAGATTTATGGCATTAAGCTCTAGCAATATCTTTATCCCCTCAGCTCTTTTTCTCCAGCAAAACTCTGTTGGGAAGGACCCCCCCCCAAAAAAAATTTGATGAAGAACGAGCAGTGTTTTTGGTTTATCTCTCACAGTTTTTACTACAAATTGGAAAGTTATCAGTCGTGTAGAGGGAGGCCAGGCAGCCCCTTCCTTCAAACCGGGCTTTTATAAGTTCCAACAAACTATCCTGGCCCTCAATCAAATGCTCCTTACTGCGGGGACAATGGTGAGGCCAGGATTTGCTGGTGCCGGTAAGTTTCTTGATGTGGGGCAGACACTTCTTACTTGACCAGAACAAGCCAGCAATGTCCATAATTAGGACGCTTTGGGCTCATCCCGAGCAGCCCAAGAAGTTGTGGGGGCCTGAACGGGACTCAGAGGGGCAGGTGGTCTGCTAGGGGCATAAACAGAGAAGCCTGCAGCTTCAAAGCTCGCAGCAGGCGTGGGAAGGCAGGAGACTGCTGACGTCACAGGGGCTTTTCATCCAGCCTCGCAGGAGAGCACCAACTTCCTGCTGATAGAAATTTGTCCGCAATTTTTTTTCTCATTCAGAAGTGACGGGATCCAGGAGACACTAGCTAGATATGATGACTTGATTAAGACTTGTGTAGGCGACCCAGATGCCTGGGAACTGGCGGAGAGGGAGCAGGCGTCAGCCCGCTCCAGGCTTTCACCAGGAAAGCTGATGGACTGCAGCTAGCAGATTCCTCCACTCTGGGCTGTAAGGCTGTCAACGTTCTGGACTCAGTGGCCCTCTGCGTTGCACCTGTGATTTTGATATAGCTCTGAAGAGAAAAAGAAAATAACACGGGACTATTTCCCCCATAGTAATTTGCAGTGTGAAGGCAGATCACACAGACTGGACAATTATTTCCTAAGCATCCATTGTGCGCTGAGCCCTGAGCACTCTCTCTAAGATGACATGAGGCTGGATACCCGAGTGGAGGTGGGGAATGTTCATTACATCTGGGCCAATCGTGTTGCTAAAAGGAAGATCCTTAAGATACAAAGCCCGATGGGAGGGGGCCAGATACACTACAGTTGTATTTCATAGCTGAGTGCAAATATCCCTCCCACCTTTTAGCTAGAACAATAGTAGTAGAACTTTGTGACAGTGTTGTCATAGGATTAAGTGAAATAATATTCATCAAATATACAGCAATATGCCTTTAATAAGAATTTAATATATGCCGATTGCTTTTATAATTATAATGGTTATTTATTAAGCACTGACAGCCACAATAGTGCTATGTGCTACGTGGGCAGGGACACCAGCTCCATCCTGTAAGTGAAGAATTTGAGTTCATGGGAGTGAAGTTCTTTGTCCAGTCCAGGATTACACTGCAGGCCAGTGGCAGATGGGAGCACCTTAGGCTGCCAAGGCAGCATGAAGACAGAGCTAAGTGTGTAGTGTTTGCCCCA
Organism: Mus caroli; assembly: GCF_978045245.1. Lineage (NCBI taxonomy): Eukaryota > Metazoa > Chordata > Mammalia > Rodentia > Muridae > Mus > Mus caroli. The sequence continues at coordinate 26,830,192 of NW_028227272.1, read as the reverse complement.
GCAAGAAATAAACATTGGACGGAGCCTTTAAGATTTGGGGGTGAGGGGCTGGTGAGATGGCTCAGTGGGTAAGAGCACCCGACTGCTCTTCCGAAGGTCCAGAGTTCAACTCCCAGCAACCACATGGTGGCTCACAACCATCCACAACGAGATCTGGCGCCCTCTTCTGGAATGTCTGAAGACAGCTACAGTGTACTTACATATAATAAATAAATAAATCTTTAAAAAAAAAAAAAAAAGATTTGGGGGTGATTTGTTACAGTTGTTTAGCTTTCCCCAATGTGGCCAAATGGCAGGCTCACCTTGATATCTTGAGTAAGAGAATATCAGAGGCCAAAAAAGCCCTGAAATAGCAGGGCTCCTGGTCTTTGGGGGAGAAACTCTACAAAAAAATGGAGACGTGACTAGACCATCTTGTCTGCTGGGATTCACTTAGGTTGGCCCCACACACACACACCCCAGGTTACTTTGAAGTGTTCGTCACTGTCGGTTTTGTGCGTATGCACACACACACACACACACACACACACACACACACACACACACACACGCAGCTCTTCTTCATTTGCATCGTGACAGAGACCAATTGTTTGCTGTAACTCTTACTGTTTGGAAACAGAAGGTAAGAATGCAGGATGACAAGGAGTATCTAGGATAGAAGAAAAGATAAACCCGGGAGCCGACAAATCCAACATTGTAATAAATGGTGGCTTTAATCTCTCATTCTACTGCCAAGATTGCCACTGGTCTCCATGGTGTCTTCAGTCCCAGCCTCTCTACATACCATACCAGTTACCTAGGCATGTGAGCATTCCCACATTTACTTCTCTCTCTCTCTCTCTCTCTCTCTCTCTCTCTCTCTCTCTCTCTCTCTCTCTGTGTGTGTGTGTGGGGGGGGGGGGAGCAGGGAAGAATGGAGCGGGGAGGTACACATGCCTGTGGCTAGAGGTTGGCATTGGTTGTCCTCCTCAGTTGCTCCCCACCTTATTTTTCAAGACAGGCTCTCTCACCGAATCTGGGGGTCACCTATTGGACTAGTCCAGTTGTCCAACAAGCTCCAGAGGGCCCTCCATTTCTGCCTTCTTGGCTCTGAGATTACACACATGCCTTGCTATAGCCAGCTAAGTTCCAGCCCTCCTGCCCACACAGCATACACTTACCGACTGAACACCCAGGGTCTCCCTAGGCCCTCAGTTTTGAATGCTCTATCAATCCTACTGGGTTCTTCTGCCTACTTCTCCGGAAGAACCCTAGTTTCCATCCTTACCATCTTGTATGTAGGCTATCTCCTCCAAAGTTTGCAGTCCTGGACATAGTCCAGCATTTCTGAGTCTTGGCCTCCTACTACTCAGTCGGGACCAAGCCTGTGTGCATGGCTGGCAGCACCTGGGTTATAGACCCCCCACCTAGGCCTGGCATTTGCCTACCTTGATCTGAAAGAGACCAGAAACAGGATTTCCATGGGAAAGACAGGAAATAAAATGATAACCTCTCAACTTTAAAAAAAAAAAAAAAGACTAAATAATGTCCAGTGTTTGTTTGGGTAAATAATAAAAAAACAAAACAAAACAAAACAAAACAAAAACCCAACAACCAGCCAAACAAACAAACCCTTTTCTTGGAGTGTGCTGGCATTACCTTTCACAGATATTCACGTGTCCATACACTGGGCTCCCACGGCCGTCATTTGCATAGGCAGGAGTGTGGTGGAGCAGTTTCCTGTTGTCTTTATGCTGATGTTCAATCTCCTCTTCTCCCCTCACCCCACCAATTATTGAATGCCTTTAAAAAAGAAAGAAAGAAAGAAAGAAAGAAGGAATCCCCTACCCCAGCAGATGTGTGCGAGCTGTTTGATCTTGGGGCTGAATAGGAACCAAGGTTCTGAGGCTTAGATTATGGTGCAAAAGAGGGGGGAAAATCTTAAGGGGAACTCTGTGAAGGCGGAAGTTTTAGCTTTGATCTCCCCCATTGAGTTTTGCTGCCGGGGTGTGTTTATATCTATTTCTATTTATCTTTTTAGCTCTGAAATTCCGTGCTGCTGTGTCTGCCTTTTGTAACACAACAGAAGGGAGTTTTGTCTAGTTCCGTGCAAGCGATTTAAGTCATTTAAGGTAAGAGTTTAATTTCTCTGGGAAACCAGGAGAAGCCTACAACATAATTTATGGATATCTTTTCCTTTAAAGGATTTTAAAAATAATTGGGGCCACTTTATCTCAAACCAAATGGAAAAGAGGCCTATTAAAAAGCAGAGAGGCCTCGTTCCAGACAAGGTCTGACTTACCATTCAATTCCTCATTTGCACATCTTCCTCACTAAAGAAAACCCAGACCCTAGGAAGCATTCTGACCTGCGCAATTTAGAAGAGAGAAATTAAAGTGCATTTATTTATAGCTAAATCCTGTTTCAGAGTTTTCCCCAAAGGGGGCTTCTTCAGCTCAGAAAATTGAGTAAGTCCGAGAGTTAACTTGAAAAGCCTTAGAAGGCACCTTCCGTATGGTGGTATTGTGTAATGTCATAGAGATAACCAGTGTGACGGGCTGGATACTTATTTCCTACAGCACGTGGAATGGTGGCTTTTCAGTGTGATACGGACACACCCATCCCCCTCCCAATACTGTTGGTTTCATTTCAGTTTGAAGATTGCCACAAGTTCTCAGTTACTCTGTGCATTTATCTTCCTGCCCATACTTTATATGCTTTTTTCAGTTAATTTCCCAAGTCAGAGGTCATACGAGTATAACCCAGTGATTGAGCATTTGCCTGCTATGAGCTCCAGGCACGGGGCTCTGGGTTCATCATGGCAAAGAAAAATCAAAGGAAAAACATACATACATGTACAATCTCTAATATACATCCAATCAATCAATCAATCAATCTATCTATCTATCTATCTATATTTATTAAACCTGCTATGTTGCAGAGACTTTACTTCTACACTTACAATCTTCTGAGGGAAAAGCAGATTTATTTTGTACCTCAAATCAGAAACTAGCAAAAATTGCTAACTTGGGTACTCACAGTAGAGCCGTTTTCAGAGTTTGTATTATTTAGCATTTTTTTGAAGTATTTATTCAGCACTAGCGGAATAAAAGCACAATGCTAAGCACTGGTGAGAGGTGGGGGAATAAATCATGGACCAACTGTGCTTTCTAAATGGCTCGGGAGTCGTAATAGACACTGCAGTCGCTGTTAATGAGCAGGGGAGTATGTGGGTGGAGGGGGCGCACAACACAGAAGACAGAGTCCCCGGGCTGAGGGGAGGCTGGGTGTTGCAGTGGGAACTGCACCTTCAGTCTTTGAGTCGTGGGGACTGACTTCCTGAGGGTTTGGAAGAGACTACCACCATTTTCTGCTAAAAGCAGGCCCTGTTGAGGAAATAGGATTTCTAAGAAAGTCTGGATGGAGCCTGGTGGTGGGATAGACCCCTTTAATCTCAGAGGCAGGTGGATCTTTGAGTTTAAGACTAGTCTGGTCTATAGAGTAAGTTCCAGGATAGCCAGGGCTACACAGAGTAACTGTCTCAAAAACAAACAAGTAAACACACACACACACACACACACACACAAGTATGGATGGACCCCTACCTACCACACACCAACAGGGCTTTTCAAAGCTTTGGGTCTGTTGTACTTTTGCTGCACCCCCACTCCTGGAAAGACATTAGCATCTCCTGTGCTGACCATTGACTTCCTGACAAGACATGTTGGCCCCAGAGATAAATGTGTCATGGGCTCCTATTTACTTACTTACTATGATCCTGGGATTAAAGGGGGTCATTACACGTGCTCAGTAAGCATTCTTCCACTGAGCTTCACCCTTGGCCCCTTGGTGTCTATTTAAGCCACCCTGGTTCAACTCTCTTAATGGAGTCTCGCTTTCCTTGGTTGGGATCAGTGTGGGACTAACAACAAGGTATTAGCCCCACTTCAACTGGTATTGAGACACTTGATAAAGATTTTCATGTGCCGGATGTCTTTCTTGACCAAGTGGTCTTTAGATTTATAACTTTTGATAGTTTCCTTTTAAAATGAGTTAGCTAAAAATAAGTTAGAATAAAAATAATGGTATCTATTTAATCATCCATGCTTCTTTGAATACTCAGTCACATTAACTAAATATGAAATACTTACCATATGTTACATATATGTAAGTATACATATCTCTGTGGATATTCAATCATCACCTGAATGTGAAATACCTACTGTATGTATGTATGTGTACATACAGTGTACATATAGTGGTAAATACCTACTGTGAACATTCAATCATTCACTGTATATGAGATGCCTACTGTTTACAAAAAGTCCCTACTGCATAACAAATGAACAGATACCATAGAGAAACTTAAGTTTCTTCTTATGCAACCATTTTTATAATATGTATGCATAAAGTGCTAAACATTTATTAACAGGTATGGAGGTTTGAATGAGAATGGGTTCCATAGGCTCGTGTATTTGAATACTTGGTTCTCAGTTGGTAGAGCTATTTGAAAGGATTAGGAGGTGTGGCCTTGTTGGAGGAAGTGTGTCACTGGAGGTGGGCTATGAGGTTTCAAAAGCCTGCTCCATTCTCAGTTAGCTCTCTCTGCCTTGTGGATCAGAAGCAAGCCCTCCGCGACTGCTCCATGCCATGCCTTCCTGCCTGCTGTCATCCCCTCTGTCACGATAGTCATAGATCCATCCATCTTCTGGAACTATGAACCCTAATGCACATTCTTTTATAAATTGCTGTTGTCATGGTTTCACATCTTACGTGGTGGCGCACGCCTTTAATCCCAGCACTCGGGAGGCAGAGGCAGGCGGATTTCTGAGTTCGAGGCCAGCCTGGTCTACAAAGTGAGTGCCAGGACAGCCAGGGCTACACAGAGAAACCCTGTCTCGAAAACAAAAAAAAAAAAAAAAAAAAAGAAAAGTAACTAAAACAACAGATTTTAATTATAAGTACTAATGGGGCTCAATGTGTGTTTCTAAATATGTTCGCCTCCCTTCCTCTCTACCCACCTTCTTTTCTAGACATCACTACCATCCTTTTGGGGCAACTACTGGCAGTTTTATTTATGTCACCATCTTATCAAAACCTCAATAACTCACCTGCTAATCCTGAATACCAGTGAAGACTATTGATTTTAGGCTATGAAGTTAAATATGCCTGGCACAAACAGGCCTATGCTTTTGTTGTATATCTGTGTAACAGTGGACAAGTCACCCCTGTTAAGCACAGCACTGGACTCTCCCTTGGCCCGTATCCCTAAGTACTTGTGAAACACTAGTGAGTTTTGTGCTTGGAGATATTTTTCCAAGGCCTTTAGTTGGAGTCCCGTGATGGCAACCATCTTCTACTTTGCTCTCAACTGAGAGAGATGACCTGTAGGCCACCATGATATTGTTGCTCATTAGGTTCTTGCTATCACACCCTGGCACTTTCTCCTGCCCAGATGCAGGACTCAAGTCTTGCTTCCCTGCCTGGTCCCAAGCCATGGCTCGGCATCACCTCTGGAAGCCTTGCATGCTTTGTGTGTGCTCAGTCCACAGGCTCGTGCTGCAGAGTACAAGCCCGCACATTCTGTCTTCTGCTGCCTTCCCTCACGGATACCTTAGAAAGTCGGAGCTTTCCTCCCTCTTGGGGACAGGCAGCACATCTGCTCCCATCAGCTTCCAGGAAATGGCCTTCTTGAAGTCATTAAGTAAGGTCATTTATTCCTTTTGGCCTTCCCAACTACATCCAATCACACTCTTGTCTGTCCTGTTTTCCCTTGCTTTTGAACTTCCCCCCAGCCACTCTAAGAAAACTTTCCCATTTCCTTTCATCTCTCAAAAGTCCCACACATCTGTGTTTCTCCACAGACCAGGCCTCTGCAGTCGGCCAACCCAGAGAGGCTGGGAATATTTCTCCTGTTGCCTCCATGCATGTGGGGCTAGCACCTGATTTTCTTCAGAGGGACAGCCAGTCCACAGTGCAGGAGATCCTCTAGCTTCATCCTCTGGGAATTCTGCTTCCTTGGGGTCAGGGCTTGTCATATGACTGTGCCTTGACCAATCAGATTCTCTCTTGGGAATTTTCACGATGGACAGAAGATACAGCTCTGAAAGCCCTTGGCAGTCAGCTCCTACAGCAGTTTTCTCTGCAGGTGTCCCATTATTTCCTGCTGGCTAGAGCCTGCCTTGGACCCTGGCCATTCTGAAATAGATTCTTCTGATCCTGTACCAGGTTCTGTGTCTGCAACTAGATTCCTCTGTGCTATTTGGTTTCTTTTGCTGAGAGATTAGGCTTTGTGAGTTGTGTTTTTTGAGTGCTGTTCCTCTTCTTTTGAGTGGGAATAGGCATGTTTAATTATGCAGAAAGGAGTGAACAACATGTGAAACCCACAACCAAAGTCAGGCTGACTCTTCTAACTTTAGTCTTAAATCAGGGCTCCATACACAGGACCTTTTTTGTCTTCCCCTTCAGATCCTCCTTTGGGGATTGGAGGTAGGGTCATGGAATCGGAACAAGACACAGTGCTTCTGGGCAGCCAATCCATTTTGAACAGCAAATCCTCATATTTTCCCTACTCCCCAGACAAGGGAAAATTTTGGAACACAGAACAGGAGTCAAGATGAAACTAGTTTTCCACTGTGAACCTCAGGTTTGTGTGCCTATGACTGACTGAAGAATCTCTTATGTCTAAGGAGACAAGAAGGCGGCTGAAGTGAAAGGTGTGCTCAACAGCAGAGGAAGCTTCACCTGTCAGCCTGATAGGAGTCGCACCTCCCCAGAGAGCTGCGTGGGAATGCTGGGCAGAAAGTCTATGTTCACTTCAACAGAGAGTTGGCAGCAACAGCAGAAGACTGGATACGATTCTGAGGAAATACCAATCCATCCCCTGGGACTGTGCAGTAGTAATCACTGCTGGAGCAGCGACCAGATCTGACTTTGCTCTCTGTGTCCACCAGACTGTTGCTCCTTTTGATTTCTCATTTCCAAACAATTTTTTCCCAATCCCCAAAGCCTAGCTGTGGAGGTTTGAATATGCATGGCCCAGGGAATGGCACTATTAGGAGATATGGCCTGGTTGGAAGAAGTGTGTCACTGCATGGTGGGCTTTGAGACCCTTTTCCTAACTGCCTGGAAGAGTCAGTCTTTTCCTGGTTCCCTTTGGAACAGGTTATAGAACTCTCAGCTCTTTATCCAGTGCTATGCCTGCCTGGATGCTGCCATGCTTCTTCCCGCATTGATGATAATGGACTGAACCTCTGAAACTGTAAGCCAGCCCCAACTGTCCTTTATAAGAGTTGCCTTCATCATGGTCTTTCTTCACAGCAATGGAAACCCTAACTAGGACACTAACTCAGCACTGGCTTTTCCCCAAGACTCATCCCCACAATTATTCTGCATTAGCCCAACATCTACACAGTCTGCTTATGAGATGCCAACAATACAGTGTTGGTACCAGTGGAGTTTTGTTTATCTCATTTATACATAGTGACAACCTCAAGTATTATTATGTCCCAGTTTATAATGAGGTAGTCAATTCAGAGAAATAGCTTGCCCTAGATAAGTTACTTAGGAAAATTAGAGGGAGAATTGGAATCCTTCTCCTGACTCCAAAGCATTTGTCTCAACTAGCCTGCTCTACCAGATCCACTCAGTATGTGTTCTTCAAATGTCTTAGTATTTGGTTTCCTTATCTAACAAAGCTCACCCAACAGGCATAGGTAGTCTGAGAGAATATTCTAATGGATTTTAATGATCAGGCTCACATTCTATGGAGTGCTAAGGGTCACATTTCTTTTCAGAATGATCATTTAAGGAACACTGCTTATGACTGTGCTCTACTGGCTGGTGTTTCTGTACACAGGCATGACTTGGCATATCACCAAAAGCAGGAAGCATTTTTTCCCTAGTAGTACATCAGTTATGCTTTCCATTTATGTCTATGGGACAGATTTACTCCTCAAGAAGAGTAAAGAGATGGTTATCCATCAACATCTATCTAAGGTGTGTTTTGTGCAGACCCCACGAGACTTGGTTTTAGAAGAGCCACAGATGAAGACACTAATGAGGGAGGTCTTGGACATGAGGCATTAGACAGGCGTCCAAACGTGAGCTAGAGAGCCATGTGCTTTGGTAGTGCTGAGCCTTAAGGTAGACTTTAAGCCAGCTTTCATGCTGAATGTAAAGTCTCATAGCAAGTATAGCTAGCCTGGGAAATGTGCACTGTAGTAATGGCCTTAGCAGGAAAGATGCTGATGTGGGTGCTTGGGTCAGTATAGCTGCCTAGAGAGTGGCTGAGAACAAATAGAAACACACTCATTGATTTGTATATTTATTCATGGGTACCACAAATATTTATGGAGTACGGAGATTCACCTTCAGAGCACACTTATATAACAAACAGACGGGGGCTGGAGGGATGGCTCAGAAGGTGCATACATTGACTGCTTTTGTAGAGCATCTGGGTTTGATTCCCAGCACCTAGCTGGCGGCTCACAAGTGTCTATAACTCCAGTTGCAGTTGATCTGATGCCCTCTTCTGGCCTCCCCAGGCACTGCATGCAGTCAGTGCACATACATACTTGTAGGCAAAACACTCATACATGGAAAACACATCTATCTATCTATCTATCTATCTATCTATCTATCTATCTATCTATCTATTTTCAAGACAGGTAGAGTCTGTGTCTGACAGAATTTGAGAGGGAGTCAGATATGAAAACATCCATAACAGAAGAGGTAGTGTAATTAGGGTTGTGATTAATGCTGTGAAAAATGAAGTACATGATGTTGAGTTCCGCTGTTAGGCAGAGTGTAATCACTCTGAGCCATAGCAGTCACCCAACATGAGATTCTATGTGCAATGGCCTCTGTGCCTGCTGTTCATTTAGACCAAGCTAAAGCAAGTACTTTCTGGACGTTCAAATCCTTAAGCAACAATCCTAATAATTGAAGAGATAGATCAATCACCCTTGCCTGCTCTGAGGAAGTGGGACCTGCTGATGAGAAAATGTTCCTGGAACCAGAGGGTTGGCCTGCAGTTCCTGTCATTGCTGGTTCTGGAAGTGTGACCCTGGGCAAGGTTCTTAAATTTCAAGAGCCCTTAAACACTTTGTGATGTGGATCTTCATTTGCCAGTGGGAGAAATATTTCCTGAATTGCCTGCTTTATAGGGCTCGGAGGTGGGTGCAGAATGAGTTTTATATTCTATGAGAAGCAGGAGACATTTAGGAGAAGATATATACTCCTCCCGCATGCCCTGAGCTTAATGAGCCCAACACCTCTAGTCCAGTGCCCATGAAGCCCAGAAAGTGTTGGGTCTGGGAAGGCTCCTGTGAACAGCTTCAGAGACTGACAATGCCACAAAGAAGGAGGAAATGGCTCACTGGACATTCCACAAGGGTGGCATATGTGTCAGCAGATGGTCAGAGGGAGGAACCCAAGGAAGACTACTGGTATGCTTGACTGGTTGGATCTTCAGTGTGGGGCACGAGATCTTGGCCACATGGTCTTTGCCTATTTTTCTTTTATGTTTGCAGTTTAGCCTAATTTTACTTAGAGCATGTAGACCATGAATTCAGTTATTTAAATTGAATGGGTGTTTATCTATCACAAACAGGAGGGTCTCAATTATCTACGTATAAAATAAGATGAGATCATATGGGTGACTTTATAATTAATATATTAATTGTACAGGTTTGTTAGTTCCACCAGAGCGCTTTCATGCGTGTGTCTGTCATGCTTGGCTCAGTCTATGCTCACAAATGCCTCTCTGGAATACTCTGAACGAAATCAAGGTTAGAAGTCTAACTTACAGCATGCAAAAAAGAGAATTTTTAGATATCTAAAGAACTATTTCAGAAAGGTGAAGTTATACAGCTGCATGAAGAACCACAGGAGCCCAAGTGCTCAGACCTCTGGTGCCCGAACACACACAGCAGGTTCTGATGGCTGGAGCTGAGATGCTGAAGAAGCCGAGTATACCAGGAAGATTTCCTTGGCCTGGGCTGCTAGGGACAGTGGCAGAAATGATCAGGAGACAGCTTTTCTTTCTCTAACCACTGGGAAATATGCAGAAGCTTCCAGAAAATCAGCTGGCAAAGACACAAAATGGAAAACCATAGATTTGGGCAAGAGGACAAAAGATAATTTTTCAAAAGAGCTTTGTCTTATGCTACTGGCAATGGTGCACCCATGATTCCAGGCATATCATAAACTCAGTTCTATAATCAAGTCTTAAAATAAGTATGCCAGGCACAGGGTCCTGTGATGCGGAAACACTTTAGGACTGGCTTGCCAGGTCCACTTGGGCACGTCTGTCAAACACATGAGTTTGACACAGGTCTAAGGGCAGACCTGACAAAACTTTCAGAGGCCACACAAAAGCCAATCACGGTGACTTAGGATGTGGCCAGTGTTGGCATCAGGACCTCTGAAACCAGTGACATCACATAGGCGACAGTGCGACCTACACACCTGTTGCCAAGACAATGGCCACCATATTCCCAGAATCCATTTGACTCATCTCCCACCTTTACCTGTGACTACATCACCATCCACATATATAAGGGAGGGGAACATCTCTCTCTCTCTCTCTCTCTCTCCTCTCTTCCTCTCCCCTCCTCCCTTCTCTTTCCACTGCCACCTCTCCCCCCCCCCCCAATAAACCTCTTAACACGTGGAACTGCTTTGGCCTGGTGTTCTCAAATCTAACCACCCCCAACAAACAAACAAACAAACAAACAGGCAAAACAAAAACAAAACTAAAAAAAGAAACAAGCTGGGCGTGGTGGCGCACGCCTTTAATCCCAGCACTCGGGAGGCAGGGGCAGGTGGATTTCTGAGTTCGTGGCCAGCCTGGTCTACAAAGTGAGTGTCAGGACAGCCAGGGCTACACAGAGAAACCCTGTCTGGAAAAACCAAAAAAAAAAATAAATAAATAATTGGGCTACTCAACAAAGATTATTTAAAGCATTTACAAAACAAAATGAAAGCCACTTTATATATATATATATATATATATATATATGTATATATATATATATATATATATATATATATATATATATGCAAAGAACTTAAAGCTAGACTACAAGAAGTCTGACAATGATCCAAACAGTTCAGATGGAAGAATGGCCAACAGATTGGAACAGACATTGAGCAGTGGTGATTCAAGACAAGACAGCACGTGAGGGGGGAAATGCTCAGGGTCACTTGTTAGATGCTTGGAAAATGAAAGACTCTGGTCTCCCAGTCACAACCTGGGTTACAGGTAGGAAGGCTGACCAAAGAAAGTACTGTAGGAATACGGGACAGCGCTCACAGCGCGGCAAACCAGCACAACTAAACATAAAATAGTGTGGTGAGTTTCTTTTCAAATTTGTCTTAGGTCCTCCCCTCCCCTCCCCTCCCCTCCCCTCCCCTCCCCTCCCCTCCCCTCCCCTCCCCTCCCCTCCCCTCCCCTCCCCTCCCCTCCCCTCCCCTCCCCTCCCTTCCCCTCCTCTCTCCTCTCCATATTTTAAGAATTAGAGAGATTAAAATAATTTTTTAAGTACACTTGTAAAATCTAGGGGGGGTTGGTTTTTTTATTTGTTTTTATTTTTGTTTTTGTTTTCTTCTTAAAGACAAGGCCTCACTAGGTAACCCTGGCTGAGTTCGAACTTATGCAGCTCAGTCTAGCCTGGAAGAACCATCCACTACTCCTAATTCCTTTATGGAACAAGTAGAATAATCAATCAAGTATTCTGTTTGCCTTTTCTCCCTAAAAATAAAAATAATAATAAAAAAGTTTTGTTTCGTTTTGTTTTTTAAATCACTGACTAGAATTGTAGTGAAATGACACCTCATGGAATAGATCTAGCAGCCACTGAAACCTATCAGAGCCCAATTACAAATACAAAAAGAATGATAAAGATGTTCTAGACTCTAGAGAAAAACAGGGATCTTCATAGCGGTAGATTCATGGTGTTAGGGAGTTGATAAAAGCTCTGAAAAGCTGAGTGTACATTACTAATCTATAGGCAGATCTCTGTCAGCCTTGTTCTCTGGAGTGAGAATCGAGAACGTGATGATATCAATAACCCCGACTACGCTCAGCTGTGCGCTTACTGTGTTCCAGGCATCCTGTGCATGTGGCATGGATCATGACCATTAACCCTGGGGCTGGTGGGATGGCTCAGCAAGTGACGTTGCTTGAGGAGCAAACTGGGCTACCTGAGCTCAATTCTAGGAATGAAAAGAGAGAGCCGACCCCATAAAGTCATTCTCTGGCCTCCACGTGTGCACATCGCTTGCCCCTCACACTAAACAAAAGCAACATTTCAAAGGCATCACTAAGAAGATGTTAATCCTTAAAGGACTTGATGAAAAAGATGTATGGGCAGGTACAACTTTTAGATTCTCCCTCTAAGGGTAAGGACCCCAAACAGAATATTTCAATAATTTACCTAAGGTCATGTGGTGCAAATCTAGCTGCCACACTAGTTTGGTTCAAGGTCCGATGTTTTGTTTTGTTTTGGTTTGGTTTGGTTGGTTGGTTGGGGTGTTTGTTTGTTTGTTCGTTTTGTTTTTTTAAACTTTAGTTTTATGAAAGAAGGAAAGGGGAGCAGAGGTGGATATTCAGATGTTTATTATATGCTAGTCTCTTTATACATAGCTCATTGGACCTTGCCCACATAGTGTGAGACTCCTGCTACAGTGAAAAGCTCGAGGCAAAAGACAAAGAAGCCAGTGGCTGGCTGGTAAGAGGCAAAGCCAGAGCTCTGCCTTCATATTTCTGACTCCGAACGTTTAATGGTATTGTTGTTGTTTGCTTACTAACTCATGAAATGTCAAAGTGGCATCCAGGCACAGAAGAATCTTTTAGGAAATCTCCCCACTTAACCCTTCATTCTTCGTTCTTAGTTCCAGTTTGCTTATCTGGTCTGCTCATTTAAAGCCAGGAAGTAGGTGTATGTGTGGCAAGAGGGCGCCTGCCTAGACGGCCTGAGAAATTGGGTTGACAGAAAGAAAAGTTCAAGACCAAAGAAAAAGATGATTTTGGCTAGTCATTGTTTCTTTAAACAGTTTGGTATTAGAGGCTTATGCTTTCTTTAAAGGAGTCAAAGGGGAGAGGTTGGAGCAATTCAGTAGCTCAATGTACTAGACTTCCCAGACTTTAAACCAGGATAACCCTCAACTGAATTTAGAACTCAAGGAACTCTAATCAAGAACATTGTCAATGCATGTTTATTTTATTTTAAACTGCCATGCAATTTACAATGCAACATATAAGCAAATTATGATTTTAAGAATTTGAACTATATCAGAAGGCACTCAGGCCAAGGCAGCGGGCATGTGGTGCAGGCCTTCTGCCCGGGCATGTCCCGCATGTTGAACAAGGCAGACTCGAGGGCAAGTTCTTGGGGCTCTTCTGAGAATCTTGAGCCTTTGTGTTCTCTTTGCCCCCACCCACCACTGCCCCAAGCCTTCTGGAGTGGTTGGTTCTCACACTTGACAGGACATCAGAGTGAGCAGGCTTGTTAAAACACAGATCCTTAGCTCCACCCCAGGAATTTCTGATTCAGGAGTCCGGGTGTGGCCCCAGATTTGCATATCCAACAAGTTCCTAGCTCCGTGCTCCCGGTATACAGGGTAGACGATTGCCCCAGGGAAAATCCCTCTCTTCTCTGCTAAGGCCCTTCTGTGGCCTCTTGAACTGAGCAGACAGTTTCTGTCTTTTCTCAAAGCTCTGTGAACTCACTTAAGGAGGAAAGGAAGTATTAAAAGGCAGCATAGTGGTCTTCTGGGGGAGATCACAGCTGATGTAGCCTGGCACAGATTTCTGGTAACAAAGCTCCCAGAAAGTCTCCCATAAGCCTCTGCTTTGGCTCGTGACTCTACTTATTCAGACCCCCATGATCAGAGTCCGAGCAAAAGAATGGTATGCGGTAGAACTGGGGACCGTCCAGGCTGGGCTGCTGTAGCCACGAGTCACATGCAGCTATGTACTACAGTTTCTTGTGTTGTAACTTCGTCCCCTCTCTGATGTATCAATCATGTGGAAACCTAATCTACTATGACTTAAAGGTGAGGCTCTTAACGATTATTAGTATCGGATGAAGCCATCGGGATAGAGCTAGAATTGCCTCCTGGTGGCTTCATCAGGTGGAAGAAAAGACAGCACACACAACACACATACACACCCCCCCACCCCCCCCACCCCCACACACAAGTACATGTGTACATTCAAGCCCCTGCCAGATGTTCTGAGCTGTTTTGGGACTCTGCAGTAAAAAAGTCATCACCAGATGTGGTCCCTCAACTTCGGGCCTCTAAAACCACGAGTCCAAGGAAACGCCTTCCTTTATAGCTCATCTCCTCTGTGGTGTTATTTTTTACCATCAACAGAAGTGGATGACGACATTATGACAATTAATAAAAACTAAAGAAATTAAAGAGCCATTTTATCGTCCACATTCGCCCATCTCAGGTGCACAGTAGTTACAGACAGCTGACGGCCACCCTGCCAAACAGCTCAGACACAGACCATTCTTGTCAAGACAGAAAGCTCTGATGGCTACCTAGGCCTTGACCAGTGCTGCAGAGTGAGAGGGAACAGGGGCAGGGTGATGGAGAGTTTGTGTCAGCATGTCCTTGTCTCTTGTGTCAGCACACCCAGAGACTTTGCCAAGATTCTGGACCCCCTCAGAACAGAACCTGAGAGTTTGTGACCCCTTTCTCCTGCCTCTTCACTGCACGTCTACGACTTCTGGGCAGAATGCGAAGTGGAACTTTTAGGACATCACACGGATGGACTTGAGCAGAGGATGAGGCCACAGTGGGTTCAGAGTGCTGGACTCTGGGAACATAGGCTGCGGCCATCAAATGTGTGCCTTGTGGCTTCCCTCCCGATGCCCTGTTAGCTTTTCTGGCCTAGGTCCTGCAAATGGTCCTCTCCAGCAGCAAACCCCATGCCTTCCCTGTGAGCTAAGACAAATGGGCTCATTCAAAAAAGGAGCAGGGTGGATGTCCTCCTGAGGAACTAAAAAAGAGGCCCAAGGGAGAGGGGGAAGGGAGGATAGCCCATGTCCCGCCAGAGTTCCACCTATGCTCTGGAAAGGCAGACGCGGGAGGGCTGCCAGACAAGACCATGTCACCAAACATCTTAGACTGTCATTTGTTTAACCTGGATTGTTTTATAGGTATAATTATATTTATTGTATAAAGCAATGGGTTCTACTGTAACATTCTCATACTGTTATAAAATACAGTGCGGCATACAGGGGATGGGGGATGGGTAGTACATGGTGGGCCTATGCCAAAGTATCCCTTGAGAAATTACACCATGCAACAGACCTGATATATAGGGAGGTTATTTAGGGGAAGAAAGGGAGCGAGGGCCTGGAGAAGGGATAGAGGCAGGCAGACAGGAGCAGAAGCATGGGGCCCGAGACTAGGGGTGGGTGTGGTAGGGATAGGGATAGGGACACAACGTGGGACAGAGAAGGACAGAAAGAAGTACAGAAAGGCCAGGCACAAGTGGGAAGAGAGAGAGAGAGAGAGCACACTGGGGTAGCAAGCAGTCCTCTTATTTTCTGCCAGGCCACACCCGGTGGCAGCAGGTAATGGCAGCAGCAGATGATGACCTAAGCCGTTGCTAGGTCCCTGGGAAGCCTAGCAGAGTCAACTGTGAGCTAACACATGCACCTACATGGTGTGCATGATGCACTTTGTAATTGTTTTTTAACTCTGCATGTAGTTATTGGAATTATTGTTACAATCCTGAATCCAACTGATTTCATTGGATGTTCTGATCTTTTTTTCAGGCATTGGCTTCACAGAGGGAATCTGAGCCCTCTTTGGCTTCTCCTCCCGGACACCACCCCTGACAGAACCATGCCTCTCCCCCAGGAAGCCACAGTGCCACAGCAGCCATGCTGACCTCTGGGTTGCCAGCTATCCTGCTAAGGCAGCATCATTAGGAAGGGAGAAGGGGCTCACTTGAAAGAAGGGCTGCTGTAGCATGGGGTTGGGCTGGTTTGGAATGAGAGGGCAGGCTGTCTAATGCTTACCACAGCCCTACTGGGGCAAAGAAGGGAGGTCTGGTGTCTGGTGTCATGCCGAAGCGGGAGGGCACGGGAGAGCAGAAGCTCCCCCACTTGATGGGCAGGTGTCTCCATCCCTCCTGGGGTTGCACATGATGGGGACCCAGTTACTACTGGCTCCTGCTGCAACGTGCCACCCAGCTGTTGTCTCGTCTCTGCCCTTGTCACACGGACCACGTCTGCCTTCACATCCTTCACAGATGCCACAACACTGAACCCTGAAACTGGAACTCTGTGGGAAACTTGTCCCTGATGCCTTTGAGCTAGTCCCCAATCCTCAGCAGCTCTGCAGTGTACAATGACCATCCAGGTTAGGAAGGGACCTCCCGGATTCTTCAGTGTGTGTGCTGTACCTGTTTTGGTTGCAGACAAACTGAGAGGGGCTCAAGAATCACCCCCTCTTCCCCTCACCACCTTCCACATTCTTCCCCATTTTCCCAGAATTTCTCTCACTTAACACCTAGACCCCCTCACACTTGCACCCTCTGCCTCTCTCTGGGAGTGATTGATTCCACTTCCTCTGCCCCTTGAACTCTGGAATCTCCCTCTGGGTTTGGTTGAAAGACAACCTCCCCCCAGGTGTCAGAACTGATGCCTGACCCTGATGCCGGAGACCCTCTTTTCTTAGCCAGTGACACTGTCAGTATAGTAGGTGCCATTGGCTGGGGTAAGCCTCCTGTGACAGGAACTGACTGGATGGCTCCTGTAGTCCCCCGCTGGCCTGTGACCAATGCTGCTGTAGAATTTCGGCTATACACAGCTTGCGTGTGTCTGCTAATTTGGCTTTTAAACAGGCGGTCTCAGAAAGAGGCGAACATCTACTCATCAAAAGATGATAACATGTTTGCAAGTACAAATAACTAAATAGATGCAAATGAAAACACCCCCTCAGGTTGGCTTTTCATCTTTTAGATTGCCTGAAGTTTGCAGTACGGCGCTGAGGAGGTTGGTGACCCCAGTCGCTGTCTTGCTGCAGGGATCCTTCAAAACCGACTTGACAGGCTCTGCCAAAAGTTTAACTGTGCAAAGCTTTTGATAAAGTCACCCCTGGGATTTTTTTTTCTTACACAGAAGTACACACAAATGTATTTAACAGGGCACTGTCCCCAATAGGAAAAGAGAGCAAGCCAATACATGCTCAACAAAGGGAGACAGTTTAACTGTCAAAGTCAGTTTAGAGGACTGTTTAAAGGATTTTTTTTTCAGTGAGATACAGATCCTTATGCTTGTATGAAGCCTTCCTCACAGCAGAAAAAAAAAATCTAAGTGTTTTTCCTCTATTTCTGCATTTTTTTTTTTAGACAGGGCCTCCCTTGATAGCCCACGTTGACTGGAAACTCACTATGGAGCCATAGTCTTGAATTTTTGATCCTCCTGCTTCAGGCCACAGGAACTCACCACTAGTCCATGCCCAGGTGTAATGTAAAGATATGCATATATGTTTATGTATATAATATACTGTGGAAGAGTTCGCAGAAACTCTTAGTAGTGTTAGCTTTGGGGAGAGTGCCTGGAACCGGGGGTAGGACACTCACATGTGCTCTTGTTAAGTGTTTGCCTGTTTTGGTAAGGGTGTAGATTTAGATTGCAGTGTTTATAAAAAGGAAACTATTTTTTAAATAATCGATGAGAGGAGCTAGAAAATTTGAAATCTGTCTAAGGTTCTAGAAATTTCTCTTCTCTTCTTTCCATCCCTTTTTATCATTCATTGTTTGCCCAGAAAGCAGATGACCCCAACTCTTGGGCATATTACATCCTTACAAGATTAAACCAGTTAGTTCTGCAGGAAGTTTGGAGAAGCTGGCTACTGCTAAGGATTTCTCTCCTTCCTGGGAGCCAGGATCTCTTTTGGCCTTCCTGCCTTCCCACCTCAGTCCAGCTTTTCACTCTAGCCATGTTTGTCCTGTCTGTTGCATCTACTTTTAGCTCCCAGTTTCTTCTGCCGCAGGTTTCGTTGACACTGCCATCTGGCCTTTCAGCCAGCTCCTACCATGGCCTGAGGCGAGCGTTTGCATGGTTTGCTGGAAATGGATTTTTCCAGCTGGCTTTTCCTAAGACCAGCTTAGTAACTTAACTCCCAGGTTGTCTTTTCTTCTTCTTCTTTTTTTTTTTTTTTTAAATGTTTTTAGATTTATTTATTTATTATATGTAAGTACACTGTAGCTGTCTTCAGACACTCCAGAAGAGGGAGTCAGATCTCGTTACGGATGGTTGTGAGCCACCATGTGGTTGCTGGGGTTTGAACTCCGGACCTTCGGAAGAGCAGTCGGGTGCTCTTACCCACTAAGCCATCTCACCAGCCCGTCTTTTCTTCTTTATGCCTTCTTTTTCTTTTTCCTTTTAAAAATTTTCTTCTCCCTGCTCCTTCCTATTTCCTGAGATCTTCATGGAACCTACCAGCCTATGTTGGGTCCACTTGTGTGAGAAACAGGCCAAGATACCTCCTTGCAGTTAGCATGGGACTCTAGTGCCTTAGAGACGTGTAGACACCTCCTCACCAGTTAGCATGGTGCCTCAGAGACCTGAGGGTAAGAACATACTTCATTCAAAGAGATAAACAGTTGCCCAAAGGAATTCGTTTCTTTCTTTCTTTCTTTCTTTCTTTCTTTCTTTCTTTCTTTCTTTCTTTCTTTCTTTCTTTCTTTCTTTCTTTCTTTCTTCCTTCCTTCCTTCCTTCCTTCCTTCCTTCCTTCCTTCCTTCCTTCCTTCCTTCCTTCCTTCCTTTCTTTCTTTCTTTCTTTCTTTCTTTTTTTTTTCCTGAAATGGAACTTCCCTCCTCTAGGTCATCGTGTCTGTGCCATCTTCCCTATTACCACAGGACAGCTGTGTTTTGAATGTTTGGACATGCCCCCCTTCCCCTATGTGTGGAAACTCACCCTCCATTGTGATGATTTGAGAAGCTGGCCTGTTAGCAGATGGCTGAATGATGAGGTGGCACCCTGGTGAACAGGACTGAAGTCTTTACAAAAGAAACCTCAGACATCTTCCAGTTCCCCCACCCCTCAACATATAAGCACTGCAAGAAGCCAGCATTTATGAACCAGAAAACCCTTGTTCACCAAATGCGCTGACAACTTGATGGTAGACATTCCCTCTGAACTGTGAGAGAGAAACTTCTCTTGTTTATAAGCCACACAGTTTGCAGTATTTTCTTATAGCAACCAGAATGAGTTAAAACACATTTTGCAAATTTGCTCTTTCAGATCCCTGTACTCTAATGGGGTGATCTGGGGAGGAAGAGAATATTCGCTCTAACACACCGGCTTCCTGACTACCCATAAATGTGGAGAACATGCATGTCTCACTCATTGGCAGATGCAGGCCCCAGGCATAGAAGATGCTGGACCAACTTGGCAAGCTCAGTTCCTTACATCCCCATCAGTTCCTGACCTTCAGCTTGTAGATCCTTCATAATGCCACTTAAGCAGGACTGGCAGCTGTCAGGCAGCCTCTCTTCCCCTACCTCACCCCTTTTCCTGGGCAGTATACCTTCCCTTCTCAAGTAAAATTTTCAAAGTACACTCTCAGTTGATTACGAAAGGAATGCCGAGATGGAAATGGCAAGAGAAACCCACATGCCCTACTCCCAATGACCAAAATAGCACAGCTACCTTTTTATTGCTTTAAACAATAAAAATTTAAAACAAAACAAAACTCAGGAATCAAACTAAAATAGCAAGGTTCACCACTCACGCAACATGGCCATATTATTTATAGACTAGACAATGCTTTTCCTTAGAAGGATTGCTTCTTTGGGTGTCCCGTGGCCTTCAAACTCTGCCCAAGGTCATGTGCTAACAGGAGGAGGGAGGAAGTCCTTGCACCACATACAGGGAACGCCTGGAGAAAGGCCTGGATTCTCAGAGTCAGTAAAAGGAGGATTTGCTCATCTTATTACAGATTACAGCTTGAGGTTTAGAAATTGTAGTCCCCATTGTGCAATTGAGGAAACAGGGTCAGAAACCGAGGTGCCTTGATCCAAGTTACACAGCTAATCAACGGTAGAGATTACAGTGGAGTCTTATCCAACACAAGGCCAGTATTCTTCCACGTGTTGTGACATCTCAGTGCTTTCTGGCTTCTGGAGTCTTGGGTTGGTAAATGTTGATTATCATCTCCATAGTAACAGTCCTGCTTTGCACCCTCACCCCACATACCTCCCTCACTTTCTGTACTCCTCATTAGCCTCAGGGCCTGCTCCCTTGGTGAATAAAGCCAACTGCTGTGATCCCCTAACATCCCTAATCTCCCACACAGTCTCCAAATACCTTTATCTGGCCACACGCCCTACTATTGCTGCAAGCCCTTCTTCAGCCTTTCTTTCTTTCTTTCTTTCTTTCTTTCTTCCTTCCTTCCTTTCTTTCTTTCTTTCTTTCTTTCTTTCTTTCTTTCTTTCTTTCTTTCTTTCGTTCTCTCTCTCTCCCTCACTCCCTCCCTCTCCCTTTCTTTCTTTCTTTCTTTCTTTCTTTCTTTCTTTCTTTCTTTCTTTCTTCCTTCCTTCCTTCCTTTCTTTCTTTCTTTCTTTCTTTCTCTCTCTCCCTCCCTCCCTCTCTCTCTCTTCCTTTCTTTCTTTCTTCCTTCCTTCCTTCCTTCCTTTCTTTCTTTCTCTCTCTCTCTCCCTCCCTCCCTCTCCCTTTCTTTCTTTCTTTCTTTCTTTCTTTCTTCCTTCCTTTCTTTCTTTCTTTCTTTCTTTCTTTCTTTCTTTCTTTCTTTCTTTCTCTCTCTCCCTCCCTCCCTCTCCCTTTCTTTCTTTCTTCCTTCCTTCCTTCCTCTCTCTCTTTCTTTTTCTCTCTCTCTCTTTCTTTCTCTCTCTCTCCCTCTCTCCCTCCCTTCCTTTCTTCCTTTCTTTCTTCCTTCCTTCCTTTCTTCCTTCCTTTCTTTCTCTCTCTTTCTTTCTTTCTCTCTTTCTCCCTCCCTCCCTTCCTTTCTTTCTTCCTTCCTTCCTTTCTTCCTTTCCTCCTTTCTTCCTTCCTTCCTTCCTTCCTTCCTTCCTTCCTTCCTTTCTTTCTTTCTTTCTTTTTTTCTTTCTTTCTTTCTCTTTCACATTTTTTATAATTGTATGCTCAAAAAAAATTAAGGATGAAAACCATACTTGAGGTCCTCTTCTCTTCTATTACTTACATACTAGAGTTCAAAGTTCACCTTCTTCCCATATACATATTTCTGGTACTTCTGTTAAAGCCTGTACACAGTTGACCTTAAAGTTCTTTAGTTAAAGAGCACAGGATGCTGAATCCATCTTTCCGTCTGAGAGGATTTCTATTGCAGGGTCTATAGAGCTCAGGGTAGGTTCCTAATGATGAGATGTAGGACAGATGGGTCATTCCAGTTCTAAGCAGGCGACATGGCTTTTCCAGACCACCTTGTTCCACTGGAGGACAGCCTGGGAGGATTCTTACCCTCTATAGTAGATACTAACACATAAAGGGTTAGATTGACCACTGTGTGTAACACCAAAAACTTGTCAGCCTAAACCACACTCATGAAGGTACCGAATCAACCATGGCAGCCCAGTGTGAGTCTACAAACTTAATCTGAAAAGCATTCATTTCTGTTATTATCTTCTCCTGCTCCTAAAGCTGCCCAAGACAAGGAGTGTGCGTATTGTCTGGAACTTAGCAAGCATGACAGTACGTGTGTGTGTATGTGTGTGTGTGTGTGTGTGTGTGTGTGTGTGTAACTGGGGCATTATTTAATACGTTTTCCTAAAGGACATTTGTTTCCTTTGAACATTTACCTTTTTGACATTAATTTATGTATTCACTTTACATCCTGATCACAGCCCCCCTTCCCTCCTAGTTCCCCCTCACATAGCCCCTCCTCTACTCCCTCTCCCCTTCTCCTCTAAGAAGGGGGAGACTCACCCTAGGTACCAATCCACCTTGACATATCAAATCCCTGTCAGACTAGGCACCCACTGAGGCCAGACAAGGTATCCCGGTTAGGATCCACTGGCAGGCAACAGAGTGAGGAACAGCCTCAGCCTCTGAATGACTACACCATTTTAGTTTGATGTGCTGAGATACCAAGGAGCCTGACAATTGGAGTTTAGGGACTAGTTGGAGTGGGGTATGGGCAGAGAGATTAAGACTCCCACAGAGAGCTAATGGTAGCACCTAGGACAAGGGCATCCATGGAGCCATTGCATGAACAGAGAGGTGGCTGGAAGATGGAGGATTTAATAAGGAGGAAGACAGAAAGCGCCCGCACAGCGCTCCACACAGAGTAGGTGTTCAATAAATGTCAAGGAGTCTGATTCTCACATCAAACATCCAGCTGGGTGAACGGTGCACAGAGGAGGGAGGCTGCCTCTGACGGCCACGGTTCTTCCTCCCCCACTCTTCCACCATCTGCTCCATCCTGGTCGGATCATGAGAAACACATCGAGTTCTTTCCCTCCTCCGAAGGGAAAAGCTGCTCCTTATGCCAGGAACCCCGTGTTCCCAGATCTTGGCAGGGCTGGCTCCCCCTTGTCCTTCAGGCCTCAGGCTAAATGCTACCTCCTCAGAGAGGCCTTTTCTAGTCACTTCTCCCTCCAGGGCTCTCTGTCACATCATGCTTTTATTCCTCCTGACAATTGGCAGGAGCTGGAATGACTGGGTTGGCTTCTGTGCCTGCTTTTTGTCCCAATAGACTTCAACCTCAGAAAGAGAAACCAGCTGTGTTTCTCATGGCTGGGACTCCTTAGGCTGGATGTGCTGATGCCTGGTCGGCGTGTGGTCAGTCCCTGGGCAGACGAGATGGTCTCACAGGGGAAGGTCTATGTGACCAGGGCCTCACAGGGAGAACCGGAGTTTACCATAGGAAGTTAGCAGAGAGGTCAGGGCTGGTCAGTGTTGCTCTGAGCAGCTCTGTCCAGGGGAAGACAGAGCTCTGAGTCCAGAAACAGCATTAGACATTTGAATGGAAATGCTTTGGGGTGACAGGGAAAGGCGTGGGTGCCACTAGTACAGTGGATTGAGTGCTCCCAGTATCCTTCTGAGCAAAATGTGTGTGTGTGTGTGTGTGTGTGTGTGTGAAGGGGGGGAGGGACTACCTACTGGTCACAAGAGATCTTATCCAATGGCCAAACCTAGTTTCCCAACACAATTCTTAAGGAAGATTGTAAGTATTGCCATGTGTTGGGCAGGCACTAAGCTCCAACCACTCCACTAGCCATTTCATGTGCAGCATTCTATTTAAGGCACAGACATCACAGGAGATGCCATTATTCAGTGTCCGAAGGCAAGTGGTAAAGAGTGACTAAGATGTCTGGGGTCACAGAGCTGGGCCATGAGGAAGAGAAGTTCAAACACAGCTGCCTCCTACTCCAAAGCCAGTGCTCTTAGCTACAATCTTTCTGGGCAGCATTATCTCACAGGTGAATCAATTCATTGAGTTTGGCGCAGTTCTTGCAGACTGAGTCATTCTAAATCAGACTGCCCGAACCTGTTCCTCTCCCGGAAACTGATCCCTTAACTGCCAAAGCCAAGGCCAAGACTCTGGAAAACTTTGGTAACCTGACAGTGCATTTGCTGCGCCATTTCCCAATCAGAGAGTTGCTCTTCTCTAGGGTAGAAGAACCACAAGAAGCAGGGTTTAATTACCGGACATATCTTGCTTTGCTCAGCCGAGGAGGGGCATGGTTAGAAACTCAGAGAGGCAGATACACTGCTCCGAATGCCAGCTCCTGTATTCAGTAACCACATGACCTCGCATGGGCATGTTTCCTTGTGGATTGCATCGTAACCCTCACCTGTGAATGTAAATGTGGGTCAGAACAATCTCACGGTGTTCCTGTGGGGATTACAGGAAGACGCATGTCAAATGTCAAGCACTTTGCTCGTCTTCCAGCAAGTTGCTAGCCTTTCCCCTTATTGTGAATAGTGTCCAGGGAGGGGCACAGCTGATCGAGTGGGTTGGAATTGAGGCATGACTGCTCAGCCACTCTGGCTTTGGGTGTAGATTGTCCCCTGGATTCCTCATCTTTAAACTCTGAATAACTTAGTAAGCTTTGAGGGTGACAGCCATCCTTAAGTCAAAGTTGTCTTCTGTTGGGAAATTAACAAACACCAGAGGCAGGGGATGCCTGGCCACAGATGGATGGCATCTGCACCGTCTGACTCCCAACGGTACATCCTGAGCGTGGGCTCCAGAGTGTGCTGTACCAGCTTGTCTGCACAGTAGCCTGCTGTTTAACTTGGAGCATTGGAGGGCAATCAGCACAAGAATTGCAGAAAGAGAGACTTCAGAGCCTAGTCTGTGCACATTGTGAGTCCATTCTGTAGGAATCTTAGTGGGTGGTGGCAGGTCATTGTCTTCCCCATGGGAAGGAGGTTTATAGATGGTTTGTGTGTGTGTGTGTGTGTGTGTGTGTGTGTGTGTGTGTGTGTGTGTGTGTGCGCGCGCGCGCGCACTCCTGGATGTGGCAAAGCACTGTCTTTTCACAGGTAGAAAACCTCAGATCATTTGGTGCCCTAGTTTCTTGGTAACTGAAAGTGGGCTCTGGGAGTGAGTGGGTGGGATGTGGTGCTGAGATGCTGAGGCCTTCAAGGTTCCCAAAGAGTACCTGGGTCTGTAGGCTTTTACTAAGTTTCTGTCACATGGCCCATGACCAGTCAGTTACCAACACTGTGTCCTAGAGGACACAGACTTCCCAATCACCTTTGTCTGGAACAATCCCTACCTGGGGCCAAGTAGATTAAACATTCCTGCCCAACAAAAGCTTCCGCTTACCTCCCTCCCATGCCTGTAATTGTGACCTGTCCTAATGCTTGGAGCCCTGGCTGCTGCTCCTCTGATTTCTTTTATGGGTCCTAGTGAGTACCCTGGGGTGTTACCTATCTTTGCTTGCAGGTTTCCACTAACCTAACCCTTTCTTGTCAGTCAGGCCGAGGGGTGTTCCCTGAACCACCCAAAGGCCACACAGTAAAAATACACCAAGGCAGGAAGAGTATGTCCCTCTGAGCTTACATTTCTTTTGCTTGAAAACTGGAGACACTGGACGAGCTCCTAATAATTCAATCTGTACAAATGAATTATTCCGTCCAACCCTCCATCCACTATGGAACATAGTTTTAGCACTTCTCAATTTCAGTTCGGAATGACACAGGAAAAGTCTCTCACACCATGGTAAGAAGACAATCCGGCAAAACAGAGTAAGTCAAGATGGGTCTGTGGGAGGGGGCAAGAGGACTAGCTTCTCTGAGCCTGCGCACAGGGTGATCTGGACGCAGGCTTTGCAGACTTCTGGGTCACAAAAGTCGCTCCCTCCTCTTGTAGAGCCTCCTCCTGTCTCCCCAGCATTACTCGGCGCCCTGAAATGCCTGCCTCCCCGCAGCGGGTGCCGGTTGTCCTCCAGAGCGAGGCACAAAGGTCTCCTTGTGGGTCTGCAGCCCGGGGAGGGCGGGGGAGCGCCGAGCCTCCGGGTGACTCACGCCCTTGCCATTTCCTTTGTGCGCCCCGCTCCAGCGCGTGGCTGCGGGCGGGGGCGCGGCTTTGGCGCTGGCGGTGCGGGCGCCCCGGGAAGCCGCCGCGCGCTTTCATGTGGGCAGGGGGCTCCCGGCACACGAGGCCGGCCCACGCGCACAGCCTCCCAGAGGCCCGCGGCAGCTGGATCGGCTGCGGCGGCGACATGCTCGCAGCCTGGCTTCTTCAGGGCTCAAAGCAGAGCACCCACCCTTGGGGAGGCATGTGGTCCCCAGCAGGCGTTGCTCCGCGGCTGGTCTCCTCCGAGGGCGCGTCCTTGTGGAAAAGTGAAAATTAACCACGGCAGGGAAGGGCTCGCACGGCTTGCCGCGCGATCTGGGGGATCTCTAGTCCCAGCTCTAGAGTCCCGTCATCAGCTGCCAAAAATGCTGTGCAGGGGACATGTCTGCAAGCCATCTGCATCTAGCAACTTGCCAAGGTGATGATGCCTGGGTACCAGGCATAGCAGTGGATCCACAGAACTAATGAACCATGGCCTGCCTGGGAGCCGGGAGATAGTCTTACCCAGCATCTGTTAACAGTGGGCTCCCAAGTCCCCCTCTTTCCGGTGCCTGCCCTGGTTTCATCTCTGCCCATGCGCAGTTTCCTTTGCCACAGAGACACTCTAAGCAACTTGTACATCACCGCAGCATTTTCACAAGCTGTTCTCAGCAGGGAAAGCCCATCCCATCCTCCTGAAGGACACCTGGCCTTCAGCTGGGAGCTGCTCCCTAGAGTCTGGTTGAATGCTACTTTTGTGCACTCCTCTGAGAAAGAATATTTACAGAGCTTTGCGGCAGCCTGGATAGGTATCCAGGGCTGTGCTATGACTCTTCCTTTATACAAAGGCAAGCGGTAGGCTGAAATAGCAAATGAGTGAGTGAGCGAGAGAGTGAGCAAGCAAGAGACTGGTTAAATGAAAAGACTTGGGAAAGGCCAAGGACCACTGACTAGCCCTGGGTGGTGTCAGATAAACCCTATTGGAATCCCAAGGAACCAGAGTAACTCTTTGGTTGTGCAATGTCTGGGCTCCCAGGTGCAGGCTGCAGTGCACTTGTGAGATGCTTGCTCTCAGCGAGGAAGGACCCACCAAGACCAAAAGAAACAACCGTTGGTATCAAGATCTAGGGCCAAAGCCAGCGTACAGATCTATCAAGATTCTAGAGGAATATGGAAACAAAACCAAGCACGATATAACAAGGCTCATTCTGCCTTTCCCTTGTGCCAGCTCAGCTCTGATAACACATAGTGGGTACAGAGAGCAACGCCCCTCCCCACTCCTGTGCCCAGTTGCCACCAGTGTTTAAGGTTTGCAGAGCCTTCCCCAGTGTGCTCAATGGGGACGATTGTGTGGGTGTGGGACTCTTCTTCCTTGGTTTTAAGATGGCCATCAAGCCGAGCATGGTGGCTCAAGCCTTTAGTCCCAACATTCGGGAGGGAGAGGCGGGAAGATCTATGAGGTCCATGCTAGCCTGGTCTACAGAGCAAGTTTCAGGACTACATATTGGAAACTGTGTCTTGAAAACAAAAACAAAACTAACCAAGTTACCAAAAACATAAAGAACATAGGGTTTCCATAGTTCAATGAATCCTGAGATTTTAGTGAATATTAAGCATGACAAAGCCACACGATACGTGGTTCTTGCCATCAGGAGCACTCAGACTTGACCAAGGACGAAGTGTGTGATCAACATGATAGAAACATTATGGAAGCCGGGGCCAAGATAAAGGTGAAGTCTGTTCTGCATGAGGTCAGAGAAGACCACAAAGAAGCTTGTAGAAGGGACCTTGAGAGGTGGACAAGAGTCCTCTGAAGACAGAGTGACTGTGAGGAAAGCTCTGAGAGACAGGTGCTGTGACAAGGGAAGTATGACACCATATGGTCACAGCCTTTCATTGTATGGTATGGCTGCCGCCTTTGGCTATATGATATTGACCCTTTTGACTTTTTGGGTTGACAGAGACAATCAGAGCAAACGCGGTTTATAAACTTGAAATTCCTGGAAGTTCCTTTAAGGCCCTTTCTTTGGGTGTTACCAAGTGTCTGGGGCAATTAATTGACCTTACATGTTGCTGTGAGTAACTCTCCCATAGGGAGTGTAAATTTGAGCATCTTTGCTGGTTAAATTGATAACGGGTGTGTGTTAGGGGGTGATAAAACGAATCTTTGTGTCTCCCCACCCCATGATTCATAGGTTGAAGTCCTAAGCATCAATGTAATGGTATTAGGCAATGGGGCCTGTGGAAGGCAATTAGGTCACACGAGTAAAGGCCTCGTGAACAGGATTAATGCCCTGAGTTGAGAGCCTTCAGGCAATGTTCTCCCCTTCTTCCTTCCAATAAGGATATCACAGTCCTGCAGTCTCTCTAGAGCAGCAGTCATCAAGCTGTGGCCCTTCACAGGGATATTTACACTAGGACTCCTAACAGTAGCAAAATTACAGTTATGAAGTAGCAACAAAATAATTTTATGTTTGGAGGTCACTACAACATGAGGAACTGTATTAAAGGGCCACAGCATTAGAAATGTTGAGGACCACCTCTCTAGAACCAGGCAAACACACACCAGAACCCCACACAGACCACAGACCACATACCCTGATTTCAGACCTCTGGCTTCGAAAAAATTGAAAAGTAGTTTCTCATACCAGCCAGTCTGTAGTAATTTGCTATCACAGACAGAACTGACAAGATGGCGAGGACCATAAGGAATTCAAAGAAGGGTTTGAGAAGGAACAAGTACAGAATTGCAGGCAGAAGGAAATGATCCACCAGGGAGGTAAAAAACAGTGCACCATGCTGCAGGCTCAGCCACAACCTAGCTTAACTGATGACCAGGGCCTCTTCTGCAGTCACATCATGTGATAGGATACCTGTGTGTCTAACCTCTAAATCCACAAGCTCCGTCATCTTTTTTCTCTTCCCTAGTTCTCACCCTGTGGACCCTAGAATTTCCTCTGCTGGCCACTGAGGAACAGGGTAGAGATATTCATTCAATCCAGCCTGTCTGCTTTCAGCCTCTGATGCTCTAGGGCTCTCTTCTTAAAACAATCCTCCACTGACTCCCTCACATGCCTCTTTGTTCCAGTCAGTTCTAGCTGCAGTCGCAAGCTGGCACAGACTGAGTGGTGTGAGAAATTATTGTTCCTGTGTCTCTTGGAACAAAACAAAAACACAAGTAGAAGGTTCTGAAGGGCGTGCATCTCAGCATCTCCAGGCCCCTCCAACCAACCTTGACACCATCTTCAGCATCTCAGGCCCCAGAGGCCATAAGCAAGCAGCAGCATCCCAATAAACCTGGTGACACTTCTGGGAAATAGCCAACACAATCACTGTTCTTGGATCCGTGATGTTACATCCCTGTGCTGTAGAGCTTCTTGTAGACATTGATGTTTAAGATTCGGTAGAATAGTTACTCAACAAATTGATAGTCAGAGGAAGCCCTTGCATCTTGTCTCCAAGTTCTAGCCTCTTACTGGAATAGGAACTTTGGGAAGGAAAATATTGACTGGGTTCAGACTGTAACCCAAAGTCATGTGTCCACTCCTGGATCAATCACTTCCCAGGAAATGTCATACGGGTCCTACTCTTCTAACAAGATGGCTTGGAGAGGAAGAAACACTGGAGAATTCAGGACTAAGAAATATGGCTGTGGGACAGGTTGTTCGGATAGGATATAATGAACCGTGTAGGTATGGGACTTAGAGATAGAGAGACACATGAGTTTACAAGACCAAAGTGGTTGTGACTGTCAGGATGAGTCTGCGATTAGTTGTAAGAACCTCAGTTTCTATCCGCTGTAGCTTAGGCAAAGTACCTTTATTCTGGATTTTCTTAAAGTGGCCACCATGGGCTGGAGAGATGGCATAGTGGTTTAGAGCATTGGTTGCTCTTGTAGAAGTCCCAGGTTTGATTGTCAGCACCCACATACTGGTTTAAAACAGTCTGACTTCAGTCCTAGGCAGATTGGATACTTTCTGGCCTCCAGATAAGCATGTGGTACGCAGACATAACATTCAGCTAAACGCCTGGGCACATAAAATAAAAACAATGCAATTCTTTAAACTTAAGTGAAGTGGCCACTCTGAAAGACCTCATCATCAAGCAGTTCTTCATTTAAATGGTGGGGACTTAGGAACGGCTCTCTCTTCAAGGCTAAGTGATCCTTCATGAAGGATGGGAACAAGTCAGGTATCGCTCTATGCCGACCACCAGAGGTCCTTCCACATCCTAGGACACTTACTCCATGAAACCGGAATTGCGGTCCTTTTCAGCGTGCTCTGTGAGGGAGCAGGGCATTTTTCCAGGTCCAGTATCTGAAGAGGAGAAGCAGGAGAAGGGTCTACAAGGATCACTGCCACCTGGTCCCATGGCTCTTCCTCATTTCCCTTGAGACTAGCCAGGCATGCCTTCAAAGAAACATCGCTCACACACAAAGGATTTCCTCAAAATGACATTCACTTTAATTGATGGTTGACACTGGAGGAAGATGTGTGGAGGGGGAGTTCAGCATCCATGAATCTAAACAACCACAGGATGAAAATATTTGAAACATGTATTTGTATAGAGAACATGCAAATATTTTTCTTATTATTCCCTAAACAATACTGCATAACAGCCATGTCTATTGCATTCACAGTGTATTAGGTATTTGAGAAATGATTTAAAGAAATTACTAAAGAGTGGTATGCATGTGTTATATGCATATACTGGAGCATTTTATATGAGAAATTTGAACACACCTAGATTCTGGTATCTGTGGGGTTCTCAGAGCCAATCTCCCATGTATACTGAGGGACAATTACATAAATTTGGTAAATCTTTAAACCATATGTGCCAGAAGTCCACAGAGACATTTAGCAAAATTGTTATTTGTAATAAACCTTGAGTGAGCACCACTGCCCGCCCCATACAAAGTGCCCTATCTATCTTACAGAGCCCTCCTGAGACTACACAGAGCTTCAAAGCCTAGCGACAGCAGATGCTGTTGCTCTCATGAATAATGTCACCACTTTGTACCCAAGTGGGACAAGGAACAAGTGTGTGCAGATGGAGACAGGGAGGAGGGGCAGTATTAGAGTCTTTCTGAGACCATGCCAGGCTCTAGTGTAGCTTTAGATGCAAGGGGCATGAGGGAGAGGTGAGAAATACCAGGAGGAACCGAAGGCAGCTGGAGAGGCAGACACCCATAGCCAGACAGAGGAGCTGCTAGAGACATTTGAATCATGAACTCAGCCTGTGTTAGCTCAGAAAGGTAAGAAGCATAACATAGGTTCCCAGGCTGGAGGTGCCAATCAAAGCCATGGTTCTCAGGTTTGGAGTAGTGCTGCACACCTTTAATGCTGTCACCCAGGAGGCAGAGACAGGCAGATCTTTGAGAGTACACAGACAGACTGGTTTACATAGAGAGTTCCAGATTAGCCTGGGATACACAGTAAGGCCCTATCTCAAAACAGCAGCAGCAGCCACAACCTGCTTCTTGGGATATCCGTCTGTAAGTTCGAGATTTTGACAGGTTCCCCTTGGTAATTTTGTATAGATGGGACTTGGGACACAGCTGGCAACAGGGTTTTCCTCGCTGGACTTCTCTGCTCTATGCATTGGGAGGATTCTGAGGACAGTTTCTACCACTGAAAGGCTTGTAGGTACCTGCCCAGCTCCTGGAAAAGGCCGGCTTCCAGATGACAGACCCTTGCAGCTCCATCCGAAGTGCCCAGCTGGATAAAACCAAAGCAGGATCTTGTGTGTTCATGTGGGTGTCCAAATGGGACAGAATTCTTCCTGGAGGCTGTGGCTCAGGTCCAGGACCAAATCACTTCCAGTCTCAGGTCCCAGGATCACACAGGACGATTTATTCAATGGCTCAAAAGAAAACGAAAATGTGTGTATTTTGCCGACAATTATTTGTGTGCTTTTCCTTTGACAAATAGTCTCTGTGCTTGGCCTGGGAGACAAGCCAGGTTCTCAAAACTGCCTTCTAAGGGTCTCTAGACTGTGTTTGCCTAGCAGGGAAGCCACATGAAAGTCTTTCAGGCAGAATCATGCTGCTCCCATGACAGCTCTTCACAGGGCAGAGGGGATGGTTCACAGAGTCCTGTCTGGAAGAAAAAAAGAAAACGAGACAAGCTGGGCCCGAAGCATTGGTTTCTGGTTCAAGTTTCCCCAAAAAACGTTTGAAGGAGAAACTTTGCATTTCTCCATGTTATGGTTCACTTTGCCAGTCTGTGGAGTCCCTCAAGGGGGCAGGGAAAGTCTGATTCAGGTGGACTTCTGGCCAGGCCTCCCTTCAAATGACTAGATTCTGTGAGGGTCCAACACTGCTTGGTACACATTGGACAGGAAGGTTCTCCAGCCACCTGCCCCTAGCTCTGTTTTAGCCATTTTGCTCTGTGAAGAACTGGCCAGATTTTCACACGAGAGCTTGCAACCGCAGCATATAAGCTGTCACCTCTGGATATGAACTTAAGTGAGCACCACAGATCATTTATGAACTAAAAGAGCTGGTGCTGTTTTGTATCAGATTTTGGGAATAAGAAAGTAAATAAGGGGCTGGAGAGATGGCTCAGCGGTTAAGAGCACTGACTGATCTTCTGAAGGTTCTGAGTTCAAATCCCAACAACCACATGGTGGCTCACAACCATCCATAATGAGATCCTCTTCTAATGTGTCTGAAGGCAGCTGCAGCATACTTACATATAATAAATAAAGAAACCTTTAAAAAAACAAAAGAAAGAAAGAAAGAGAGAGAAAGAGAGAGAGAAAGAAAGAAAGAAAGAAAGAAAGAAAGAAAGAAAGAAAGAAAGAAAGAAATTCTGCATCTGTGTTGTGCATCCTTCATCCCTGTTCTGCACTCTGCATCTGTGCTGTGCATCCTGCATCCCTGTTCTGCATTCTGCATCTGTGCTGTGCATCCTGCATCCCTGTTGTGCATCCTTCATCCTTGTCCTGCACTCTTCATCCGTGTTGAGCACCCTTCCGTTAGGATTCTCCTACAGATTGCTGGGCTGTAAAAAATGAGAGCATCGGGGCTGGTGAGATGGCTCAGTGGGTAAGAGCACCCGACTGCTCTTCCAAAGGTCCGGAGTTCAAATCCCAGCAACCACATGGTGGCTCACAACCATCCCATCTGTAATGAGATCTGATGCCCTCTTCTGGAGTATCTGAAGATAGCTACAGTGTACTTACATATAATCAATAAAAATAAATCTTTAAAAAAAAAAAAATGAGAGCATCTTCGTCTTCAAAAGATATGCTGAAGCAGTATTCCAAAATGGTTGCACAGCCTACACTGCTAAGAAGCACTCCAGTCCCACGCACGCTCACCCAAACCTGTTCTCAGTGATCCTTTGTCATGTTTTACCAGTCAACCAAACACACAACGGGAGGCTGATGTCCTATCAAATCAATTTCAGGTTTAAATGTGTACTTGTAGATGGACATAATGAATGGCATCTCAGGAGAAAGCCCCGAGGAGAAAGCCTCCACACACAGAAGACCCCTGGGAAGTACTGGATGGAGTCAGGCTGGCAGTGGATGTGTGGCTGGGCCCAGGCGGTCGGTCGGAAGGAGGTGAACTGGGACTTCAGGAAGGTTTGGAAGATGGAAAGTGAAGGCCGGAACAGAAAGTATTGAGGCTACACCGAGTCAGTGTCGGAGAAGCCAGCTCTGAAGGTGGATAGGAGCTTGTTGTCCATCTTTCGAGTGCACTCAATGCTACTAAATTGTCTTTGTGCGTTTAGAAGTTCCCTTTTTCTCTCAGTGCATAACTCAAATGTATTATTTTTAGTTACTCCTTGCTATTTGTTTGCATTCTCACAGCACAGTTATTTGTCCATTTATATTGATGGATACTTGCAAAAATGCTTTTAAAAAAACTATATATTTTTCTTCTTGGCAGTATTGAGATTGAACCCAGGTCCTCAGAGTATATTTTAAGGTCTAATATAAAGCAGAGCTCAGTGGCACATGCTTGTAACTGAAGCACTAGAGAGGTGGAGGTGGGAGGATCAGCAATTTGGGGCTAGCCTATGCTACATAGTGAGTCTGAGACCAGCCTGGGTTACATGGGGCCTTATCTCAACATAAGAAAACAGCAACAGGATATGAAATAAAATTAAGCTGAATGAGAAGAATAAAGAGTTTTTTATGTTGAGTATAAGAATGTCTGCTATGTTGTTCTCTAGATAGCTCCACATATTTGAAGTATTTCATGAGTTAAGCCATGTTTTAAAGTTCAGTATTAACTCACATTGGTTACTGAGACATGGGAAGATCCAGGAGCCTCCTTGGCTCTGTCAGTTAAGAAGCCAGGGAAATAATGGCTGCAGTTACTCTCCCTCGGGGAGGCCCTGGGTGCAGCTTGGCCAGGACCCCCTGCTCCTCCAGGCTCTGGAGTCTGATGTGCATGAGTGGCTTCCAGTTCTGCTTCCCACAGACTGGGCATGAGACACTGGGCAAACTGCTTTTCATTGTCAGCTTCTGCCTCTGTCAAGCTGGAAAATGTTCTCTTTTAGGCAGAACTGTTATGGAAATTAAATATAGTCACGCATATAACAAGTAATGTTTCCAGTCTGGAAAGTTTGAAGAGGGTTTGAGAATTCTGAAAGGTTTGAAGAGAGAAATAGATCTGTTAGGGCTTTGTTTTAGGATTGGCTATCCCGGTCATGGTAGAGAAAGAGAAGATTCATGCTGTGGTTTGAGTGGGTCCTTCCTAAATATTCTTATGCCAATGCTATTTGAAGGTGGGAGCTTGAGGGAAATAAATAGATATCATGGGGACAGGTCCCTGTGATGGCATTAATGGCTTTGTAGACATAGAAAGCCAAGGTAGCAAGCTTGCTCTGCCTCACCAGACCACGCCCACTTCACTGTACGTGGGGACACTTGCACCACGCTCTCAGACTCTCTGACCTCCAGAGCTATACACCAGATAAACTTCTGTTCTCTGTAAATTACCTAGTCCCAGCACTGTCATTTTATTATGGCAACAGACAACCAAGAAAGGCACCATTGAAGATCAGAGAACAGTTACCCAGCAGGAACCGTGGAGAGATTGTGGTGTCAGGTAAGGTTTTGTGCTGAATGGTTACATGACATTCCTATGCATCAGCAAGAAAAGCAATGGTAGGTTGCAGATGGGCACAGAGCGGACCGGAAATGCACAGAGACGATAGTGGCAATCGCTTGGGGGTTGGGTCAGGAACTCAGGTTCTGTTAGGCCCAAGAGCAGAGCAGAAGCCTTCCTTACAGGGCGTGGTTAGTACCTAAGTCAGCCCTAAAGGTCTATGGTGTGACTTAACCTCCCGGGACCTACCTGCAAATAGTTCTGCACAGCTTCCTCACCTTCACAGCACAAGTGGGTGTGCTGAGTCCACTTTAGATTGATGAATGCCTTGCCTAGTAGGTTGAATCTTTTTTTGCAGACTCTTCACATTTATCTGCCCACATTCAGCACTCTTTTGACTTACTCAATAGGTCCTTTGGGAGAGCGTGCCCAAAGATGTCAGCTGCTTCCAGAGCTTTTTCGAGTGTTCCACCGTCCGTGTGGTGGGCAGAGAGACCAGACACTACGACTTCTCCGACTTCTCCACATTAGATGAAACATCTTCACTTGCCCAGATCCTAAGCCTTTAGTAGTTAGGTCTTCAAACCCAAAGTAACCAGGCCCTGCATTTCTCTGGGATTCCTTTCCCTTGATCTGCTTGCATTTTCTCAGTAAGATATCTTGAGTAATAGCTGTTTATGCTCATTGAGGACCAGTTTTCGTTATATCTGCAGCACAGGCAAGTGTGTGATATGTGGTCTAATCCACAGCACATGGAACATGGATGCGGCTGAAGTCTCTAAGATTAGGTCATGGTCATAGACTGAGAAGTCCCAGGCCTGAGACAGGAAAGTAGTGTATTGCTGGGTGTGCTAACTAAAAACAAACTGATTCTGGTGACTATTCTAGGATACCAGGGTGGGGATAGCCGAATTTGCCAGATCAATAACTTCCAGAAGTTGTATGGTTTCCTTAGCAACAAAACCACACCTGGAAAAGCTACATTGGCGTTATCAGCCAATTAAGTTTATGACAATCCATTGTTATTCTCCATGAACCATGTATGTTGGCAAAGGCCAAATACTCAGGACGAATGGAGTATGTGACCATGCTCACCATCCCTGCATCTTTCCCATCCATGCTGCAGGCTCACTTGTCTTACCATAGTGGCTTGTACTCTGTACAGAAAGCAATGAGTGTGGGGATTCTGCTAAAAACCACTATGTCTGTTTCTAAAATCAACAGTTCTGGAGCAGAGGAAATAGCTGCCTGGGTTAGGGCTGTACCACTGTGAGATGGACCCCCCCCCCCAAACCCCACAGAGTACCTGGTTGCTATAAACTCTTATCCTGACAGTAGGTCACGTGTTCCAGTTATGTCCTCAGGCTTCTTTGGGGGAAATTTGGCAGTAGAAGAGATTTATTGTGTACACATTGACTGAGCAGTAGGCTTTTCCCTGGTGGGACCCACTCCCTTTGTGGTCACGTGGCCATGAGGCTGAAAAAGGAGCCTAGGCAAAGAATCAGTTTAGGGCTGTGGTTCCCTGCTGTGACCAAGTCCCTTCTGTTGATGCTATCCAGAGCTATTCAGTGTATGCAAATCAAGCAGAAAGGGGGACTGTCCCAGAGCACCTTCAGCTTTAGGGACTCCAACTTCAAAGAGTTCTCCCCGTGCAGCATTCTGGTGAAAGCTCTGTCTCTGTTCTCCCTTAGTGACTGTGTATTGCCCATTTGGTGTCTGTCACCTCTCTGTCTCACCCAGGGATTTTCAGAGCCCACTACAGTTGCAACAGTTCCCATGTGCGGTGCCTGGGTTTTCCTGGGGAGACATGAACAAATGTCTGTTTACTTTAGATAGGACACAAACAACAGATCAAAGAAAGGCAGCTACCCCAGTCCCCAACCAGTCTATCTTGGTGAACCAGTATTTTTTGTTTGTTGGGCTGGTTGATTGATTTTGGTTTCTTACAAGACCCTGGATTCTTTAGTCAGGGAATCTGCAGAGCAGGGTTTCCAACCTGTGGATCGAAACCACTTTGTAGTTGAATGACCCTTTCACAGGGCCACCTAAGACCATCGGAAAACACAGGTATTTACATTATGATTCATAGCAGTAGTAAACTTACAGTTATGAAGTAACAGAAAAAATAATAATGTTATGGTTGTGGGTCACCACAACGTGAGGAAGTCTATCAAGGGTCATAGAATTAAGAAGTTTGAGAACCACTGATTTAGAAGAACAGACCCAAGGGGATGAAATATATACACATACCATAGAGTAGTGTGTTGTTGGGTGCACTAGCTAAAAAACAGAGCCTGCTAATCCTAATTCTGGCTAAACCAGTGGGATACAAAACTCCAAAGAGACACAGGATGACTTTATTCTTGCTCTCAAAAAAAGAAAAAAACAAACTTGCAGAGAGATACAAAACCAACAATATAATCTGTGTAGCTTGTATAGACTCCATCAAGACTACTCCACAACCATATACAATGCAAAAAATGAATGAACACAAATCTGTTTCAGTAAAATTTTACTTGCAAAAATAGGTGTGACTGTATTCCAATAAAACTTTATTCACAAAAACAGGTCATGCCAGCTTGCCAGTCCGTATACTGTAGAAGCACAGTCCAGGAAAGAGACCGTGAGTGTAAACAGCTCATGATGGGGCACCATGGTCAAGAGATGTATACAAGAGGGTGCAGAGACAGAGGGTGTAACTGTCTGGGGAACTTGGCAGTGCCTCCTTGGCAGCATTTCTGTGGCTTGTATTTCCAGGTCACTGCCATCCAAGAACCAGGAAACTGCTTGCAGACTGACACTGGGTGGGATCTGGAGCCTGTTTCTTATCAGAACTCTCTTGGCTCCTTCCTGAGCTGAGCCTGTAGTGTGGGAACTGATGCCCCCACCCTCTGCCTCTTCATCCTGGACTAGCCAGCCCCTAACACCTCCTGATACCCAGCATTCCTCAGCCTTGGCAGCATAGAAACCAAACACTTGGAAGATGGTCCTGAATGATAATTCCTTGCATGCCACAGTCAGTGACCCAGAGCATCTATCTCCTAAAGGTCTTAGGGTCTTGGTCCACCTGAGGAGTCAGGCTACAGGATAGATTGGAGGTCTAACTCAGTACAAGCATAAAATCTATAAACAATAGAAATGACCTCACAGTGGAAGAAGCAGCTTAGGGAAGTGACAGTGTTGAGAGAAGTGACAAGACAACCACTTAAAGGATAAGCGCCAGTGTGAAAAAAAAAAAGTCCTGGGTTTAGAAGTCCCGTTTGCCAGCTCTGTCATCCTGGAGTCTTTATTTGACCCTCTTACTGAGTTTCTTCACTTGAAAATGGAGATCACACATCTCACAGGGCTATCATGATGATGAAAATGAAAGACCCACAACGTGAGGACTCCCTCACGTTCTGACTCAGGAGAGGCGACACCCCAAAATCACCCATAAGAAACGGTCTTGCTGCAACTTGCAAGAGGATTTTTATTCGAGAGCGTTCTCGGG
Organism: Mus caroli; assembly: GCF_978045245.1. Taxonomy (NCBI): domain Eukaryota; kingdom Metazoa; phylum Chordata; class Mammalia; order Rodentia; family Muridae; genus Mus; species Mus caroli. Next base: position 26,792,133 of record NW_028227272.1, on the reverse strand, counting down.
CCCATGGTCATACACCACGCAGGGGTAGAGGACCATGGCGCCCCGAGTAGCTGAGTAAGGGGGTATTTAAAGGAAGAAACCACAACTCAAGGAAGTGGGGAGGGGTTGTTGGAAAAATACCAAAGATACCAGTTAAGAGTCATAAGGAAGTGTAAAGTCACAAGAGTCACAGAGAATACCTGGTAATTGTTTTGGTTAACTCTCAGTTTCTAAGAGCCCCTAACAATAGCACATTTGCATGGCAGTTTCCGGCGTTGGTCAGGGTGACTTTCTTTGAATGAACACTCTTTGAACTCAGGAAGCAGGTAGGTGGAGGAAGGAATGTCGCTATCAAGGTATGATTAGCATACCTTGGAGCAATGAGTCACAAAGGTTACATTCCCAAGCCTCGACCTAAAGGCCTAGAATTTTGTTACTTCTTCATTCCCCCCTTTTTTTTTTGTTAATAGTTCTAATCTTAGAACTAGACACTATCTTCTCCCTGACATAGTTGATCCTTTAGGGCATGGTACTGTTATCTCAAAACTAAAAGCCACACTGCATTAATTCTTGTTTTAATAAAGGTGACTTGCCTATTTAACACACATGGACCTATAATTAAAAGCAGAAGCAAAATCAAAAGGGGTCTCATAAAGGTAGAAAGTAGGGTGGTCAAGAGTACAAGATAAGGGCCTTTCCACCCGAGTCTCAAGGTTTTCTGCGTGGAGATGTCTAGCAGGTCTTCTGGAGCAGGCCTTCTGGAGCTGCTTTTTCGCTCGCTGTCTCACTCACTGGAGCACCTTGAGCCTAGAGAACAAAGGCTGGGAAAGCAGCATGTCAGCACTATGTACAGAGGCTATTTTTACCAGTGGAGGGGGCCCCCTGTAGAGTAATTCATAAGGGGGTCAGTCTAAACTGTCCAGGGGTGTTTCTAACCCTGAAGAGCAAAGGGTAGGAGAGCTATCTAATCATTAGCGCCAGTCTCCGCTGTCAATTTGGTTCTATTTATTTTCTCTACCTGTCTTGAGCTTTGGGGCCTGCATGCACAATGTAACTTTTAACTAATCTCTAATATCTTGGCCAGTCCCTGATTTACCTGGGCAACAGGTCCATTACCTTGGGAAGATTTTTTTTAGGATCTTTAGTCCTGGTAGGAAAAGCTTTTATCCATCTTGAAACGGTGTCTATAAACACTAACAAGTACTTGTTGCAATATCTAGCTGGTTTAATTTCTGTAAATTCTACCTCGTCATAGCACAGGCCTTGCAGCTTTTGACTATTTCTTCTGCCAAGTCAGAGAGTCCTGTAACATAGTAGTCAAAGGACCTAACCACACCTTTGAATTTCTTGGCCCCCAGGTGGGTCAAATACTGTCCAAACTTGATAGTGCTCAGGGGTGTATCTAAAGCTGGTCTCTCTGATGTCATAATAATCTTTAGGCTCCTTGACTGCCAGGATCATTGTTCCTTGAGTCACCTGTTTGGCAGTTAGATCTGCTATCTGATTTTCTTTAGCCACAGCATCTTAGGTCTTTCTCTGCAGATGTCAACAGCCCTCTTTGTCTGTATATTGCTCTGTACAGTGGCAAAAGCATACCTGCTGTCATTGTTGACTTTCTTTTTGCCATTTATGGACCTTGTCTCAAAGTCACAAGTTCAGCTTTCTGGGCCGACGTCCCTTCAGGGAGGCTGCTGGCCTAGATTACTTGCTTTCTGTCCACCACCATACTGCTGTCCCCGCCTTCTGCTTACCTTTAACCTTGAGGCTGCTGTCATCAGTGTACCAGCTCGAACCCTCAGGCCAAGGCTGATCTGATCCTTCAGATCATTTTAGCGCAGTGGTGAGTAGGTGCAGTCTCACACAGTGGGACAGCAGGTGGAATGAAGCGAAGGTCACTCGTTTGTTCAGTCAACAAAAAGTTCTGATGTGTCACAGGAGCATTGGTAGTCATCCATCAGTCAGGGGGCTTTTAGATAATGCTTTCAAGAGCGTGGGATGCCATTACAGCCAGTTGCTGTCCCAGAGTGAGCTTATCAGCATCCTTGACAAGCAGATTATGGCAGTAATAGCTTACAGGCAAGAAAACCACCCGCTGGCAACAGGGTGTAACTTCTTGGTTAGGTAAGCCACTGGCCTTTTTCAAAGTCCCAAAGTCTGAGCAAGAACTCCTCTGGCGACCCCTGATCTCTCTTTCACATAAAGAGTGAAAGGCTTGGTTAGGTCAGGCAAAGGCTGGCCATCAAGAGGGCCTTTTTAATTTTTTAAAGGCTTTCTGGCAATCCGGGATCCACAAAACACCTCCCCTTTCTTGGTTAGGGGGTACAACAGGGCAGCTAAGGTCGCCAACCCAGGTGTCTAGAGTCTGTAGAAGCCAGCAGTACCCAAGAATTTTCTTACTTGCCTTGGTGTAGTTAGCCACTACTTCCCGTCTCGAAGGGTGTCTCTCAAATAAGTAACTTCAGTTTGACACAGCTGAGCCTTTTTAGCTGAGGCTCGGTCTTCAGTTGCCCAGGTTTCCTGTCTAGATCCTGTCTTTTTCTTTCTCTCCTATCACTGTGGCCAAGAATCTAGTCAAATTTTTCTCTTGTCTATGATCCCTCCTGTTTTCTCTTTCTTCTGCCTCCCGCCTCTCTCTCTCTCACACACATACTTTCTCTGCCTCTTTCACTAGATTGCCTAACTGTCTCCCTCTTTTTTCTGAAGCTTCTTTCTGATATCGGGGGCCAACTGCCTTATGAAGGCCAGCCAGGCCACTGAGGCCTTCTGGGCTTCCGAGGTAAGATTAAAGGGAGTGAACTGCCTGAAGGCTTCCATAAGTCTTTCAAGGAACATTGAGGGAGGTTCGATCGGCCCCTGCATTACCTCTTACCTTAGCCAAATTAGTGGGCCCATCTTGAGGCACCTTGGAGACCAGAGCCTGGCGTTAGATTTTCAAGCTCTCCTTACCTTCAGCCATGCCGCAGTCGCAACTGGGGCGAGTCAAAAGGAATCTCATGTCGATCTCATTTTGTAGCTGTGTAGACCTCCGTTGGTTTCCGGGCCATTTTTTTAGCTTCTAACAGAATTCTCTCTCGCTCTTCGGTTGTTAAGAGCATCTGCAACAGCTGTTGATAATCATCTCAAGTAGGCTGATGAGAAAACATAAGGAACTCTACCAACCCTGTGAGGCGTTGGGGATCCTGAGAAAGGGGGTGGTTAGTTTTTCAGTTATAAATACCAACAGAGGAAAATGACCAGTACTGAAGGGTTTAAAGTTTGGGCGGGTCCACCAGAGTCCGCCCGGACTCTGTGCTCTGCAGTTCCATGTACCCGCAGCGGTCCGCCTTTCGACACCCCGAGGGGTTTAGGGTTCCCTCGGCAGCTGGGGTTGAGGCTGTGGATAAGGGGAAGGTTGTGGACTAGGCCACTCAGGAGGCTTCATAGATTTTGGAGGAGCCGAATTGGCTGGTGGCTGCGATTTGGGAGAAACCTTTAATTTCTCTTGTAACATAAGAGTACAACCACAATTTTGAGAAGCAAAACCCAATTTTAACAGTGAAAACAATCTAGTTTTTTTTTTTTTTTTTTAAATGAACTCTAAAAACATTACTTGCTATAAATTTTGGCTGCCTGTTCCTGCACACAAACACAAGAAGGTGTAGCTGCCAATACTTCAAAAAGACACTACTCTAAATCTTATCTTTTATAAATCGGATTTCTAGGATAAGAATTACATAGAATATTACTCAATTTAGGCGTATCTTTAGAGACCTGTTCCCATGGATTGTCTCATGCTGTATGTTGTAGTTCTAAATTACTCTAACCCAGAGTTACCAGTTTTAAGTCAACTTTTTGTTACCAATGTTACAAATTTTTAATCATAACTAATAACTTATGAGCCACTAATCTATAACCAAGACATATAAAAACATATTTATACTTTTGAAACTATTTAGAAACAAAAATGAAATGGCCGCATACATTTGCTCATTTAAACCAAACAAAATTCTTAATTTTTTTAGCTGTAATTTCAAGAGAGGAGCACCTTGTCACCTGATGAATCTAATTATCACAAGCACAGAGATTTTTGTAGAACTTGAGAAGCTGCTGGTCCTTATAAGAGCAGCGTTTATAATCAGCTCCTAGCAGGGCTTCTCTAGCCACACTAGATTCCTAACTACAGGTGCAGGGCCCCAAAGACCAATTAATACTGTTTATTTTATTTTATTTTTTACCAAATTATCCCCAGATAGTCGGAGAGTACTGCTTTTCTCAAAACCCATTCTCTCACATCTCAGGTGTAAACTATCTCTAGTCAGGGTATAAAGCACCTATGAGAATTACCTTTGCTTTTTTTAGATTTTCACATAGCTCTAAACACATACACAAAAACACATAAAACAGAAACCAACAGATCTAGACACATTCGACCCTTTCTTGTCCTCTACAAGCAGGCAAGAGAATTAGACGATTTTGGAGGGGGAAGCTTCCGCTTCAACAGAACTCGGTCCCTCTGACCGATCCGGAGACGGCCAGGCGTCCCTGGCTCTCCTTACCTCCCAGGGCGTCCCCCAGGGCCACAGCCTGTGGTCCTCCTAGCACGTCTGCCGACCACAGTCCTCCGGTCCTTACGGCCCAAAAGGACAGCTGCAAATACCGACCGCGCGCGCATTTCAGACCCCATCACCCCATCGTCTACAAACACCAGCATCCATTTCTACCTAGACGACCAAAACCAGAGAAGCACACTTGTTCCTCACTCTGCCAGGTGTAAAACCAAGGCACGAGGTGGGACTCGAACCCACGATCTCGCAACCCGAAAACCAAGACACAAATTTCACTCTGCCAGGTGTAAAACCAAGGCACGAGGTGGGACTCGAACCCACGATCTCGCAACCCGAAAACCAAGACACAAATTCAATAAACTCAGATGGATCTGAACTCAGACTTCGCCATGCTTCAGAAACATAGGACAAGACACAAACAACCCAACACAACAAGCACATGTTCCAATGTTCGTTTCAGAAAACAGACACTCAAAACAGAGACACCGGCCGGCACACACACAAAAGGGGATCCCCATACCTCCAAGTCGGTTCTCGGGTGTGAGGGGTGGTCGCGTTTCCCGGCCAACGCACCAAATGAAAGACCCACAACGTGAGGACTCCCTCACGTTCTGACTCAGGAGAGGCGACACCCCAAAATCACCCATAAGAAACGGTCTTGCTGCAACTTGCAAGAGGATTTTTATTCGAGAGCGTTCTCGGGCCCATGGTCATACACCACGCAGGGGTAGAGGACCATGGCGCCCCGAGTAGCTGAGTAAGGGGGTATTTAAAGGAAGAAACCACAACTCAAGGAAGTGGGGAGGGGTTGTTGGAAAAATACCAAAGATACCAGTTAAGAGTCATAAGGAAGTGTAAAGTCACAAGAGTCACAGAGAATACCTGGTAATTGTTTTGGTTAACTCTCAGTTTCTAAGAGCCCCTAACAATAGCACATTTGCATGGCAGTTTCCGGCGTTGGTCAGGGTGACTTTCTTTGAATGAACACTCTTTGAACTCAGGAAGCAGGTAGGTGGAGGAAGGAATGTCGCTATCAAGGTATGATTAGCATACCTTGGAGCAATGAGTCACAAAGGTTACATTCCCAAGCCTCGACCTAAAGGCCTAGAATTTTGTTACTTCTTCAAAAGGTGAACAGGATCCAAGTCCCCGGCAAGTGCTAACCTGGTGTGCAACTGGTTCACACCAGTTTCAGAGGGACTGTGACATCGGATTGGGTCTACAGATGACCACGTTGGACCACATTGGGTGAATAACTTTTGAGGTCTGAGGCTTACAATTCTCTGATGCATGAATCTAACAAGAATCCTTTCTTCATTCCCATGAGATTATTTCCCAGAGACCAAGGCATGCAGCTTCTTTCTGTGAGATCCTTTACATCGGATACGCATGGTGGAATATTTATTAACACGGAAGAATTTTACTTGGAGGGTGAGACAAATGTAGGATCTTAAAAGGCTTTAATAGTTTCCATGCATTTAAGTCGTTCTGGATCCCAACACAAAGTATTTATTTCATCAAACTGAATACGGTCCTGCTTTTTTAAATGCCTCTATTAACTAACAAAGCTTCTATTAAGGCTTAGGGAGAGGACCTTTAATATTCTTTGCTTGTTCCCTATTTAAAAGCATATTTCTCAGTGAGTTGCTATTAGGGATGGGGCACCCCTTTCTTTACGTCCTACATAAAATAAAAGCAACCCACTCTGTGTGCAAAGGGAGATCCAGTTTCTCTTTCTTAGTGCAGGTGGGAAGAGTCTTAAGAGAAAAATGATCAGAACACTTGATTTTTACTAAGTCACTTTGTATAGAAAAACCATCAAGCTGCCATACCACTGCACTGACCAAGCACTGTCGTTCTGGCTAGCCAGTATGGAGAAGGGAGGGGTTCCTGGTTGTTGCTGGACAGAACTGAAGGCAGACACAGAAAAGAAAGGATCCCCAAAGAACTCCTCAGGAGGGCTAGCCAGGCTCTTTGACCCCAGCTGCCCATAGGTGTAATCTTCTCAGAAGAGCCCCGCCCCCACTCTTTCACCCCCTACCCGCCACATACACAAATTTTTTTCTCGGCCCTTGGGATTGGTTGTGCTCTGGGTTTTTTTTTTTGTTTTGTTTTGTTTTGTTTTGTTTTGTTTTGTTTTTGTTACCCCTTGCCTTGGCATTTCTGATTTTCTTTCCTGTTGGAACGCTCAGATCTTTCCATTGTGCACAATGCCCTTGTGCAAAAAGCCCGAATCACGCTGCCTCACACCAGGCAGCCTCCTCGTTTCCCCATCAGTGAATGCAGGTCATCCAGTCGAAGCATGGTGGCTCACTGGAGGGGAAGGGAGGCTTATCACCCTGGCCCTGCACCCCTGGAGAGCATGTGGAAAGACTTTTCACAGAAGAGTCTGAAAAAGGCAGGCAGGGCTTCTTGGGAGAGTGACCTTTGGGGCCCTTTGTAATTCTGATTTTTAGATGCTGACCCACCGGTGTGTGGCCCCACAAACAAGGCCAGAAGAGGAGCAGATGGAATAGAGAATGATTCAGAGGGGGTGTGAGGGTTGCTCAAAAATCTTTTAGAAAACATAAATGAGGAAGAAATCCTAGTCCTAGTAACTGGGGTCTCAGAGTCAGGACACTGGCTGGCGTTTCAGGAAGGGACAGGAATTCACTGTTACTATGCAAAAGGAATCCTGATGTAGCTGATAGACCAGGGTGCAAAGCCTGGAGACCTGCTTTGGCATCTTTAGTCCTCTCAACATCTGTGTGGCTCCAGGCCAGTGAATCTCTCTCTTCTATTAGGTCAAATAGTGAGAAGATTCATTTTGTACCTATGAACTTTAGGGCTACGGAGAGGATCAAATGAGTTAAAGGAAAGTGCTTGTGGCTTCTGAAGTTTCTCAGACTAGGTTCTACCATTCAACCCTCTAATTGAATAAAGCTGATAACAAAGTATGGAGAAGGTAAGAAACAACAGGAGACCACCCAGTAGGGCTCTCAGGCAGGTGATGATGCTACTCCACATGTATCAGGGATGCTTAGACAGCCTAGGCCACACCAGGGTCAAAAGCTTCAAGGTTAAATGTTTGGTGGCCTGGCTGGAGCCCTAATTACCCAGTGGCATATCACCTCACGTTTAATTTTATTTTGTGATGATAAAAATTATATACAGTGGTCATGTGACACTTGGCAAATACAAAAGGCACAGAGAAGGAAAGGTAGAAGTTTTTATGGCTCTGTTGTGTGTATAGATCTATGCTGTGTAGTCTGTTGTCTAGCCTTCCTGTGTTTGCGCGAGTGCACGCGTGTGTGTGTGTGTGTGTGTGTGTATGTGTATTTGAATATAATTGTAACAATGACCCCTTTCTTACTCAAGTTTCTGTGCATGCTAGCAATCCAACTTGTGAAGTAGTATTCACACTTGCATAACTGTCCATCAGACAGTTTTATAACAAGGCTCTGGCGAGGACCATTGCTATAGCTTTGATGTGCAATGCTCCCTTAAATACCCCTGGGTTAAAGGCTCAGTCTGTGGCTTGTGTTGGTATTGAGGAGAGAAAACGTTAGGAGTTTGATCCTAGTGAAAAGGCGCTAGGTCATTGAAAGCATCCTCTACTGACGTTGTTTTAAGTTTTTTTTTTTTTGTAAAAATTGTGGAGCCGGGCGTGGTGGCGCACGCCTTTAATCCCAGCACTCGGGAGGCAGAGGCAGGCGGATTTCTGAGTTCGAGGCCAGCCTGGGCTACAGAGTGAGTTCCAGGACAGCCACGACTACACAGAGAAACCCTGTCTCAAAAAACCAAAAAAAAAAAAAAAAAAAAAAAAAAAAATTGTGTTTGTGTGTGTTCTGTGAGTTTATGCAAGAATACAGGTTCCCGAGGAGGCCCAAGGACATTGGATTCTCCAGAACTGAAATTACAGGCGGTTGTGAGTTGCCCGATGTGGGTTTGGGGAATTGAACTTAGAACTTCTACAAGATCTCCTTGAAAGCATGCCCTTAAAGTGGAGATCGGCCCCCGTAGGACCATGAAAGGCAGCCTAGTTTCTACTTGAGCTAGGTCTAAAACCCTGGTGACTCAGCAGGTGATCCTGCAAGGGACAGTAGGTGTTTTGCCACACTCCTGGATACCAGGCTCCTGACATGAGGCCTCAGCTCTCCATAATTCTGTGGCCATCAGTCAATGCCCCTAGCCCCTCCACAGGTAGAGGACCACAGATCACATAGCCTCAAGACAGATCTCCATTTTAATGAGGCACCTAAAGGTCTGAAGGGCTTAGCCAATTAAGCTCCCCTTCCCAGACACTCCTCCCTGCAAAAGGTATTTAACTTTAAGCCTGCCCTGAGAAAGTGGGGTACGATTGATTTCACTCATCACAACTCTCGACCATGACAATAAATGCTTTAAAACCATAGACTGCTTCTTTTCATTGGGATCCTCCATGGGAAACAATGGAGCAGGTCTTCCTCTAAAGAGCCTCATCTAATCTCCCGCAGGAGGCCTCCCTGCGCTCCCAGCTATGGATTCCACCAAGCCACCCACCAGGCAAGTCAAGGACTCTCTCCTCCCTTCAGGAACCAGCCAGAGCTCTCCTCCTGCCCTTTTCTCTTCAGCCCCAGGCTAGATCCAGCCCTCCAGCCCCCCACTCCATTCTTAGCTCTTTCTAGGCATCCAGTGGCATCTGGGATACCCAAGAGTCTGAGAACATAACATCCTCTGCCTCTGTGCACCCTCCCACCCCCATCCCAACTCTGGCAGCTCTCCAGGGACCTCAGACTGCGCTTTTCCACCCCCCCCCCAGCAGCTTCTCATAGCCTGATGCCTGGGGGTTGGGGGGATGAGCTGTCAAACTCCAGCCTAGCCCAAGTTCTGAGCAGATGCAGGACCCCTCCCCTCTTTAACCCAGAGGCATCCTGCCCCTTTCTTTTCTGCCTGTCCTTTGCTTTCTGTCTGCCATAAAATAAACAGGCCTTCCCTACTATGTGGTTGCTACCGGGGTGTACTGCCTCAGCACAGACCCAATTAACCATCATGGATTAAAAAGTCCTAACTATGGCTGGGTGGTAGTGGTACACATTTTTAATCCCAGCATTTTGGAGGCAAGGGCAGGTTGATCTCTGTGAGTTCAAGACCACACTGATCTATAGAGTTCCAGGATAGCCAAAGCTAAATAGTGAGGTCCTGTCTCAAAAGGAAGAAGAAGAAGAAGAAGAAGAAGAAGAAGAAGAAGAAGAAGAAGAAGGAGGAGGAGGAGGAGGAGGAGGAGGAGGAGGAGGGGGGGGGAGGAGGAGGAGGAGGAGGAGGGGAGGGGGAGGAGGGGGAGGGAAGGGGGAGGAGGAGGAGGAGGAGGAGGAGGAGAAGAAGAAGAAGAAGAAGAAGAAGAAGAAGAAGAAGAAGAAGAAGAAGAAGAAGAAGAAGAATCCAACTATGAGCCAAAACCAATCCTTCCTTTTTATATGTTGATCACCACCTCAGTATTCTGTGACAATGATGCAAAGCTAACTAATGTGAAAGCCAATTCTTGCTCACTCTTATGAATGACAGCATTGAACACTGTACAGGTTCCATTGCTTGGCTTGTTCCACTTCAAGTTCCAGCAACTTTCACTGAGTTCAGGGAGTTGAACAGAGGCATGGTGCCTGATCTAAACTTGTTCCAGGGTCTACCAGATGCTTGAAGAGCTGCCTCTAGGCAATCAAGTGCTTCCTCTAATTTGTGTCATAGGATCCAGCCATGTTCTCAATCTCTGTCCCTTGACTTGGTAAAGATTCATGAGTGCTGACTTGCTCCCAAAGCTTTGAAGGCTTATCTTAATAAGGTATATCATTATGGGATGTTATATGGACTTGAGGCTCAAAACCCTAGTGAAGCATTCGTTTTTTTAAAAAAGTATTTTATTTAAAGTCTTGTGTTTTACATCAGATGTTTTTGTCCTGTACTTATTATTCCCAGAGTTTTATTGTACATGTCTTATTTATGATGATTTGTTTGAGGAAGGGTCTTGCTACTTAGCGGAGGTTAGCCTTCTGTCTTGTGTTGGGAGCTATTAAGACAACACTATTGTCCTGATCTCTGAATTGCCCCCCCCAGAAGAAAAGGGGGTCAAAAGCAGGCAACCAACGCACCGCTCCGAGAACAACCACAGATTGTTCCAGCCCTAAGTCAGCACAGGATGTCCTAACCTCAAGATGTACCCTGATACCGCCAAGTTCCTGCTTCCCCATGTAGTCGCCAAAAGAAAAATTTCTGTTGCCCCATCCCTCCTGCTGAGATGCATTTCCATTGCCCCATTCCTCCTGCTGAGAAGTACTTCCCCTTTTGCCTGTGCATTTAAACCTTGAGCCTTGCTAATACAGTGAGACCTTGATGTTACTCAGACTGCTTCCGTGTGTGTCGTTCATTGCACAAGGTTCTTGTCTCTCTCTATCCCCCATTTGGTTCTTAGGAGAAGGTCCCCTCGAGACCCTCGAATAACTGGACCTGCTGGATGGGTCAGTCTTGGCCTCCTAAATCCTGGGACATAGGTGTATGGGGCTTCATTATGTCTGAGCCTGTGGAAGCAAGAGCAGGTGGCAGAGGGCATTCATCTCATGATGGACAGAAAGCAGAGGAAAGGACTACAGAAATGGACTAAGGGAGGCTATAGCCTTCAGGGCCATAGCCCCAAGGATATACTTGTTGGGGGATTGGTTCTAATGCTTTGAATTAATCCGGAATCTGTGTGTCTAAACACTGAAGGTCCTTGTCCCCAGTTGGTTTTTGTTCAATCAATAAAGAGCCAATGGCCAACGGCTGGGAGGAGAGGGATGGAATCTTTATACTTGTGCAGGCGAGTAACTGGGAAAAAGAGAGCCAGAGAACCACCATGACTTGGGGGGAGAAAGATGAGATGTAAGAGCTGCAGGAGAGAAAGCAAATCAACCATATAAGAATTCAGATAAGTGGCAACTGGCCTTCCCCAGTTAGGCCTGGGGCAGCAGGGGGAAGGTTTAGGAGTCTCAGGAGTACTAGAGGGGAGCATTTGCTAGCAGCATAAGGTTTAGGAGTGCCCAACCTTTGAGTTAGTCACCCCATGTCAAAAATTAACTGATGTGTGTGTGTGTGTGTGTGTGTGTGTGTGTGTGTGTGTGTGTGTGTGAGAGAGAGAGAGAGAGAGAGAGAGAGAGAGAGAGAGTGTGTGTGTGTGTGTGTGTGTATGAGTCCAGTGAGACCCTCCAGAAACCAAAGCAGTTTAGTCAAAACTACCACTACATATACTTCCTCCAACTAAGTAAGCCCCACCCCTTACTTTTCACCACTTCTGTCAGACGCCATCATATTAAGACTCCATCAAGAGAATAACTCAATGATTAGGTTGGAGTCCTCAGGATCTAGTCACCCACAATAATACAAAATGGAAAATGCCTAAGCTGTGCTTTTCTAATCGTTTAGGTATTTTCAAGCCCAAGTCTGATAAGAGATTAGCTATAACAGTTTGTATCTGTATCATGTCTCCGTGAAATCCCTTCCTCCTAATCCCCCCTGCTCTGTGACTTCCAGTTGACCATTCAAGAGTGGCCATGGTGGCACTGTGTGCTTCTGAGGAAGTCACAGGAAGCCTGGTAGCTACACCCCAAGTCTCTCAGAAACCATTCATGGAAGGAAAGCCACTGTCATATAAGACTTTGACTATTGTCCTGCCTTTAGGACGCTCCATGGAGGGATCTGCCTGCCCAACCACTTGTCCTTTTAACCATTGCAGCATAGCACCAAACACGTAGGGTAGGGACCATTGAGAGTGCTCAGTCCAATGGAATCTTCAGATAATTCCTGTCCTGACCTCCATCTAACTATAATCAAGTTGGAACTGGATGGTAGCTGAATCCAGTATGTGCCTATTCCAAGAGATGCCCACATGGTATTACATTATGCCTTTACTAATTCTATCACATTACAGGTTAATTTAATCTAGTTAATTATAGGTCCCTTTAGTCACATTACAGACTACCACAATACATAATTACTGAGCACCTTTTACGTAAAGACTATGCTCAGACTGAAGAGGAAAGGACAGTACATGGTCTATTCACTGTCAGAAAACCCTGGTCCAATTAAGGATGCACACAGAGCATTGGCTTTGTGAGGTGAGGTCCTCAGGAAGCAGCATCCTTACAGGGCACTGGCTGCTCTCTGGAGTGAGGTGATTCTATCTACAGAACAGGGCAAGGACACAGCTTACTAAAATGTAGGCCCATACTGAGTTACATCTTAGAAGATATCTGCCACTGTCCTGTGAACAAGGGAAGGGGACATTCCAACAGAGGGAGACCTATGTGCAAAGGGACAGAGATCCCCAGATGCCTTTTCAACCAACAGAAGATGAGGCCCTCGATTGAAATATGGTCTATGCTGCCTCCCCTATCCTCTTTCCTTCCCAAGGGTCTGATAAGAGTTTCAAAGTATTATCAACATTTGTTAAGAAGTTTCAAAGCAAGGATGAACACTAGGGCTGGTTTGGCTACCTATTAAAGTGTTGGTTAGTTTTCTTATCTTAGAAAGGCCTGGGAAATCATCCTGAAGGAGAAGATGTGTTTTTGGCTTATAGATCAGAGCTGCAGTCACGGTTGACCAGGTCCTCGGTGCTCAGCCTGTGGCAAGGCAGAAACCTCCTGACAGAAGAGTAAGATGGAAGGAAGATCCTCTTCTCCTGGTTAGGAGTGAGGCTGGGTCAGGAGAAGATAGGAATTGGCGCAAGATATTCCTTTCAAAGGCCTGCCTCCAGTGATGCACTCCTCCAATCAGGTTGCAGACGCTCTCATTCATTTGTGAGCCCATTGGATTAACTTGGTGATGAGGGTAGCACCTCCATGACCCAGCCACTGCACCTCAGGACCACAGGCTGGAACTCATGCCTTCAACACATGAGCCCTTTGAGGATTGTCTTAAGGTTTCTGTTGTTGTTGGTAAAATCCGTGACCAAAAGCAATTTGGGGAGTGGGGGAAGGGAGAGAATTTATTTCACCTTTGCTTATAGTCCATTATCCAGGAAAGTCAGGGCAGGAACTGAAGGTAGGAGCTAGAAACAGGAACTAATACAGAAGCCATGGAAGAGTGCTGCTTACTGGCTTGCTCAGCCTGATTTTTCATAGAACCCAGGACCACCTGCTCATGGGTAGCATCGCTCACAGTAAACTGGGCTATTTTACATCAATCACCAATTAAGAAAATGCACTAGAGTCTTACTTACCTACAGGCATATCTTCTGGAGGTATCTTCTCAATTGAGAGTCCCTCTTCCCAAATGACTCTAACTGTGTCAAGCTGACATAAAACTAGACAGGACATAGAGATAATGCATATCTCAAATGTGATCCCCGGTGAGCTGTGAGTGTGATTTTTCACCTTTGCCACTTTGTTCATTGGAATAATCTGAGAAGCATCTATAAGATACCAGCAAAGTAGTCGTGGCCCATTAGCATTAGCAGTAGTCCATGCTTGACTTTATCAACTAATGATGAACACAAGCACATTCTAGGGTTGTGCCCACTCAACCTGAACACATGCCTGCGTGTGCCAACAGCCGTGTGAAGAATACTCAAAGTTATCCATATTAAAACTGTGAGCAAGTCACATGTTTAGCAACAGAGCCGTTTGGTCCTGTACGTTCATAGCCAGTGTCAGTCCATTCAAGTGGCTAGAACCAAGTATTTTCACTGAGGAATTTATAAACAGTGGAATGTTTTGTTCATGGTTCTTGAGGTGAGGAAATCTGAGATTAAGGATCCATCAGACCTCCTAGATGGTACCTTCTTCCTGTGTCCTCACCTGGCAGAGGGAGCAAACAGGGTCCCTCCAGAGTGTTCTAGATTTACTAATCCCATTACTGGCTGCCAGGCCCTCACATCCTAATCACTTCCCAGAAGCCTCCTCTCTTCATGGTGCCTTTAATCCCAGCACTCACTTGAGAGACAGCAGGAAACAGATATCTTTAAATTCAAGGCCAGTACGGTCTACATAGCAAGTTCTAGGACAGCCATAGGTACACATTAAGAACTTGTCTTAAAAAAATAAGTTAATGCCGGGCGTGGTGGCGCACGCCTTTAATCCCAGCACTTGGGAGGCAGAAGCAGGTGGATTTCTGAGTTAGAGGCCAGCCTGGTCTACAAAGTGAGTGCCAGGACAGCCAGGGCTACACAGAGAAACCCTGTCTCGAAAAACCAAAAAAAAAAAAAGTTAATTACATTTTACTTATTTATTATTAGGGGGCATGCTCTCTTGTGTGCACACATGCACATATACACACAGGATTCAGGGCAAGGCAGGGACATCACTAGTGGCCTTGATCTTAGTATGGTCTGTCCTCAAGGTTGCCTAAAGTGGCCAAATGTTCAAACAACTGCTCCAGATTTTGGTCCTTTGGGCCATCACAAACTACAACCTTTTCTTTTCCTAATGCCCTCATCGGACATCCAGGCAGCTGCTTAGTTAGTTTCCAATGTGAATGCCAGCTCTACCACCAGCTAGGGGGGTCAGGCTTGGTCAGAGGTTCCCTTTATAGGACCCCAGGTAAAGAAACTTGGAGGCTCCCAGGTGGGTCTCCACCAGGTAGATTAGACGTCTGTCCTTCTTCATTGTGGTCTCTGCTGCAGAAGTGTCTGGAAACCAGAAGCGGTATCCCAGCTAGTGCCGAGAATCCTGATGGTTTCCCATTTCCCCATTGGGCAACAAGGATTGAGTTAAGAGTCCAACCCACCTTCAGCACTGCTGGCTCTCCAGGCTCCTTGCCTCTCCAAAGCCACCCTTTCCCACCATCTCACCACAGTGGGATTAACTTCAGGAGCCAACAGGTCTGTGGGTTCCACCAGAGGCTGCCTGAGGTCAGGAACTTCCACTGGAAGGGACCGGCTGCTGTTACCACCACATTAGAAGCATTCTGAACTAGAGAGAAACCGCAGTGAGAGGTTACAGGCTGGTCCTGGTGTCCACTTGAGTCCAGAACCCTATTACAGGTCAGTTCTTTTGAAAAGGAGCAGAGCCAGGCCTTAGCAGGGTGTTCAAGAGTGTCCCTAAGCAGAGAAAGCAAGAGACATTTTGAGCTGGTTTCAATCAATGGTTTTCTTCTTGTTATAATTTCCAAAGCAAAATTAAGTTGCGACCTCTGAGAAAATAAAGTCACCTCTTACAGACCCATCCATGGGAGATTTTTCAAAGTAATTTTGTTCAGGTCTCTGGATTTGAGAATATGGAAACTGAGGCCAAGAGAGAAGTGGGTCCCCCAGGCTCTGGAGCTGATTAGAAGCAGAAAGAGTAACTGAAAGAGTAACTATGCAGGCTTGAGTTAGGGCAACAGCCAATTCTAGCATTGGACGTAGAACTAGAAGTATACGTGATAGACAAAGTACAGTCTCTGTCGTCAGCCAAAGATAGGACAGGCCAAGCTATGCTCTCCAACCTTGACAAGTTCACTTGCAGCTCTTTTTTTAAGCTATAAAAGGGCTCACACCACACAGCAAGGCTATCATGGGCATTAAAGACAAACACAGATGAGTTGCACAGCATACATTACTGCTCACAGCCAGTGGGAGTTGTTAGAGTAGAAATGTCCACGGTGGAAATCTGTCCCTTTCAATGGTAGGCAGAGAGCCACAGAAAGGGGCTGTGCTGGGCACTGTCCCTGAGTTATTTGATAGACAAACACTTAGGTCCATGGAGCTGTGTTAATGGTTCAGGGGAGGTCCTCCTCCTTGTCCTTTGTGAATTTTGTCCTAACTGGGCAAGGGCTTCCGGATTCATCAGAAGAGGAGCCAATGAACATGTGAAATATCCATTTCCCCAAAAGATTGGGACTAGTGACCAGGCCACTAATTTGCATCCAGTCATCCATGCATTTAACAGATATTTAAGTACCTACCTCTTGCTGGGCACTAGGCTTGGTGCTAGGGATGTAGCAGTAGATAAATAAAATGCTGGTCCTCACAGAGCTGGTGTTCTAGAGAGTTCTAATAATCTAAAGCAAACTAGGGTGTGGCTGATGTCAAGCCCCCAAACCCTGTGCTCAGAAGGCCCTTCCTTGGTTCCCCTTCCCCTTCCCCTTCTCTCCAACTCCCTACTACTACGACAACTGGCATGCTCCCCCCTCTAAAGCATGCATCTTTAACTGGGGAAGCTAAACTCAAATGGCATTTGTGTTTAGAGACAAGCAATCTGATTCAACAATGAAGAAATTATAGACCTCTTCTCTAAATTATGCCTCTACTCTGATTAAGCTGTGTGAGTGTCTGCATGTGTGAGTGTGTGCGTGTGTGTGTCTGTGTGTATGTTTATGCATGTGTGTGTGTTACAGTGATGTATTTCTTTAAACATAGCTGGCCTGCCTTGGAAAGGGTTTCTCACCTCCTCACCAGGGCTTTAGGGAGTGTCTTTTTAGTAAACTGCACCCCAGCCCCACCTCTTTTATCAGTTGATTTCAGCTGTGAAAAGAAAGAAAAGAACCTTAGGTTTGTTTAGTGCAGGCCCTTGTCTGCAGCCAACAGGGAGAACAGGATTGGAAACTAGAGGAGGCTGAGCTGGGTTCAATGGTTAACCAGCAAGATTAATAAATGGCAGAAGGCGGAAACAGCCAGTGAGTACAGAGGCAAGAAGAAATGTCCCCTTGTGGTTCAAAGGCCAAGGAAAGTTTACCTAGATCTGGGGGACCTGTGGTTAAAAGGGCTTAGGGAGCCAGCTCTCCTCAGACTCCAGGCTCAACCATTGCCTGTCAGGAGCCTCAGCTGGCTCTTCTCAGAAGCTCAGCAGGCTGACACTGAGCCAGACAGAACCCAGGCAGACTGCCCTTACCACTGGAGCCTTAGGCTCTACTCAAGCCCACAGGCTTCTCCCAGGAGACAGGCTCCTGGTCTTCTAGCTGGCTCTGGGGCATAGCTCAGATCATCAGATAGTGAGCTTTGGGCCAGGTGAGAACTTTTGGCAGAGAAAAATCAGAAGGAGACATTTCCATTTTCTGCCCCGATTCCCTTAGGGTGTTTTGGCAAATAGTCTCTTCTCCCTGTGCCTCAGCCTCTCTGGTGGTGTGGTTACCCAGCTCTTTTGCTTTTAAGGATCAGGTATTAACTATTTTCAGCTCTAGCCCACATAGCAGCTGTCTGCCTCAGCTACCCAACTCTGCCATTGAGGCGTAAAAGCAGCCAGAGGTGGAATTTAATGAATAGATGAAGGTATGTATCACAACACTGTATTTGCAAAACAGGTAGAAGACAGGGTTGCCAGAACTCTCAAAAATCAAATGATCTTAGATTACCTTACAGAGAGAAAATGGGGGCTCACTGATATAGCATGTTGCAAGCCACCAGACTATGTTAACGGTGGGACTGAAACTGGAGTCCAAGTGGCCTGTCTTTGGTTTACTATGGCTCCAAATTCTTCCAAAGGTAGAACCCAGCTAATTTTGTCTTGTGCTAATTGATCCTGGGAGTCACTCTCTCAGTGTGACTTGGAGTGGGGCAGAGCACTCTCACTCTCGGGCTCATTCAGAGGGACTGACTTTCTTATGCATGGAGGATGCAGACCATGAGCTAAGGAATACTACAAGAAAAAGGGGAGGTGGTAGAGAATGTCGCATGCCTCCCTCTGAACGTGAGGAAATTGTAGCTAAGAGGAGGGTCCTTCCTATATATTCCACATTTGATGTTACAGGTACATGTCTACACTCACCTCCATGTCCCACAGCCGTGACTGGGAATGGAGGGAGCGCTGTCAGGATATTCTCTTCCGGTGTCAAAATATTTTACTCACTGAGTTCTTCCTGGATAGACTCTCCATCCTGCTCTTCAGTGACTGAAGTAGAACGGCTGATCCAACATGGCTCTGTTGATTGTCATGTTTCTGTGACATGCTTCCCTTCAAACCACCTGGTGTGAATTTATATGGGACTTTCTGTTCCTTGGCTGGCTGAAGAGTCAGGGAGCTTTTATGATGTGAATCCATTCTCCTTTGTTCCCAGTGTCTGCCTTCCCAAAGGGAGAGGTTGAGGATACGGTTCAATGGGACGCAGTGACACCTCTTTAATTGGGATTCTCATGGGCCCTGAGGTCCAGCCAGGGTGACCCTCCTTTCCACACACCACCCTCCCACTCCCTGTGTGGTCGTCTTTTTGGCCACAGGATATGAAAGCCAAAGCACTTCTTGACCACAGCTGTTCCACAGTCACCTCTAAGTGAGACGTGGCACACACACACTGTCCTGTTTGTGGTGGCAAGGGTTTGTAGCAAGAAACTGTGTGAAAGCAAGCAAGCGTGAGAATTGCTTTGCCACATCGAGATTGCCTTGCCAAGTGAGGAAGTGAGATGCTGGTGGCTTCGGCAGGGGCGAGGACTGGAGAGTTAGACTGGTTCCGGGGAACTGTCTGATGAGGCTCCAGTGAAAACAGAAGCAATTAATGGTGAGCCCACACTTTCCAACTGCAGGGGCAGCTCAACAGAACCCAGGCCAGAGCAGGGGTTGCTGAAAATACAGCCATGTTGTCCTGCATACAGATCTGTCACCGACATTCACATACTCTGAAGTGACTTCAGCAATCGGGGCCTGAGTTCTCAGTGACAGTTCCTTGCCCCCTCACACAACTGAACCCAAACCCTGCCAGCCTCACTGTAATAGTTCTGCCCTAACTGTGTTTTGCCTCCCACCCCTGGCTTCTTGGTCAAAGCCTGGGTTTCCATTTCTTCTTTGGCTTCTGACCTCAAGGCTCTTCCCAGCCTCTTCTTAGTATTCTGTTACATGTGTCCCCAGTAGGCAGTGGTGCTATCTAGGGCAAGGTGACAAGGACGAGGAGGACCCTGAATGTATTCCTACCATCTCTGATAAACATGTGAACAGAGGAGTAGCCTTCTAAGACAGGAAGTTGATGAGACAAACACTGTTCCCCAGTATGGACAAGTATCAGCTCCCAGTGCCTATAGATAGATGTGCCTTTTAAAACAAAATTTAAAAATCAGGTCTTCTCTGATTAATCACATGCAGGACTTTTAGATGAGATCACCCAGGAAAAGACAAAGCACAGGAGAAAACACAGAACCACATTCAAGGAAAAGCAAGAGGGTGAAATGACTCACTTACAAGCCCAGAAATGCTAAGAATTGCCAGAAACCGGGAGAGGACCATGAGAAGAATTTCCCATCCTTTGCAGCACACAAAAGACCAATACAAAATTGGCTAGAAACTTGAACATAAACCTAAGATTACAAAACTGTGGAGGACAACATGGGAATGACTGTGGATCAGGCAATGGTTTCTGAGATACACACCAGAAGTGTGACCAGCAGAAGAAAAGCTGGGCAAGTCAGATTTCATTGATAATAAAGATACTTTTGTGTTGCAAAGGACACCAGTGGAAAGGAACAAAGACACGTGAAAGAACAGGAGATAGTTGCAAACCTTATATGTGGTAAGAGATTTATATCTAAAATAGACAAAGAAGGAGCTAGAGAGATGGCCCAGTAGTTAAGAAACACTGGCTGCTCTTCCAGAGGACCTGGGTTCAATTCCCAGCAACTACATAGTAGTTCACAACCATCTGCAACTCCAGTTCCAGGGGATCTGGCTCCCTCTTCTGTCCTCCAAGAGCACTGCATGGCACACATGCACCGCAAATTCATGTGTGTGTGTGTGTACACCTCAATAATAAAAAGACAACCTAATTCAACATAGACAAAGTATTAGAATAGATTTTTGCCTCCAAAGCTATAACAATAATAAAAAATAAACATAATGAAAAATGAGTAAGTAGCCATTGGGAAGTATAAACAAAAAGTACTTCAGGTCCACCAAGAAAGCTGTAATAAAAAATGGGGAGTAAAACATATTGGTGATTTTGAGAGAAATCGGAATTCTAACATAGGGCTGATAGAAATGCAAAATGGCCCAGATCTTTGAAGGGTCTCTGCCTTGTATTGAGTTGAAGAATTTCCCCCAAGCTTCTTCACAGGCCATGATTGACTCTGAAACTGATCTGTTTCCCTTCCCCAAGACAGCCCATCAGATATCGTAGATAAGCAACTCCCTGAAATGCCCCCTGCTTCAGGACACAGACTTTCAACCTCTGGCTCTTAGGTATTACCTGTATCGGTTAAAATTCTGAGTCTCAAGCCATAGGAATGACTGTAGCCAGCTCACACAGGCATATCCATGAAGAGGAGGTGTTCTCCAAATTGGTGGAAAAGATAGGATTCAGAGTGTGAAAGGGCAGGGTCAATCAGCTGGACCCGCACTGAGCCTTGTGCAGAAGCATTCCAGGAAGGGATGCCAAGTGCCACACAGGACCTGTACCACCAACAAGGAGGAAGCCACCACTGTGTCCCTGGACTTTCAGGGATTAGTTATCCGTGCAGTGGAGGGACAGCAGCTATTTCTCAGGAATTTACTATACAATGCAAGTAATGGGCTTTACTTTCTCTGAGGTATGAGACATCATCAATTGTGCTCTCAACAGACCCGTGTCCCGCTGACCCGCATCAGCTGAAGTCCCAGACTATGATGTGGCTAGATTTTGGTGCTTTCACAGGAAGAAGAGACCAAAAGCTCTTTTTCCTCCAAATGGAAACATAGCCCAAAGGTTTCCATTTGCAAGCCAGAAACAGATCCCCCTCAGCAGTTACCGAGGCAATCAAGGCCCAAATAGACATCTGGCTTTCAGAATCATGAGGGATATTTTATTTCTTTTAAACCATTCACTCCAGTGTTTTCTGTCAAGCCTGACTGAGATGAGAGAGATGAAGTGGTAGGGAAATATTTCCAATCACCCACAAAACTTATAGTAGCCCCTTGATAGATACGGAAGTGTAACTCAGAGTTCAGATCCATATCTGGGTTCAGTGGTATGGACTCTGTGACCCCAGTGCTGGAACTGGGGTGCAGAAGCAGGTAGGTCCAAGGGTCTCTCTGGTCAGCCAGTCTAGACAGGTTCAGTGAGAGACCCTGTCTTGTAAATAAATAAATAAATAAATAAATAAATAAATAAATAAATAAATAAGGTGGAGAATGAGCAAGATGACACTTGGCACTGACATCTGGTCTCTACACTCACACACACAGCAGAGCACACTCACTGCTCCTGTACACACACACACATATAAAAAGTAAAAAAAAAAAAATTAAAAATTCAATTCTAAGCTCTACCTTCTGGGGTTAGAATCTAGTGAGCATGGGAAGGGGATCCACCAGTTTGGATTTTGAACAGTTCTCCCAGGACACAGGGAAGCTTCGGCATGGAGGACTTACTTAAGACAACCTCCTCAAGTTGCAGATGAGGAAGGCACAGACCCAAGGTCCCCTGTGCATTTGCAAACTCAGCCTGGACCAGGATCCCGCTCTCTCTGAGGCTGTCACCTCTCTGGTGTGTTGGCCAACCTACTGTACTGGAAAGAGGATATCCACAGACAGGGGACAGAGCCCTGCACTGAGGGGGAACATGAGGAGACAGATGTAGATTTAGTCCTGGTGCCTCTTAGTTTGGAAGTGGCCCTGTTCGAAGAGTAAGAATCCTTAGGATAAACAGAAATTCCATAAACAAACAGGGAGACAAGAATCCCAGGTGGAGGGAACATGGTGAGAAAGGCCTGCAGGATGGCAAGAATTTGCAAGCACAGAGAGACTTCAGCCCTTTGTGACTGCTGGCCCTGCCCAAGGCACTGCAAATGCACCCTGCAGAGAAGGCTGCACTGGTGACCAGGGTACCAATATTGTCCCTGGGCACATTACTAGGGGAGGGGTCAATAAGGGCCCATAAATTTATTTAAGAACTTGCCCCAAATCCAGAAGCAAAGGAGAAATTGAAGCAGCAGGGAACATGGCCACGTATGACTCCCGTTACTAAGTTCAGTCAAGGAGAATCATCTAACAGGGGAAAGATGCACACCACCAAACTCACAGTAAAAGAATTTCTTTTTCTAGGACCGCCCATTCAGTTCTCCCAGCTCCTGGCTGTCTGTCCTTTCTGGTACCCAGTACTTTTAATAAACATGGAAGAGAAATTAAAAAAAATAAAAATACCGGATGGGAAGGAAGTGGTGGCTTTCTGGATGACTCTGTGCAATGGCTGTAGGCACCTCTGTTGAGAGTCAGGCGAGCAGAGAAGGCCTCACCCTGTCTTATCAGGGCCCAGCCATCACGTCCCAGGCTTTTTTGGAGGGCAGAGGTGGCTGCCAGCAGAATCAGATAATAGCTCCAGATACTGCCCGAGGCTGTCCCTGCCCAGGACCTCTTCTACCTGGCCCAGGTCCCAGGGCCCAGTTCATGCTTCCTCCTGTATAGCCCTCAGCTCTCAGGGAGGGGCAGAAGCTCTTTATAAAGATCCTATCTCAGACACACCTGCAGTGAGCAACAGACCCAATGGAAGCATCTCCACCTTCTCTCACCTCCTGTACCCTGGGGCCCCTTGACCAGAAGTACAGTTGGGGGCAGCTTTAGGAGCTGGAACAACACTTTAAAATGGAACCATACCCAGACCTTGAGACTCATGATCATGCCCACCAGATTCAAACTGAAGAAGGAACAAGTTGAGGCTCGGTTCATCCAGCCTCAACTGGAGCAGGAGATCCTTGGAACAGGAGATGTGCCCTCCCTTGTCCAGGCTGCAGCAGGCTGCCCGGGATGATACCCCTTTCTCTACTCCAAGAGGAAGTACACCCTTCCTCTGCCAGGCACCAAGCTGGAAGTACAGGCTCATTCCCATCAATCCCCCTAGGTCCTTAACCAGCTACAAGCACAGTTGCTGATCCTTCTTCCCCATGAAGCCACTCCAACAAGTAGCACAAAAATGCTTCCCCCAACGCTCCCTCCCTTTCAGACTCCTGGCTACACTGAACTCACTAAATGGTGGATGCGCTCCAGAAACCTCAGGGTCAATGTTTGAATACCTGGGTGCCAGGACAGATGGCACTGGACAGAAATGGTGTGGCAGAGGCTGAGTCTCCAACTAGGGCCTCCAATAGAACCTGAAGGGCCACTTCCCACCAAGGTCCATCTTGGGCTGAAGCCCGTGGTTCCAATTCTTTTAACAGCCTCTCTTCAAATATCAAAGGTAGCCCATGCTTCAGGCTAGCTATCAACTCAATATGCAGCATACTCTGACACTGACTTCCCGCCTCGTTTTCCCAAGGCGTGATTACAGACTAATATATGTTGCCAGAACAACCATTTTCCATGAGATTAACTAACTGGTTAACACTGCTAGCTTTTGTTTCCTCTGTGACCTTGATCATTCATTTTGTGCCAATGAGTATTTTATTGGTGTGTGTGTGTGTGTGTGTGTGTGTGTGTGTGTGTGTGTGTATTTGGTCTATTGAGGCTTCTGAGGCACCTGCTTGGGGATTTAGATCTGGAAGTAACACATTGATAAAATGAAATTGTTGATAAATAAAATTGGTTTTTTGTGTTTTTTCAAAGATTCTCTCAGAGCCAGGCATGGTGGCACACACCTTTAATCCCAGCACTCAGGAGGCAGAGACAGGCAGATTTCTGAGTTCGGGGCCAGCCTGGTCTACAAAGTGAGTTCCAAGACAGCCAGGGCTATATAGAGAAACCCTGTCTCGAAAAACCAAAAAAAAAAAAAAAAAAAAGATTCTGTCAGGCAATACACAATCCTATGCATCCCCATAGGGTGGTGTTATAGGTCTTAGAAGATGACAGGAAGATGATGAGAGGCCTTAAGCACCATGTGCTGTGAAAGGCAGTTTGGGCCTATGGGTATGTATGAGACAGGGTGTGTGAAATGTAAGAGAGGGGTAAGGGACAAGCCAGCTTTCACGTCCGTGCAGACGGCACTACTTTCCACCTGAGGATGGAAATGTGACTGTAATGACTGAGCAGAACCGTGGGCAGGTAGAGTCGCCTGGATGAAGGCAGAGGGGAAAGGACAAAGCAAACCAGGTCTAGTCAGCATTCACCAGCTCAAACCCTTCCTGTTCCCTTTGGGAGAGGTAGCAGACTCTCTGGGTTCCCTTGATGTTCAATCACAGAGCCCAGATCTCTGCTGTTTGTAGGATGAATAGTAGTGAACCCCTGCCTTGTAGCATCTCACAAACTTCAATATGTAAGGGATCATGAACTCCAGGCCAGCCTGAGCTACACAGTGAATGAAAACCCGTCTCCACCCATCTCCCCTTCAATAACGAGGAGCAGTGAAAAAGCTCTGAAGGACACTGTTTACCCTCAAGTCTGTATCTAGCATCTCAGACATCCTTAACATGAAGCTGTGTTTTCTGGGCCACCAGAACCTCTGTTCTTGCTTTGGTGCCTCTATTAAGTAGCCTTCCTTCCCAGTGTATATGTCCAGGCCTGCCCCATTCACAGATGGAAAGAGTGTTCCTTTCCCCGGGCTCCCACTACCCGTGTATCTTCCCCTCTGGACAATAGCTATCAGCTTCCAGGTTGTTTTCTGCCTGGCACTGAGCTGTGAGCACCTGGAAGGAGCATCTGGGACTTAGTAGGCACCTTTGTAAGCAATGGTTGGATCCTGAGGTCTTCTGATGACACAGAGGCCAAAGTTATTCAGCAAGGGCTAGAAGTATTTCGTGAAGCTAACTGGAAAGTAAGTTTAGAGATTTATGGGAAGTGTGGATGGTTCATCTGAACATGGGAAGGGATGAAGGATGCGCACTTGGAAGCTCAATCTGGGGCCTCTGAGAGGCTACACAGTCCTCACTCCACCCAGGAAGTCCCCATCTTATCCCCAAAGCCAGACACATGCCTCAAGGATGCTGGGTGGAAGCCTTGGATGTGGGGGATAGGGGTGAGCTACAAGCTGATTCACGGAGCCTGAGTGTGTGTACCAGGCACTTTCCTCTGCAGAGTGTTAGCAGGATGGGTGGTCCATTTAAAACAGAAAGCCTGGGTCTTGTTCAGAGATTTGGCACAAAATCTTTCAGCAGAGGTGATTGTGGTGGCATACACCCAGAATTCTAGCACTCAGCAGGTATAGGCAGGGGTGGGGGTGGGGGTCACTACAAATTTGAGGGCCATCCTGGTCTATGTAACACGTTCCAGGCCAGCCAGCGTGATCATATCCAGACTGTCTCAAAAATACACCATCAACAAACAGAACTCTTCCCATCGCCCTTCAATTCTCTTAGCATAAGGAAGTCCTCCCTCATGTGGCTCCCAAAGTCTAGCATGTCTGGCTCTGCTCTCATGAGTAGCCCAGCTTGACCATTAGCAGCCTCTGCATCCTTTCTTGTCTCTGCCATCACTGCTCCCTCCTGTAACGGGCATCTGCATAAGCTATGGTCTCCAACCAATCCTTTCTAAATGTGTAAGGAAAGCAGAGTGAGAGAGATGGTGTCAGTCACGGGTGCCTGGGAAGGAAGGGAGGGTGGGAGGGAGGGAGAGAGGGAGGGAGGGAGGGAGGAAGAGAGGGAGGGAGGAAGAAAGGGAGGAAGGAAGGAAGGAAGGAAGGAAGGAAGGAAGGAAGGAAGGAAGGAAGGAAGGAAGGAAGGGAGGGAAGGAGGGGGAGGGAAGGGAAGGGAAGGGAAGGGAAGGGAAGGGAAGGGAAGGGAAGGGAAGGGAAGGGAAGGGAAGGGAAGGGAAGGGAAGGGAAGGGAAGGGAAGGGAAGGGAAGGGAAGGGAAGGGAAGGGAAGGGAAGGGAAGGGAAGGGAAGGGAAGGGAAGGGAAGGGAAGGGAAGGGAAGGGAAGGGAAGGGAAGGGAAGGGAAGGGAAGGGAAGGGAAGGGAAGGGAAGGGAAGGGAAGGGAAGGGAAGGGAAGGGAAGGGAAGGGAAGGACCGGCGCAAAAACATTAAGACTAAGAGGGTGGATTGGGGCCTGGTGGTACTTGCTTTTACTCCCAGCATTCTGGGAGCAGAGGCAGGTGGATTTCTATCAGTCAGAGGCCAGTCTGGTCTATAGAGAGAGACCCAAGAGAGCGAGAGCTACATAGAGAAACCCTGTCTCAAAACAAACAAACCAACAAACACAACAATAATAAATGGGTGGTGAGCGCTGGAGAGATGGCTCATCAGTTAAGAGCTCTTGCTGTTTTTCCAAAGGACTTGGTTTTGGTTCCCAGAGCCTACACGGCAGCTCACAGCTGGCTGTAGCTCCAGTTTCAGAGAATCCAAAGATTTCTTCTGACCTCCACAGGCACTGGACATGCCTGTGGTGCACACAATTATGTGCAGACAAGACTGTCATACACATAAAATTAAATGATATTCTTAAAAAAAATAGATGTTCCTTTTTTAAAAGACAGTGGTCACTCTGTAGACCAGGTTGGCCTCGAACTCAGAAATCCACCTGCCTCTGCCTCTCAAGTGCTGGGATTAAAGGCATGTGCCACCACTTCCCGGCTAGGTATATTTATGTTATACATATGAGTACACCTGTGTGCCAGAAGTCGACATCAGATCCCATTACAGATGGTTGTGAGCTACCATGTGGTTGCTGGAAATTGAACTCAGGAGCCAGTGCTTGTAACCACTGAGCCATCTCTCCAACCCATGTACTTTTTTCTTTTTATACTAACTCAAGAGTGTGCAAAGCTGAAAGAGAGAAGAGAAGGAAACAGCTGACGTGTATAGGGTTCCTCTTGGGGAACCAACACAAGTGTAATATAATGTTCAGACCAGACAGCTTCTATAAATAGCTGGGTTAGTGCTCCTGGCTACGTGGCCTTGAGAAGATGTAAAGCCAACTTCAGCTTTGGGGCATATTCTGCAGAGGTGCTCTGGCAGATGGGATGGGTTGGTATTTACTAAACACCTGGAGCAGAATGGGGCTCTGACTCATAGGAAGTAGACAATGCATGCTAGCCATGTCGTTCTGCCCTGCATAGCCTATTGGCTTTTGTATTCCATAGTCATTCTATCACCAACAGAAAATATATAAGTTTTAAAAAGTATGAGTGTCAGAGGCCTGGGGAAATGTCTCTGTCAATCAAGTGCTTGTCACACAAGTGGTAGAATGTGAGCTTGAATCTCCAGAGGCCATGTTAAAAACTGGGCATGTGCCTGCAATCCCAGAACTGGAGAGGCAGAGACAGGAGGACCCCTTGGCTTGACTGGCAGCTGGTCAAGCTAAATCAGTGAGCTCTAGGCTCAGTGAGAGACCCCATCTCAAAAAATAAGATGAAGAACAATTAAAGATGACACCTGATGTTGGTCTTTGGTCTCTCTGGTGCGTGCTCGAGCACACACACACACACACACACACTCACAGTGTCTGAGCCAGGTCATGGCAGTGCATATCTATAACATAAGCACTTGGGAGGCAGAGGCACGAAAAGCAGGAGTTCAAGGCTAGCCTTGCTATGTAGTAAGACATTGTTTTAAACCAATGGTCCTCAACCAAAGGGTCCTGAGACCCTTTAATACAGTCCCTCATGTTGTGGTGACCCCAACCATAAGATCATTTTCATTGCTACTTCATAACTACAATGTTGCTACTGTTATAAAAAGGAATGTAAGTATCTGAGTTTCCTGATGGTCTTTGGTGTCTCCCAGGAAAGGGCCGTTTGACCCTTAGAGGGTTGGTGACCCACAGGTTGAGACCCACTGATTTAAGCAATGCCCAAAGTGTCTGTAGTGAGCGTGTACAGATGCTTTTGTTCTCCCATTATTATTCTTTAAGCAATCAGGTGTCGCAGCTGTCAGCAGCACAGACGTCAGACTGCCCGTAAGCAGAAAAGGACTTAAAGTGTAGGTCAATTATGTAGGTGTAGACAGACACTGCCACTTTATATTAGGGACTTGCCACTTATATTAGCATCTGACGATTTTAGCATCCTCAGGGAATCCTGGGAGGGATCTTCCAAGGGACAGCAGGGAACCACTGTACCAGAATTACTATTTCCACACACCCTCATGCTAGCAGACACTTAAAAAAATTGTTTTATTGTATGTGGGTAAAATCATAACATCAGATGATCATTTCTATATTAGAATAATGATATAAACTGGTATCAATAAAAGCAAAAGCCAAAACAAAGAAAAGATATCCATGAAGGGATGGAAAGAAAGTGAACAGAGATTTAAGAATGCATGTCTGTGTTGAGCCCAGCTGCAAAGAGAGAGAGGATGTGTACTCTTACGTGGCAGATATGCAGAGGTCATCCCGGTGCAGAAGTCTCACGCAGCTAAGAACACAGGACTCAAGATTGAGGAGAACCTAACCCAGCTCCTTGGTATTGGTGGTGCCTTGTGGTGATGTACCCTTCCCTGGTGGCTGGACAGGGTGCATCAGTGACCAAGGGTCCCAGCCTACCAGTTCAGGAATGGGCCATGTCAGCTGGCTCCCTTCCCACATCTTTGACTAAAGGCACAAAGGTGTTGGGCAGGGCCTAAGGGTGCAGGGAAGATGGAATTAATAACACATCCTTGGTGACCCTGCCCTGCCTATGGTGACTTCTTAGCACTCTCTAAAGTCCAGAGCAAAGAATTGATGCCTTACAGGGGATCTGGAGGGAGCATGTCACCTTAGCACGAGGCCCCTCAAAATGAAATCTGACGTGACTGGCTACTTAACAGGTCTTGATGCAGTCAGTGATTTTGCTGAAACTTGAAAGCAGACGACAGTAGGACAGGCAGTGACCAACCAGAGAGCGGAAAGAAGTGTAAATAATCCTAGGTGAATACAGTCTTGTTGACCTGGTGAATTTATATCCTGTTTCCATAATGGATCCTTTCATCAGGATGGCTGGATTCCAGAACTCCAGTCTAGACAGGAATCGATGCTGTCACCTCTCCACTTACCCTGCTCACTGCTTTTCCACTTTTAGGGCTCCTGCATGGCAGTACGTGGCCTGTGCTTCCAGGGTACTTTGGTGGGGACTCAGAGACCAGTTGCATCTTCCAGGCAAGGAGGCTGTGTGGGGGAAGTAGAGGAGTCTCAGTGCTTCCTCTGGGGATGACGCTGCCTTTGTCTCCATCTCCCCAAGAGGAAGGCAAGTCTGGTCATGCCTGCCACCCAGCAATCAAACAGACGCATGCCTCCCCTTGGTTCCTTTCATGGGAGCTCTGAGCTGGTTTCGGTGGCTTTCATCAGACCTGAAACTCTCCCCTCCCCAGTACCTCCCAAGGCTGTGGGCAGGCCTGGGCTGAGAGGCCAGGCTGGGAGTCTGGGCAATGGTAAATAAGACACTGTGGGGACGATGGGAGCCCACTGCTCTGCCCAGGCAAGCCCTGACTCTGGGTGGCCAGAGCCAGGACTCAGTATCGCCTCACTGGGAGCATTGGAGAGCTCTGCCCCTGTGGAGGCCTTTCTTCTACTCCTATTGTTTTAGGTCTAGCCAACAGCTTGGGAGTTGGGGTGGCTGGCCTGGATAACGGCAGGAGGAGTGGTCCAGGAGCTAAGAGCTTTTGTAGCATAGCTGGTGAAATGAAGATCGAGTCATGGGTCTGAGTATTAGAAAACAGATTATTTAAAAAACAAACAAACAGTAAAGACTTCAGACAGAAGAGACACAGAGAATGCACTTTGGAGCCAACATCTCTCTAAGGCATTTTTTTATAGCAGGGCAATCCTGATAAACAGACCTGATAAACAGGCTGGTACCTTCAGGGCTATTTAGCAGTGTCCTCTTTTTTTTTTTCCTGTTTAATAATTTATTTAATATACATTGGTATTTTGTCTACATGAATATCTGTGTGAAGCTGTCAGATTCCCTGGAACTAGAGTCACAGATAGTTGTGAACTGCTATGTTAGTGCCAGGAATTGAACCCAAGTCCTCTAGAAAAGCAGCCAGTGCTCCTAACTGCTGAGCCATCTCTCCAGCCCCCGGGGCCTTATAAGCTATCGGCGAGCTGTCCTGAGGAGAAAGGCATGAATTATTCCATTAAGGAAATGCCTTTCTCTTTGAGCACTCAGCCAATTGCCAAATCATATCCCCCCCCCCATCCCCCCAGGCCCCACCTCCTGCTGAACAGATTCCTGTGAAAGTTTCAGTCACAGAAAAGACCAGCTGCTGCCTTCAAAACTTCTTTTGCTCTAAGGCACTCCTGGGATTCTTCCTTATCTTACCAGAGTCCTACCCAGCTCCTGTGAGGTGCAGGCATGCAGTTTTGATGGCAAGGTCAAGCCCAGAGACCTTGAAGGCTTGTTTGAATGGTCCTGTGAGGCAGGGGGCTGGCAGGTACCTGGCCCTCATTTTCCTGGAGAGATAGGCAGAGCCCAGAGGCTTTTGGTTTCCTGTTCTGCTTCCCGCATCCTGCAGCTCTCAATGTGACCTAGCTTGTGCCCTTTCACCTGGACCACAGCACCTTTAAAGACTTGTGCTTGTGAAATGGGGGTTAGCATCCCTGCTGGGATTCCCGGTGCTTGCAAGCATCTTTTCTAAAATAGAGTTAATGAAGTTTTACTCCCTGCTCCTTGGAGGGCAGGGACCTACTTGGAAGAGGGAATTGGAACATGAACAGTAATGTTTTGTAGGCATTATTGTTTATTTCCTTGTGGTCCTACGCTTTCCTCTGGAAAAATCCAACCAACACATCCGTTTCAAGGCCCAAGGAACTCCCTGGTGTTGACCCTCTGTCTGATTCCTGTGTGGTCAGAAGACTGATGCTTTTCAGTGCCCACACTTATTTCCATGGTAAAATAATTCCACGCTCGGCTAAATCCCACTTACACACAAGTGTGCACCTGTTAAAATAGGTCATTTTTCACAGCTAATCTCCGGGATTCCATGGGTATGTGTGGGAACCGCACACAAACGCAACCTGAATGCTGAAGAAGGGCATTCTTCTCTGAAGAATGGTCCTGGTGGGCCCAGGCTTCTCCATCACTTGCCTTCACTGATTTGAGAAATGAGGAAACTCACTTCCTGTTGGGAGACTAGGACTGTGGTTTCGCCCTAGCATCAGAGGCTGCGTGAGCTAGCTTGGCTCTTTGTCCCATATTTTGAATAGGCTCCTGAGACACCCCACCCCCACCCCCGAGCTCAGGCAACTTTCCTCATGGTCCCCAGTGACTTCAATGAAAGGAGAGGATGAAGAGGAGGGATGGACAGATGAAAGATGGGAGGGAGGGAGGGAGGAAGAAAAAAACATTTCCAGAACCAACTGCTCCAGCACGTGACG
Source organism: Mus caroli (assembly GCF_978045245.1). NCBI lineage: Eukaryota > Metazoa > Chordata > Mammalia > Rodentia > Muridae > Mus > Mus caroli. The sequence continues at coordinate 26,760,597 of NW_028227272.1, read as the reverse complement.
TTTTGTCCTCCAGGCTGTCATGAACTGTCACTCTGCAGCAAAGGTTAAGGCTGATAAGTAAATGCACAAAAGGGTACTTTTGATTCCGAAACCTTGGCGATGAGTTTCCACTATGCTTCTGGGAACCCAAAGGTCCAAGTCAAATTTCTGGAGACTGCTTCAAAAGCCTCAGGGCTAATTGTCAACTGGGACCTGGGTTCTAGGCAGACAGGCCAAAGGTCACCTAGGTAAGTGACAGTACAGTCTTGGTTTATATATATATATATATATATATATATATATATATATATATATATTCAACTTGACACAAGCTAGAGTTTATCTGGAAGAATGTATTGGGGAAATGCCTCCATCATACTGGCCTGCGGGAGAGTTTGGAGTGCATTTTCTCAATTAGTGATGGATGTGGGAAGGCTTAGCCTACCGTGGGCACTGCTGTACTGGAGCTGGCGGTCCTCGTTCTATAAGAAAGCAGGTAGAGCAAGCCGCAGAGAGCAAGTCAGTTAGCAGCGCTCCTCCATGGCCTCTGCATCAGCTCCTGCCTCCTGGTTCCCACCTTGAGTTCCTGGCCCGACTTCCCTTCTTAATAGACTAAAGCCAAAAGTTGAAATAAACCCTCCCCTGCCCCCACAAGTTGCTTTTGGTCACTGTTTTTATCACAGTGGAAGAAAACCAAAGTAGGACAGATGGCAGTCTGGGAAGCTTGGCTTGTGGACAGGGACAGCCTGTCACATACTCCTGTCTCCAGGGTTTGTGAGGCCTCCTTCAATTGCTCCTCCTCTGGGCAGATCATCTTAAAGAGGTGAGTCCGGAACAGAGCCGTAGGAAGCTATCTGCATCATGGGAGCCACAGGTCTCCAGGAAAAGAATCCACATTCAGGAAGGCAGATGCCAACGTTTAGGCTTGAACATGTCCTTCATACACATGGGAATCCTAAATCGAAGCGTGAGGTCTCCAAACTGATTTAAACACTTTATCTGAGCCACGTGTGAAGACGGAGATGAGGTCAGGCTGTGACTCCTGTGACGGACTTGACGAGAAAAGTGGAACCTCGGTTTGTAAACGGCAGCAGAGGGCCCATTGCAGATGCTGCAAGACGCCTTCGCTGGTGGGTTCCTCCCACTGAACTTCTGCTATCGGTAGCATGGCGCTGGGGACAGTGATAGCTGGGGCCTTCAAAGATCCTCTCAGAGGGCATAACCTTCCTTCTTCCTTCTGCTTCCTGTCACGGACATGGCCACGGCATCCAACATCCCTAAGGCGTGTGCTTGGGAAAAAAAACTGGTCCTTTCTGCTGAGACTGCAGCTGAGTGAGCTGGAAGCCAGGGTCTATTTGTCAAGGCAAAACCCTAGCAAGTAGATTCCGTGTGAGCCCTACCCTCTGGAGGGCATTTCAAATCTCCCAAGTCTCAATCCCCGGGACTGGGAACAGTTTGCAGAGGACAGACATGGCAACCACGGGGCGGTTGCTGAGGGAACCGGCAACCATGACTCGGGGAAGAAGACTAGGAGCTGAGGACCTTTGACCTGGGGAAGAAAAGGCTTGGGGGGCAGGAGAGCTGATGGTACATACCTGAGGGACTGTCATGGCGAGGACCTGAGTTTGCTCCCTGTGACTCGGACTCTAGAATGTGGACTGTGTGGTGTGGGGAGGAGCCCAGAGGCCGGTGGCCTTTCAAAGTTCACACTTTTATTATTTTGTACAACTAGTAGAATAATAATTAAAAAATGTTAAAAATATAGATAAAATCCAAATTAAAAAAATGTTTAGTGTTTCTTCTTGTCAGAGAATTCCAAAAGGTAGGTCAGGAGGAGCTCGAGGTGGTGAGTTCCTGTCACTGGAAGAAATTAAGATGGAGACAGGAAGCCACCAGACAAATTGGCTGTGGAGAGGAGCCAGCATGGGAGCTGGGGCTGAGCCTCCAGACTGCACTCGGCCCAGAGTCCTGGATTCTCTCCTCCTGCTGTTGTAATTTAATGAGCTGCTAACACCCACACCTGGCTTCCTATTCAAACAGGCCTAGCTGTGAATGGGGAGGGCCTGCACCACGGGTGAGCAGGGTAACAACAGACTCCTCCCGGGGTCTCTGGAATGAGTGGGAAGTTGTGGAAACAGATCCTTCTGCAGGCCTGAGGTGAAAGGGGCCTCCTCTGATCTCAGGGGCCACCAACCCCTCCGGAGCAGGAAGCGGAGTGTTTTAGTGTTTTCCCTGGGTCTGAGCTCCAGAGCTGGGAAGAGGTGGGGGCAGAGCCCTCAGCTCCCTTGGTCCCTATGCCATCCTCTGAGGGAACACTGAGACCTTGTCAGTACAGTCAGGGCGGCAAGCGCAGCTCTGTAGGGTTGCCCCCAGGAACTGGTTGGTTCCAGCAGAGAGGTTTATTCATCTCATCTGCACTTGCTTGTCTTCTCTCCTATAAGTGTTGGCATTCCTTCTAGGCTGTGCCCTGCAGTTACCTGGCAACAGCCAGGTATGCCTTACTCACCATAAAAGGGGATGCTTGCTCCCTCCTCACTTCACTCTCTTCTCTTGCTCTCTTCCCCTCTTCCCCCTAATCCCTTCTCTCCCCCTTCATTCCCCTCCCCCCACTCCACTTGCTCATGGCTGGCCTCTACTCCTCTACTCTCTCTCTCTCTCTCTCTCTCTCTCTCTGCCTTTCTCTGTCTCTACTACTCCCTCAACTCCCCTCCCCAATGCCCTAAATAAATTCTATTCTATACAATACTGTACTATACTATACAGCTGGTCCCTCAGAGGGAAGGGATGCCTCAGCATGGGCCCACAGAGGCACCCCCTTCCCCCACACCATACTGCGCCTCCACCAAACATATCTCTGGCTTTTCCTTTTTTTATAGAACACAACAATATGCTCCTTTGGGAAATAGCAGCTTCAGAAGGAAGTGGCTTATGTTGTTGGCAGCCGCTCCAGCCACAGGTAGGAATTTCAATTCTGAGATGAAGTACTTAGCATTGGAGAACTGAGAGGGAGGCAGCAGCTGAAGACACCCATAAGAACATGCATGTAGGTTCCTGGATGCCCCAGTGTTATGAGACTACAGGAGGTGGGGCTGCCTCAGTGTAGGGGATGGCCTTAGAGAAGAATCCCTGAAAATCCCATCAGAAGAATACTATTGGATCACACTTTGGTTTGTTGTTTGTTTTGTTTTAAACCAGGTCCTGACTGTGTTGCTGAGTGCAGGGCAGGGAGCATGGGGGAATAAAGGAGGAGTGGGAGAAAAACCCATGTCCCGCCAGAGTTCCGGTGCTCTGGGCAGGTGGATGCCGAAAGACTGCCGCACGCTTTCCACGAAGCCCCAAGTGGGTATCTGGCTGTGGGAAGCCACTGACCCCAGCTCAGCGGGTAGTGGGGGCTCTGTGGAACGTGACTCGCTTTTCCATCCCTTGTAGAGTTTTTTACTGGGTCACAGGAGCAAGCCTCATTCAACCAAAATAGGCTGCCCATCATGGCCCCACAGCTGGGGTTGTCCTTGAACTTGTAACCCTTTGTCTTCAGCCTTCCCAATGCAGCGATTACAAGGTTGCATGGCTGCAAGACAGGCCAGAGAGAGAACAGGGCTGGCATTGCAGGTGGAGGGAGAGCTCAGTCAAGAACCAGCAGTGAGAAGGTACGAGATAGCACTGTCTGCTAGGGCTCAGCACTACGTCTGCAGATCACGATACCTGGAGTGGAGAGAAAGGAGCTTAAGCATCACTCCAGATACCAGTGCCTGCTGTCCCCTTGGATGCCGGATGGATCCCTCTGAGTAATAGGGAACTGAAGAGTGACATGGGTTGGCTGGTGGAGACCTTTCTGCCTGTCTCAAAGTCACAATGTACAAAGGGGCTAGTGTCAAGGAAGGTAGTCCAAATTCCCCTGGCATAGCTTTGCTGAGATATGGGAGGCACCTGAGTTAGCGTAGGTGTAGTAAGATGCAAATCAGTGGACGGAGGGGAAAAAAAATTCTTCAGATTTTAGAATTGACAAGACTGTCCGGTAAAGGACAACTTCAAAGATAAATGGCGCATGAGAGCATAATCCAAAGACTTGGATAGACACTCTACAGACAGGCACAGCAGGAAATAAAACAGCAGCACTCATTATCAGGGAAATACAAAGTAAAATTGCAACAATATTACCTCACACCCCAAGAATGGCAGACCATGTCAAAATGGCGGACCATGTCAAAGTTGGTGGTGGGGATGAGAGAAACCAAAGCCCACTCATTGCCAGCCGGGAGAGTTTTTTAAATGCTAGGAACACTCTGGAGAACATTTGGAGAGTTTCTTGTGAAGTTAAGAATGTACCTACCCCAGGATTAACTGGTCTACCTCTATGTATTTACACAAGAAAATAGGATACTAAAGATTTATACAAGAAAAACATGTTCCCAATAAAACTGCAAAGAATGTTTATAGCAGCCGGAGTCAAACGAGCAATCTGGGGGCCATGCAAATCTCCACAGGCAAAGGCCTGCATCAACATCCTATGGTATGTCCACACAACAGAACACCACCAAGCAGTAAAAGGGAACGCCCTATGCATGGGCTAAGCTGTGCCTAAATGGACTCAAGATACTAAAAACTGCAGGGTCCCATTAACCAAATCCTTATCCAGGAAAAAAAAAAACCTAATGGATAATATTAGACATGAGACAGTGGGGATAAGTGAATGATTAAGGAGAGGCAGAGGGTGTGGTAAGAAGCTATGGGAAGTTTTTCAAAAGATAGACGTGTCCATCATTCATGTTGGTGATGGTTACCCAAGTCGATAAAATTCTTGAAGCTTGTCAAGCTATGCAACAAAATATAGACAATTTTGCATGTAAACTTTATGTAAAGAGACTAGGTCTGGTAGTTGACGTATATCTGATTTTCGTACTCTAATGTTTGCGTGGGTCATGATTATACTAGGACAGATGCAGGCTGTGTGAATAAGTCCGATTTTCATTACTATAACAAAATGCCTGTGGCAAGTCAGTTTTTGAAAAAAAAAAAGGTTTCTTTAGCATATATATTTGGAGCTTGAAGTCAAAACTGAATAGCACAGTCCTGGGAAGAAACCCCTTGGTAAAGTTTCAATGCCATTAATCATTAGATAAATAATTTCAAGCAATGAATATAAATATTTCAGGCTTCAAATATAAGTTAGATCTGGGTCCTCCCTCCCTCCTCTCCTCTGTTCCTTCCCTCTTTCTTTTCTTTCTTCCTTTCTTTCTCTTTTCCTCCTCCTTAGTAAGCTTTATATGTGAAAGATTTCTTTTGTTTATTTGCTTTTTGTTTTTGAGACAGGGCCATACACTGTGTAGCCTTCACTGTCCTGAAACTCATTGTATACACCAAGCTGGCCTAAAAGTCACAAAGAACCTCCTGTCTCTGCCTCCCAAGTACTGGGATTAAAGATGTGAGCCATCCATCGTTCCTGGCCTATATGCTAAAGAGGTTTTGAAAACAAATTCACTGTGGCATATATTATATGCTATAAACCGCATGGATTTCATGTGTATAGTTCAATGGGAGGAGTGAGATTACATTGTCAGTGACAGTGATGTTAGTAACACTTTATCTCGTGGCATCACTATACACACGCTGCCCCCCCCCCCCTTGTCTTCACATATCATTCCAGCCCCTGCATCAGTTCTAGGGGCGTTGTCACTAAAAATTTGCAGTTCTTTACAAAGTTCATGCAAACAGAATCATGATGTCTTCATTGACTACTTTCTTTTAGCATGCTTTAACTTGTTTTTCTTTATTTCAGAGAATCTCAGACATGAACAGTATGAAGCATGATCATATCTGCTCTCTACTTCCTCCTCCAGTGGAGTTTAGCTATACCACTTTGTGCTCCTGGAGGGTCTTGAGCTTCGAGCCACCAGCCCAGGAACTCTTTGGATCTGTGAATGAAAGACACATACATTAGCTTTTTTTTTTTTTTTTTTTTTTTTTTGGTTTTTCGAGACAGGGTTTCTCTGTATAGCCCTGGCTGTCCTGGAACTCATTCTGTAGACCAGGCTGGCCTCGAACTCAGAAATCCGCCTGCCTCTGCCTCCCGAGTGCTGGGATTAAAGGCGTGCGCCACCACGCCCGGCTACATTAGCTTATTTTTGAAATACCTTGGCTAGCTCAAAGGTTGGGCAGTTCTAATCCTCTGCCCGGACTATCATAGATTTCCCTCCTGTACTCCTGACTCAACACCCTCTAAATCTATGATCTATCTTTGCTGCCCTGTTCCTTCTGGGTGGCCCCCTTGTCTTTGATGTCCAAAACGCTTCTGGGCAGCCCTTTTGGGGGCCACATTCCTTCTCACCTACATTTTCAGATGATTTTCCTTCTGTAGCTCTAAATCTGATCCGTCTCCCTCTGAAACCTGGGTGGTTCTCCTCTCTACTCCTCTCTCCTGTGTCGTAGCCTGCCCAAATCTAAGGGTGCCACCACATCTCCCTTTCCCTAGCCATTAGCCGCTGGCTTCCTTATTGATTGATGAAAAACCAATTGGGGACAAGGACTTTCAGCATTTGGACACGCAGATCCCCAATTAAATCAAAGCATTAGAGCCAATCCCCAACAATAATTTCCTACAAAATCAGGACTAAGACAAATCAGATCACATACTTCCAGCATAGAGTAGCACAGAATATCCATGACCATTCCAAAAGAGAGGAAAGCGAGCACGGTAAGGTAATACTGCACCAAAGCAAGACCAAAAACCAGCCAGGCAAACGCCAAACTTTGCATCCCATGTCTGACATCAAACAGTCTTCAGATCTACTGTGTTCAGCTTTATTGACTGCAACACCCTTCTTTCTCCTGGGTTAGTTCCATCCCTGCTCTGCAGCTCTCCTTGGTATATCTACACAATATCCCACAATCTAGCACCTCCAACATCTTGGGATCTCCAATAAAATCCAGGTTTACTTTCACAGATTCTTGCAATGGCCTCCCTGGGTCTCCCTGACCCTCCTGTCCTCAGTAATTCCTTAGCTACAGAATTGGCACCAGGGAACAGGGTATTGCTGTGACAGGACCTGATCAAGCTGTTTATTGGTAGAATGTGGACTATGGGACTTTGATTAGGAAGGCAATTGAACTCTTTAAGTGAGGCTTAATGGGCCATACTAGTAAGAAGAGCATGGAAGGCAGAGCAACGTAAATTATGACAGCCTGGCTTAGTATGTTTCAAAGGGGAAGAATATTAGTAAATAGTCTAGCGACCATTCTTGTGATATGTTGGCAAAGAATATGGTACCCTGATCTTAAAAATCTGCCTGAGGCTAATGCAGGAGTTTTGGTTGATAGTGTTGGCAGAGGAGGTTTCAAGACAGCCAGGTTTTGAGTGTCATGTAGTTATTAGTAATCAATCTTACAGAGATCTATAATAAAAAAACGGAGCAAGCCGTACAAAGAGAAAAACAAAACATACAGTTTGAGGAGGAAAAGAGTCACCAGGAACTGTCATAGCGCTAATTCCAGGGTTCAAGGAGAAAAAAGGTTTAAAGAAAAGCCTGATGCTAAATGGAATAAAGGGATTACTTGCCTCAGGGCAAGACCCCACTCCAACTTCTGCCTTAGTGACTGTTCTATTATTGTGAAGAGACACCATGACCATGACAACTCTTTTAAAAGGAAATATTTAATTGAGGGCTTGCTTACAGTATCAGAATGTACTGTATGTATCATTATCATCATGGCAGGAAGCATGGTGTGAAGCACAGCACTGGAGCAGTAGCTGGCAGCCACACCCTGATCTGCAGGCCATGCTGACCAAGTATTCAAGTAAATGAGGCTTTGGGAGTCATTCTCATTCAAGCCATCACAGTTCTGTACACAATACTGTGTCCCTAAGTACACTAAGGTTGGTCCCACTGTGGACTGCAGGGTTAGGCTAACCCTTGTGAGACTGCCAGGAGTCAAGTGGATTTAGCATTCAAAAGGGATTGTTTTTATATGGCCCACTGTGATTAAGAAGGAAATCAGACTTCTTGTTGTAGAGTCATCAAAGACCTTAGGTCTCTTGCTAATTTACATTTCTTTCTCTGAAGCCCAGGTCCTCTCTTGGAAGTAAACCCAGCCCTCAGACCCAAACAGGAAAGGGTCACCAGGGAAAGACATAAACCCTGTGGTATCTGAGGAGGCAACTCCTCAATGGTGTGTGTGTGTATGTGTGTGTGTGTCTGTTTGTAGCATATGTTGGGGCTTCTCCCCAAACACAGCTGAAGGCAGGTGTGCTGAGGGTGTGGCTAAGCTGTCATACATCAGAAACAGGGGTGGGGGGACTCTCCTGCCAGCCCAGGCTTCCCAGCAGACATGGCTCAGGGGTTCAGGGCAAGATTCACTTAAGCAGTGGTGGGAGCAGAGGTGTGGCTGGGGTGCACTGGGATTGGGGCTAAGCTTCCAAGGATGGGAAACCAGCTATGGCTGCTGAAGGCTCCTGTCAGGGCCATTTGATGTGCTCATAGTACGTACACAAGCCAGAAATGGCTCTCTGTGTTTTCCAGGCTTCGGATCAATTGTGTGTGTCTCACAGGCACTTCATAATTGTGTGCCCCAAAGTGTTATCTTGTGCCAGCAGCATTGGCATTTCGGGGAAGCTTGTTAAAAGTGTAAAGTCTGTGCTGGAGAGATGCCTCAGAGGTTAAGAGCACTGGCTGTTCTTCCAGAGGTCCTGAGTTCAATTCCCAGCAACCATATGGTGGCTCACAACCATCCATAACGAGATCTGGTGTCTTCTTCTGGCCTGCAGGCATCCAAGCAGGGGGAACATTGTATACATAATATATAAATAATTCTTTTTTTAAAAATCGAAGTGGACAATCCTGTACTCAGTACAAATGGGTGAGCCAGAATCTCTATTTCAATGGACATTTCATGAGCATTACAGCTTAATACATCAGAGAACGTCCAGTTTTGCAAAGCAGGGTTTAATTTTACCTCAAGGGGAAAAAATTCCTTTGTTGGTGTGCTGATGGGTGACAGTTTAAAACCTGGTAAGGGAGACATAGGATTTTTCTATACCACTGGGAACTAAACAAACTGGAATGAAACCTGACTCAAGGGAGAAAAGAAAGTTCAAAGGCTACTCTGATGTAAATGAGGTGGCCAGGGAGCCATCAGCTGTACTGCCCATTGGATGGGTTAGGCTTCCATTTGGCTGATGCCTCCTTCCTCAGGGCACGGGCAGCTGAGGTGAAGCTCTTGGATGCTCACTGTCACTCTCCTCTCAGCAGATGACCCCATCCCAGCACCTATCCAAGTCCTCGGCCAGTAAGCTCAGCAGAAAACACCCAACACCAAAAGCTTCAAAGGCTTGGCTGACAAGCTGTACTCAGGTTCCTACCTGCCATCGTGGCAGTGTTCCTCTGAGTCCTCCTCAAGGATAGTGACATGTGGTCAGTCAACACAATCTAGCAAACTCTGGGCAAACTGCCCAGTGCACCTGTGCTTCCAATGAGCAAGTGACAGCACCTGGGAGGAACAGGTCTATGAATGTGGCCAAACCATCAGGGACTCTGTTCTGTTCTTTTGCATATTGCTGTTATCTCTGGGGCCCAGTCCTACACTGCTGCACTCTGTAATTCTCCTGTCAGGTAATGGTCCTTCAGGGCTTCAGAAGCAGCGCTTTGGGGGACAACGACAGGTACTTCACCTCTGTGGCTTAGAGGTTCAGCCAACACTGTCCAAGAAGAGTTCCAATATAGACAATAAACTTACACAAGACATCAGAGGCAAAATTGATCTCGCTCTCCTGGAGTGGTTCTTCTGTATCAATCACTGCCAGGAGGCAGAACAGAACTGGGGCAGGGCTGTAGGCTGCATCAGAATCTCTGTAGCTATGTGAGCTCACGTTAAATATTGACTCTGCTCCTGGCTTCCTCGTGCAAGACAGAAATGCTGATGTGTGCCGCCATCCTAGAGCTGTTCTGCGAGTTGAATCGAACCTCCAGCCTCCAATACTTAGGAAACCACCTGAGTGCATGGTATTCACTTAGCCAGAGGGTAGCAATTGTCACTGTTGATCACAGTGAGAGAGGGATGCTGGGTGCTCATGGATGCTTGCTGGAAGAGAGAGGCTTCACATGGGCTAGGGGAAGTGGGGGGTTCGGAAAGGGCTTAAGAGGTGCTGATTCTGGTGGAGCAGGGAACCTCACGCTCCCATCTTGTTTTTCCCTGCTGGAATATGCTCTCACACTTGGATGGACATACACACCCCGCAACAGATTTGCAGCTGTCAGGAGAGAGAGATAACAGGGGAACAACAGCCAGCAGCTGGGCTCGCTGCCCCACTCTCTCAGGCTGTTCCAGCTCCAGCTGTGAGGAAAGAGGAAGACTGGAGCCAAAATCAGCCTCCCCCACCCCTGAGAAAATCCACCTAGATTAGACAGCTGCCTGTTCTGCCTCCTCTCCCTTGGGCTTTCAGCTGGAGCATGGGAAATTGGATGAGGAGGTGAGGAGCTGCGAGGCCAGGAAATGGGCTCTGTTTATTCCCGTCTTCCTGGAGAGTAAGCAGAGGACCCCCGCCGTGGATCTGGGTGTCTAGCCTGGCCTACAGCTGTTGCGTGTTTGGGCCAGGCATCTGTCCTGCTCCACTGTGAGTAAGGGGGGTGGTGTTGGGGGAGTTGTTTCCATCCCGTTCCATCTGTGGTTCCCAGCCCTGGCCGTCCATGACATTCACCCAGAGAGATTTCCTGCAGCATCCCAGAACAACTGAGTGGGATCTCTTCGAGGAGGGTCAGGGTGCTGGAACTTTTTTAAATCTCCTAGAAGATTTTAATGCTCATGGTTGAGAACCTGTGATTGCTAAGAAAAAAAAGTGAGGCTCTTGGGAGCCACAAATCACTGGCTCCCGTGACTTTGGAAATGGTTCGGCTCACGCTTGCCACATCCAGTCTAGCTCCAGAATCTGACCTGACCGCTGTGGCAGGGAATGAAGAATAGTCTGACAGACTGGCACACAGACAGAGGGCTGGGATCTGGTGGTCTGTGCTCTCTGCTGGAGAAGCCACCGTCTCTCAGAAGTCTAGTGTGTTTATTACACAGAGTGGAAAGGGGAGGCATGGTTATTGCAAATAGCTGAACAAGAAAACAGGGTTTATGGTACTCAGCCACACCAACGACATAGGTTTAGCTACTCTTCATAGGACAGTCTCTGTAAGGGAGCAATCTTCAAGCCATGAGTATCTGGAAGGGGTAGGGGGCTATGGTGGACTTTTTTTGCACACACTGTCAGTGCTCACACTTGTACACTTGGCTCCTTGAGGAAGGCTTTGCCATTTCTCTGAGCCTGAGGCTATGGGGTCCTAGACATGACTGTACCTGTATCAACAATACACATCCACTTAAGACTTTGCCCACTCAGGGCCTCCTGCTGTATACAAGTGTCTGCTTTATAGATGGGAACTGCATGGCTTTCACTTCGCATACCACAGCAGGAATGATGAAGACACCTTGTGAATATGCAGGCCTTGGAGGACAGTGCTAGTTGCTATCAATGGTGACAAGACAAGGCTCTTGCCATCCAAGAGCTGGGCAGAGGAATGGCCATGGGCCTTCTGAATGTCACCATCTGCCCTTGGGTAGATAAGGAAGGGCAAGCTTCCAAACCCCTAACCCCTCAGGGCATCTTAACCCCTAAGGCTGGTGCCGGTGCAGTAGTTCCACCCTTGTGTCTGGGAAAGATGTGTCAGGCCATGCCTGTCTCCACAGTCATAAAGAGTCAGTAAGTTCATATTGTGGACCCTCTCTTGTATACCGAGGGCTCCCAGATTCCCCAATGAAACACAGATGGGTGCTTTTCGGACCTGTCTGGGCCTTTCCTCAGGTCTGTCTTTGAGAATCTGGGTTGGGCTACAGCAGTACACGTTGCTAGGATCAGAGTAAGCAAACCAGCAGCAGTGCTCAAGGGATTTGGAAAATAGCTTTGACTTTGAACTATATGTCCAGATGTGTGCCTGTGTGGGCATCTGAGGCTTCTCGCAGACAAGGTTATTGAGGGAGGAGGGAAAAGAAAGGGCCTGGGTATGGGCCAGAGGCACGCTTCTCTTCTGCTACCAAGTTCTGGGGCAAAATTCCTGGAATTTGAGAATTTTAAGCTAGAATTGGAATTTTTGGCTCTTACAATATGCCTCTGTAAAGATAGGGAGATAGGCTATATTTCAGTAACTGTTCTAATCTCATTTTATAACTTTTAAATAATAGACTGAGTCATTGGAACACTTGTTCCAGGCACTGTGGCCATGTCTGCTGGGCGACTGTACCAAATCTAAGGTTCAGAGAGTGGAGGGTGCTCTGGGGTTTCTATCTATTTAGCACTATGGCTGGGAGTCCTTGTGCTCTGCAGCCTCTGCCCAGCCTTGCCTGAAAGGTGTCCCTGAAGCCTTATCAGACTAAGGAGCAAGGATGGGGCTGGAGCCAGGGAGAGCCATCGTGGATGTTCTCAGTCTTGAGCAGCTCGCCTTGTCTGGCCTGCAGTGTCCCACCATAGAGAGAAGGCTCTTGAGTTAAAGTTGCCTGGCGTTTCGTCTCATCATCAACACACTGAACTAAAGTCCCCAGGGTCCCCTCCCCCACAGCAAATCAATTGTCCCACATAATGCCAGCCAGTGCCCACTGGCTCCACAGAGCTTTCTAATCAAGCTGAGACCAGATCTCAGAGGAGCATGTGGATCTTACGGCCCTGTCAAAGCCTCTAATTTGAAGAGTGACAACCACCAGCCCCCATGAGCACTGTGGAGAGTAATCTGAAGTAAAGGGATTAGTGGAAGCTTTATTTGGAGGGAACTCTTATGGCTGGTTGATGGTTGAACACACGCAGACAAGGGACGCTCATCTGGGAGCCAAGACCAGAAGGTGGTGAAACAGGGGTGCTTGAGAAGTCTGTGATCGGGTCAAGTGGGCTGTGTGCAGGTCGGAAGGTGTAGGTGCTGGGCTGTGTGCAGGTCAGAGGGGGTGGGTTCAGTAGTTCTGAGTCCTGTGAGCTGTGTGCAAGTCAGAGGGGGTGGGTTCAGTAGTTCTGAGTCCTGTGGGCTGTGTGCAAGTCAGAGGGGGTGGGTTCAGTAGTTCTGAGTCCTGTGAGCTGTGTGCAAGTCAGAGCGGGTGGGTTCAGTAGCTCTGAGTCCTGTGGGCTGTGTGCAAGCCAGCTGATGTGAATGCAGTAGATTCCAAGTTCTGGACTAGGAAAGTCTGAAAGAATCATGAGAAGCAGGCCCTGGAGCCATCCTTGTCTCCACCCTGACATTCTCAGCTGGACTGAGGCCACCCACAAGCAAATATTTTCATGTTATTGATCATTTCTGACAGCAGCTCGGTGTGCTCTCTAGAACGGAAGCTTGACCCATGCAGGAAGCTGGATTTTTTTTTTTCAGAGTGGGAGTGTTTTGAATACCTCAGAAGCATCAGCCTGAAGCGGCTCCAACAGGTGCCCGAGTGACTGAGGACTCGATGTCACCCCCCTAGGGTGTGTATCTACAGCAGCGCATGGCGTACTCATCTGTGTGTTCCCTCTTTATTCGCCACTCCCAGCTGGAGTCCTCCAGCGCGTCAGATACCCATGAGAGCCAAGGACAAGTCAAGAAAGTATCAGACACAGCCAGGAGGCTTCATAAGCACCACGGTTGACTGAGAGAAGGAGTAGAGGCAAGAATTGTCCCCAGTGTCCCCAGAGGCAGATCTCAAGTGGCCACTTCCTTTACTTTCTCTTTGCAGGCTGTAGCATGTTAAAAATGAAGCCTTTAAAAGCCTAGACCTAGAAATGTGAGGCCAGATGACGGCAACCTTCCTCTTAACTTGAGTGCTTTTTCACTAGACAGTGTCGCTGTGCACAGTCCTCTCCTCCCACATAAGGTTTGTTTCGGGAAGCAGCCCCTCCCCCACCAGGCCTCCCAAGGAAGCTCTCCCTGCCTCTGTCTAGCACCTGAGTAAGAACAGAGCCAATGATGATGATGCCAATGGAGGCTGAACTGAATGGGCCAGATGTTTCTGTCTTTTCCTAATCCACAATACCAAACTCCCTCTGTCTTCACACCTCTGCCCCAAACACACATCCTGCCACTCCTCCACCCATCCTTGCCACATGCCTGCACAGCAGGGGGGCAGTGCAGGAGAGAGACAGTGAGCCTTCCTTCTTGATTTAAATACATACTTCTTCTGGCCATGGTTCAAGTCAGACAACAAAAATCTTGGCTTTCATTCAAAACCCGAGCTCATCGGGCCCTCACCTCCAAGATTCAAAGAAGGAGCAGGCAAGCAAGATGAATCTTTGTCCACCAAGTTGATCTGCACTGGAGTGGTGTCCAGTGCACTGCAGTCCCTCCGCAGCTCTGTGGCACCCCAAGTCTCACAAGCTGCGGCTTGCGTATGTCTGACTGCACTTGCCTGTGCAGATGCTTAGGAAAGGGCTACCGAAACCTGCCAGGATGAGTTCGATCCCTTTGAGGACTGGATTGCTCACCTAGGCAAAAGGCTCCAAGCTAGCTCTCCCTGATTCATTTCCTTGGTTGCTATGACCTAGAGAAGGTGGTTGAAGAGCTATGTTTCCAAAAACAGAGGCCGCTAACCCAGCGCCATCCTCTAATTCCAGGCCATACAGTTTCTCTTTGCATCCTTATAGACACTGCCTGGGGGCTTCACACTCTGGAAACAAGGCAACTAGGAGAGAAAGCAGTCCAGCACCTCGAGTTTTTCCTGGTAAGGGTCCATGATTTGCTGAAAAATGATGCCCAGACTCAAATAGTCCAGCATGCTGAGGTCTACCATTCCCAACATGGAGATGCCCCAGTGAGCTCGCTGGCCCGATTAAGGGAAGTTTGCTCTCTCTCTAGAGACATTCCAGAACTTGTTGGGGCTTGGGGATGGGGTAGGAGAGGGTTGAGGGGGACGGTGCTGGAAACTGTTGCTGTTGCTGGGGAGGTCTGGAAACTGTTGCTGAGGAAGTAGCTGAGGAAGTCTGGAAACTGCTGCTGACCCATCGTCCTGACTTCATGCCAGGTGGCCAGGCAGCTCTGAGGCCTGGACTTGCCTAGACTTGCCCAGTTTTTTGGAAACAGAGATTTTAGGCCTAGTCTCCTGAACTGTCAAGTTGAAACCTGTCATGGAGTCAGCCTAATTTGTCTCACCTTGATAAGAAGGTAGCAGAGCATGGATTTACATAAGGCACTTCAGGCGTTCAATCCCATTGTCTTTCCACTACAATAACACAACACAGCTATGGCCAGATCCGAGGAACCTTTTGGTCTGTCCATCAAGATTCTATCACCATAGGATGCTCCAGCCCCTTTACCAACAACTGCAAGGTCTCTACTTTCTGAGCTATGTAAGTTGATGCTTTAAAGAAAGCATGGATAGGGTTTTCCCCTCCACAGAAATGAACATCCCTACCAGAGAGGTCCCTTCATTGTCTGTTTGTACAAGAGAACGTTAGAGGGGCATCTTTCCTTGGAGAGAGCCAGACTGCCATCTGTAACTCTCCCAAGGCTCAGCCGTCTTAACTAAGAGACGTTTCTTAGTTACCTCTCCATCGCTTTCCTCATTACCGACCCTTTGAGGTGTCTCTTCTGTGATGATGACTTTGTAAGCCAGTGTTTTCTCATGCTACCTTTGAATGGAGCTTATGAAACCCGAGGGTATCCTCCCAGGTCCTATAATTGAAAGAGAAAACTAAAATCTAACGGAGAGAAGTGAGTTGTTTAGAGGCATGACCAGAACCACAACTGCTGCCAGCGTCCATTGATGCTTTAAACCCGGGGAGCTCCTGGATGAAAGCAGGTGGCGCCCCAGATGAGAGCAGGTGACACCCTGACCTTGCTGCAGTCCTGGGTCTCTCTACGATGTACACATTTGGGGCTTAGTTTTGGTTTGGTTTTGCTGTTGCTGGTTTTGTCTGTATTGAGTCAACATTTTGCTCTGTAGCCCAGGCTGGCCTTGAACTTGTAGCAATCCTCCTGTCTCAGCCTCCTAAGTACTAAGATTACAAGGACATGGAGTTTTAATGGTATTCCATATAAACTTTTCTTCTCATTTGTTAAGGCTTTATTTTTTTTCCATGTGTAAGTGTGTATGTGTGGTTCAAATAAGAATGGCCCCATAGGTTCATATATTTAAATGCCTAGGAAGTGGTGCTTTTTGAAAGGATTAGGAGGTGTGGCCTTGTTAGAGTAGATGTGGGCTTATTGGGGTAGGTGTGGCCTTATGGGGTAGGCGTGGCTTCAGAGGAAGTGTGTCACTGGCTTGGGCTTTGAGGTTTCAAAAGTCTATGCCAGGCCCACTGTCTCTCTCTCTTCCTTCTGCCTATGAATTCAGATGTAGAGCTCTCAGCTCCTTCTCCAGCAGCAGGTCTGCTTCCATGGCACCATGCTCCCCACCATGATGAGAATGGACTAAACCTCTAAGACCATAAACAAGCCCTGGTTCAATACTTCTTTTTATGAGTTGCTGTGGTCATGGGGTCTCTTTGCAGCCATAGAACACTGACCGTGGGTATGCCCGTGTGAGTGTATGCACATATCTGCGGGTGTAGATGGATGCCAGGAGATGGCAGACACCCAGAGGCTGGAGGGTCAAGCTTCTGAGTTACCTGACGTGACTTTTGGGAGCCAAACTCATGTCTCCAGAATAGAGTGTGCTCCTCTTTTAGTGAGCCATCTCTCCAGCACCTCTCTTTTATAGTAAGACACCGAGTGAAATTAGCACTTGGGATAATTATACATAAAGGACAAACCATAAACCAGTTTTTGTATCAATGAAAGACTAAATCAAACTGAGTTAGTTTATTTTGAGTTTGTGGTCAATATCCAAATCTATTTTTAACCTCTAATATTCCATGAAATGTGATCTCTGGACAGCAAACAGTGTGTCTTTTCTGTCCTATGCAGACGGCACTCTTATGGGACAGTACCTCTTTATTTTGTCAGTGTGGTGGCCAGAGCCAGGGAAGGGGTTCGGGCAAACCTTCTTTAGAGCCTGTTTCTGGACTAAATGTTAATTAAGCTTGAACCCTCTTTGATCCTGGAGGGGCTAGGCTGCGATGAGAGAGGGCAGTGGAGAGAAAGAGCTATTTGTGGAATAGTTAAGGATGTAAGTTCCCTCTGTGTTATGCCAGCTTTCTGCATGATCTCAGGTGTCTCCCATCCACCCCAGGCCTCAGTTTCCCCACCTGTGGGAAGGAGGATGGGGCCAGATCCTCTTTAAAGAACTTCACTGTTCCCACATGCCATCTGACTTCGACTTTGCTGTGTGTGCCAGTCGGAGCCTGAGAGGAGAAAGATCCCTGGCGGAGGGAAGGAAGGGTTTATTCTGAGACATAGATGACTAAGAGGAAAATTGCTAATAAGGAGAGAAAGAAGGCTGGCCCTTGCACAGACCTAGATTGTTATAGAGCTGTGGTGGCCTTGCCCTGTGAATTGCCAGCACACACCCGGCAGCAGCCACTGAATGCTGCATTATGGTGCTGGAACACCCTCCGGCAGAAGTGGCTATTTGCAGAGTCCATCAGAGCAGTCGCAGGGAGTGAGCAGCCAGAGCTGTCAGCTTTCTCCAGGCACAATCAGACTGTGTCTAGCACCGAGACCTCCCAGGGAGACCAGAGCAGAGGAAATCAGGTTGGAAATTCACTGGCAGCCCACACTTGACCCAAGGGTAAGTGCTGACCTGAGTAAAGGGAACGTCACAATTTGGTAAGGCCAGCCAGGCTGTGCTGTTCAAACAAACACACTGGAGTGAGGTTACCTCCTATCCCATGCTGTTCTTAATGCAGGGCACCAGCATACAGCTTCCGTGGAGAAGATAGAATCCCTGGTCCCTGTCCTCACGGAGCTTGCAATCCAGTGAGAAGAGCAGAAACAGCAATGTGGCCACGTTCCAGTTTGCCAAATGCCATTCTTGATGTAGATGGGCATGAGGGGCATAGACAACCCAGAACTTGATTCTGGCGGATGGTATATGATTAACTGTGATGACCAACTTGCCCTGATTCAGCAACACCTATGAGATGGGATGATAAGGCTGAGTTCTTCTATGGTCTGTTTCACGATTGCAGCCTGGGAGGTTTAGGGGCTCTACTGGACTCTGTTAGCATTTTGTCTAAGCTCCGCCCCACAGTTGCCTGCCAACAGCCAGGTGTGCCTGACTCACTATAAAAGGGGCTGCTTGCCTCTTCTGCTCTCCCTTGCTTTCTTGACTTCCTGCTCTCCCTCTGTCCTCTTGTTCCTTCCCCCTCTCTCGCCATTCCCTCCCCCCCCCTTTCCATGTACTCATGGCCGGTCTCTCTAGCTCCCCCTCTTTTCTACTCTCCTAACTCCCCTCCCCATGTATTCCGTCCTGTGGCTGGTCCCTCAGGGGGAAGGGATGCCTCAGCATGGGCCCTCAGAGGTATCGCCATGCCCCACACCTGACCACACATCCACCAAACATATTCCTTTCTCCTTTTTATAAAACACAACAGACTCAACTCTTGATCCATTTATAGTACAATGGCACTGTTGGGAGTGGGTAAGAGGTATAGGTAGTTGCCTACTATAGGTATAGGAAGTACATCACTGGGGTATGACCTTGGAACTATTTTACTTGACATCTTCCTCTTTTCTGTTGCTTCCTGGCCGCCACCGTGTGAGCTGTTTTGCTTCTCCATGCCTTTGGGACCCAGATGGACCTCTAAAAGAATAGGAGTGTCTCCCCAATTCTGGGTATTTTGTCACAGCTTTACCAAATTAATCTGTAGGAAGGAGAAAAGGCGCACAAAGACAAAGAAATGTCCCCTGAATTTTGGAAGATAATGAAGACTTCTCAAGGTAAAAGAGGCATGGCAAAACCTGCCTGTGTGAAGACTCGGGACAGGGCACAATGGTGTGAGAATGTGGGGAGTCTGGAAACCTGTTCTAGCTCTCTCTCTCAGAGGCCAGGGGATCATGTGTAAGGGTTGAAGGACAAGATGATTTGTTGGAAGCTGTGTAAGCTGAACTGCCTTTCTCCCAAAGAGAAGTTTAAGTCCTAACCTCTAGTGTTTGTATGTGTGGTCTCATTTAGAGATAAGGTCTTTGCAGATGCAATTGACAGGGAGGTCACTTCAGTGGTTGGTGTCCTTATCAGAGGAGGATGTGACTCAGAAGGTATGACACCATAGGAAGACAGAAGTAGAGATTTGAGCAATGCATCTAAAAGCCATGAGATACTGGGAACGGTCAACAGCCTTCAGAAGCCAGGGGAGAGGCAACGCATGGCTGATGGAGAGGAGGAACCAGCCAGGTTAATACTGTGATCACAACTGACAGGTATTGTCTTTTACTCAGCTAGTAGTAACTTGCCCCAATAGCTATGGAGACTCATACTGTAAGCATATGAACTTACAGTCTGAACTGTTACTGGCTGGCCAGGACCCCTATGTCCCAGAGATGCTTCTTATAGAGCTGGTAGAAGGGCTTTGGAGCTTCTGTACTTAAGTATGTAAACTGATATTCTTTTAGACTCCGAATATTCACTTGGATCATGTATATATCTACTCAAGTATATTCCGTTTTCTTTTCTCTTTTTTTATTTTTATTTTTTTCCTTTTTTTTCTTTTTTCTTTTTATTTTTTCTTTTCTCTTTTTGATTCAGAAAGATAAGTTCTCTGCAACTACCTTGGGTATTTGCTATTCTGACTGATTACTTTAAGTAAATTTCAAATTTGCAGAAGAGTTTCAAAGAAATGCACAGAGATTCTGTAAACCTTTCTCCCAGCTTCCCCAGTGTTAGCATCCTACAAGTCAGTCAATGATACTAAGGCATTACCATTGTGTCCTGAACGATTTCTATGGCTTCTGTGACAGGCTTCTGGGTTGTGAACTTGCCTGCTCAGATAGTCTCCCCTTTCTTTTAGTCCAGAGTTGAAATGCACTCATCTCAGAAAATAGATAAAGATAAGTGTTTCCCTGTCATGGTGACCAGCTTCCAGTCATCCATCTGTATCAGCTGACTCCCCCAAATCTAGATTAAATGCTCCTTCTAGTTGGCCCACTAATATGTTCTTCTTTCTCTGCTATTTGTATACTTTGCCATCTTATTTGTCTCCTTAGTAGAACTGACTATTGGCATTCATTGGTTATTTATGGGATTGATAGTAGATGGATGGTGGATGGATGGTTGGATGGATGGTAGATGGATGGTTGGATGGATGGATGGATGGTGGATGAATGGATGGATGGATGGATGGATGGATGGATGGATGGATAGATGGAGTCATTATGTCTGAAGCTGTAATTTCCTGTTGGTACCAGAAATATGGGACCTCACCTACAGACAGAAGTGTTTGAATGACTGATGGGGATCAGAGTCCTTTGTGGCACCGGTGCTCAGTCACAGTACAGATGGGACTTAGTTCCTTTTCCAGCCTCACTCGGACCATCTTCAAAGAAGATAAGGACAAGTCTGGTATCACAACCTTCTTGAATGCTGTGTCTGGGAGAGTACCTCACCTCCAATGGTTCCCAGACCTTGTTGTCTGACTCAGAAGCTCCAGGGATGAACGTGACAAGCTGCCTGATTAATAAGCTTGCTAGCCGATGTGGTACCCGGTAGGACCTGGCTCTGATGCAACATCTGGCACCAGAAGTCCCTCTGCAGGCCAGCCTGCTTACTCTACAGTGTGCACCGTGAGACAGAGAGGCTCCATGCACTCTGCCTTTGCTGACTTTTGCTTTTCTTTGCTCTTACAAGAAGCTGCTGAGATGAAATGTAATAGACATCACACATATACACATTTGATACTAAAATGTTCCTTTTAGGGATTCACCGAGAACAGAATATACGGGCCATTTCTTAATCTTTAGGCTTGTCATCCTCAGCCTCATTTTGTACAACATAATAGCATAGATTTTTATATAATGAATCCTAAAGTAGCATGTCATTAAGATCTGATGGGTGGGTGATAGACACCTGAGTCCTGACTGTAATTTGCACTTGTGGTCCTTGTCTACTGTGGCTGCTGGGTATTGGCCAGCCTTTACTTCTCTATATAGGATATAGCAGGTTTTATTACTAACATAGCAGAGGTTTATAGTCCAAATTAGGTCAGTCCTAATGTCCACACTTCTCCAAAATTATATCCCTCAGTACAAAGGAAAACAAATTGCAGTAGATTTTTCCACTCTTCCAAAAGACCTGATATTTTGTAATGGTTTGTCTGGTTACTTGCTCTATGGAATAAGAAACACTATATGTCAAAGAGTGGTCCACACCCTGCCATTCCCCCTCTTCTGGATAAAGTAAATAAAGGACCTTCAGGACCATCACGGGCCGCTGATACAATGTATCTGTTCAGCTGTAACGGGCACAGGTAGCCTGGGCAGAGGCACATAGCTACCTCCATGTTTACCCATTCCGGTAAAAACTATGCCACTCCCAAGTCTGCATCTTTCCCACCTATACCTCTTGCTGATTCATCCCAGGCCAAACATATTGTTAGGCCACAGAGGAGACAGTGAAGGAGCTGTCAATCAAAGGGCATGCAGTCCATGAAGGAAGAGGCTCTGGGGATGCTGATGCGGGTTATGATGAACTCATTGGTGTCGTTGACAGTTAAGCAGTGTTTAAAAGCCCAGCTTCCAAGAAAAATAACACTGGATGTTCCCATAGTGAGAGTGGAAAGATGTTGTTGTCTGTGTGGTATATTCTTCTTTACTTCATCCCCATTTCCAAGAAACATTGAGGGATCAGCTCAGCTGCCTGGCTCGTCAGTTATGCACATGTACATACCTGATCACTAGTTTTCTGAGCAACTGCTGTGACATCTCTTCTAATGCAGGACCATGGAGAAAGACACTATAACGCCCTTTTATTTTTAAGATTTATTTTGTATATACTTGTTGCTCTTGCAGAGGACTGGGGTCTGATTCTCAGTACCCATATGGTGACTCACAACCATCTATAATTCCAGTTGGAGGGAATTGACACTCTCGTCTGGCCTCTGGAGGCACCAAGTCACATGTAGTGCACATTGGTTCATAGAGACAAAACACACACACACACACACATATATATGTATATATGTATAATTAAAAAATAATAAACTAGAAAAGTTGAAAATAAAAAAGAAACAGAAAAGCTGGCAAAGCCCTAGGTTGATTCTAAGAAAAATATTAATAAAATGTATCAGCTTTTATTAATATTTGTGTTCAATTAGCCCAGATTGAGAGATGCCTTGAATTATAAAGGTTAACTTTGGGTGTGACTTTCCAGCTGGGGTTAGCAAAGAGTGTAGACTACCTAAAGACAAGGATCTAGCCATCATGGGACAGCTGTAAGAGAGAAAATCACCTCATGCCTGCAAGCTCTGCTCCTACTGAGTGCATGCACTCCTACTGAGTGCATGGGTGTTCACTTCCCTCTTGATTGCCTGGGCTGACCCTCTTGAGTACACAGGTCTATATATCTGGGTACATGGGTCTACCCTCTTGCATGTGTGCACGGATCTGTCCTGAGTACGTGGGTCTGTCCTCTTGGGTACATATGTCTACCCTCCTGAGTCCATGGATCTGTCCTTCTGGGTAATGCGTGGGTTTGTTCTCCTGAGTGCCTGGGTCTCCCTTCCTGAGTGTACAGGTTTACTATTGTTACCATTGCTTGGGTGGATCAAATGCCAGCTCTTCCAGCCTTTCAACACAGATGACGCCAGCAACTTTCCAGAGAGTGCCCAAGCTTTTAGAGTAGGATTATATCTGTGCTTCTGCTCCTTCTGGTTTTCTGTTTCTCAGACCAAGAGGCTGCCAGGTAATTTAACAAAACTGATTGAAGATGGAACAGAAAAATCTACATGGTATCATTTCTGTGTTTTAAAAAAAAAGTCATTTCACAGTCCTTTGCAACACTTCCACAAAGGTTTGGTCAAATAGTTAAAAAATCAATAGCACACATCTTACACAAACTCTTAGAAAATCAAACATTTCTCAATTTATTCTGTGAGACCAACATAAACTGTAGGAGAAAAATCTGACACAGACACTTTTAAGAATAGGAATACTATCTCCACTGCGTAGATGAATATGCAGAAATTCATAATAGTGACACAATGTGGCTCAGTCCTCAAGATTTGGAGGTGGCAGCCCAATACTGAAGGCCCAGGAGAATGGACTCCCGTGCCCAGCCAGACAGACCTATGCAACAGAGGTCTTTCTCTACTGTGCTGCTTTCTAGAAAGTGGACCCACAGTTTGGAAATTACAGCCCTAAAGCCATAGCTAGAGGGGCCAGGGCCAGAAGCTTAGACCCACAGATCCTTCTCTTCCAGCTTTCTGCCCCAGGTAGAATGTGCACACTCAGTTCTGTACACCCATATCACCAATTATGGAAGGCCCCATGTGAATCTTCTATTCATGATGAACAGCTGTTTGAGGCTCGAGATATTGTGTGTGGTTCTAGAAACCCCTCTTCATCTCACATCTGGTATTGCCATTTGGGCCAATAATCCTGTCTAGCCCATTATGTATTGCTCCATGTAACAGATACGGCACAGAAGGGATGCTTCAAGGTTTTAACAGCAGAGTAAGCCCTGCCAGATGCAGACAATGGCTGCACCTGGGGGATAGCAACGTTCTGCACAGGTTGTACCTACACAGAACACCGAGTAGGTGCATTAAAAACTCATGTTACTACTTAACGTTCAGATCCACAGCACGTCTCTGCATTTATCCTTAGTCAGAATTTAAAAACACCAGCTCCTTTTTGCTGTGGCTCTTGAGGCTGAATGTCTTCAGCATAATTTAAGATGTAGCCCATTAGTTAGAAAGAACATGGGAGCTTATGCCCCAGTCTGGGGTGATGGATGTATTGTTTCTTATGAGCATGCTGGGCGCGTGCCTTGATCTGACCTTGACACCTCATTGTGCCCTCTTGTCTGGTAGTCTCCACCTCCTGAACATTTCTTCTCATCTATGTTGTTGTTGTGTGGGTTCCCTTCTTAGCTTCATGAGCCACAGCCCCTTGCACATCCAAGCACTGGCCTCCTCTCCTTCAGTCAGCTTTCTGGGTTATCACTGAAGTGTCTGCCTTGCTGTTGTGTTAAACTAAACATATTAGTATGACTGTGAATTCTTGGCATGTACCGCTGACTTCCCAATGTGAACTCTACAGACTGAGCTGCGGTGGTCCTTTCCTCCCTAACTCCTCCCTCAGTCTTCCCTCCTTGGCTACAGAGATTTAATCTGTCCCAATACACAGAGCAAAACACTTGAAGTTTGTTCTAGAACCAACCAAGGAAATTGTCACCTTTCCTTTCTGAAGAGGACTAGCCAGGGAGCCCTCCCTGCCCACCATCTCTTCTGCTCTCATGCTGAACCCAGTTTCCCATCTCCCACTTGAATGATGACAAGAGCATCCTTATGGTCACCACTGCTACCTCCACTGCACACTTGAATAGCTCCTGTTCATCCTAGGGGTTAGACTCTGCCATCCCTGTCCACATTCAACACTCTGCTCAGCGCAAAACCACAGGTCCTTGCTTGGCTGGCAAATCCCATTCTACTAACTTCTTTGTTGCTGGAAACCCAGTTTCCAGATTCCTTTCCCTACTCCAGCCTCTGAGGGTCTGGTCAGGGTGCAGACAACACCGTGGTGCCTCAGAGTCTTTCTCTGAAAGCTGTTCTGCATATCTGCAGGGCCCATCCTGATATTTATATTGGATATTTCCCCCACAGGCTCATGTTTTGAATGTCTGCCTCCACTTGGTGGCACTGTTCGGGAGGTTCCGAAAGGTGACTGAAAGAAGCCTAGGTGGAAGAAGTAGATCCTACAACCTGAAATCCTCTGAAACCTGGAGCCCAAAGAAATCTTTCCTCCCTTGAGTTGCTCCGTTGAGTATTGTGATCAGACCAATATAAATGAGGTCAGCACACACACCCTTGCTTCTTTGACAGCAGAACCTTCCCTCCCTACCCAGTATAAAACGACACCTTCTGCTTTGGCCCTCTGTAGGGCTTTGAAAGAAAGTAACTCCAAAGACTCATAGGAGTGGCATTATTGGAGATGTGGCCTTGTTGGAGTAGATGTGGTCTTGTTGGAGGAAGTGTGTCACAGGGGTGGGCTTTTGAGGTTTCAGAAGCTCAAGCCAGGCCCAGTGTCACTCTCTCTTCCTCCTGTCTGGGGACTACCTGTAGAACTCTCAGTTACCTCTCCGGCACCATGTCTGTCCATGTGCTGCTATGTGTCCCACCATGATGACAATGGACTCAACCTCTAAACTAAAAGCCAGTCTCAGTTAAATGTTTCCCTTCATAAGAGTTGATGTGGTCATAGTGTCCCTTCACAGCAATAGAAACCCTAAGACACTTTCCCGTTTTGGAGTGTGTGTGTGTGTGTGTGTGTGTGTGTGTGTGTGAGAGAGAGAGAGATGGGGTACCTGAGTTGTCCAGAAGCCTTATCTTCATTATCTTCCCTGGAGCTGCAGTTACTGAGCCTCCTGTGAATACTGGGAACCAAACTTGGGTTCTCTGAAAGAGCAGCAGATGCTCTTAAGAGCTGAGCCATCTCTCCAGCCTCTGTCCCTACTCTATTTTCTTGCTTAATTTTCTAGCATAGGTAACAATCTCATGCTGTATTTTTTGTTTGTTTATTAATTTACTTACGGATGATACTGTTCATTCTACGGGAGGTGACACTTTGATTTTCTTACCCCGGCACTCCAGGGCCTAGAGCAGTGCCTGACTTTTCGTGGGTATTCCATAAATACAGTGCAACCAAATGGATGTTTCCCTAGCCTCACCCTCCAGGGATCTATCCATCTCTGAATAGTAGCTTTTCAATTAGTATAAGGATTATGATGGTGGTGATGATGACAAATGCTGCTTAGAACACTTCCACTTGGCACTTGACTTGTACAAAAAAAAATATTAAAACACAGAGATTACAGTTGTCAATAGATATGTGTGTAACACAGTAAGCAAGCAAACAGGAAAAGAGTATGGCCAAAGCCTGGACAAAAGACATTGGTAAGTGTGGCAAAGGCTCAATTGAATTCCAAGCTCAGTGGTCTCATGTGCATCCCATTGGTAAGGACACAGCCAAGGAACCAGATGTTGGATTCTTGTGCAAACCTTTGGGGTGATGTTGATGGGGTTGAGTTGCTCGGCTCCCCTAGGACCTGCATACTAAATCTTTGGATTATTTGACGAGAACAGAAAGTATTGCTGGGAGCCTCCCGGCCTGGGAGGAGCCCTTTCTAGGAAAGGACTCTCACAGGTGCAAATGGATTTCTCAGGCCCGGGATGTTTCCGGAGAAAGGAAACCAGGAGGTCTCCTTAGTGGTGTTTGCTACCCCCTTCACACATCCTACAGCCAGCATAGCCAGATGTTTCAGGACACAGGTGCACAGAGTGGTCCCATTTCCTGTTCCTCGTCCTGTTTCAAGCTGTGTTGAGACATCTAATGAAATCAGGATGTGAGTTTCTGTGATCACCACTTCTAAATGTCCCCTGTAAAAGTGAGTTTTCCACTGATAGATGTCTACATGAAGCCCCTCCCACACTCTACAGACAGCTCTTGAAAGTCAGGACCTGATGCTACTAGAGACAGGGAGGTGAAGGTCTTTAATAGTCCTGGATCCTCAGAGTTCCTTCTAGTGCCTTCTCTGCCTCAGCATGCCCTTGGCCTCTAATCCAATTGGAACTTGTATCAGAATATGCTGGAGAGATTCCTAACAGTGTCCTGGGCCCACCCTGATAGCTCTATCCGGACACTGGAGAGGTACATGTCCAAGAGGTTCCCAGGTGATGGCTCTGGTGGTGCAGGGGCCACACATGGAGAAAGGCAGTAATTATTTTGCCTGAATGTCTTTTTCTCTGCCTCCTCTCCATTGTCACTGCCATTTCGTTTGCTGGAGCCCTTACAGACGTCTAAACTTCTAAGACCTAGAGAGAGAGAGAAAGAGAGAGAGAGAGAGAGAGAGAGAGAGAGAGAGAGAGAGAGAGAGAGAGAGAGAGAGCAGGCTCAAAGCCAGGTGGCCATGAGGAAACAAAGTCAACATCTACAGGTAGCATAGTCGACTGGCTCATCCCTCCTTGGGCAGGAGACCTCATGTATCTAAGGACAAGGCCTTGCCAGGGAAGAGATGCGAAGCCAAGGGAGAATCAGCAACCAGCGCCAGCTCTGCTGGCCTGCGTCTGTTGCTCCTTTCCATTCAGCTGTTGCAATAGGCACCCTCCAGGGGCTAAGCATGACACCCTCGCCCCATCCTGACAAATATACTTTTTATTTTTTTTTATTAGATATTTTCTTCATTTACATTTCAAATGCTATTCCAAAAGTCTCCTATATCCTCCCCCTGCTCCCCTACCCACCCACTCCCACTTCTTGGCCCTGGCATTCCCCTGTACTGGGGCAGATAAAGTTTGCTAGACCAAGGGGCCTCTCTTCCCAAAAGTCACTTTTACATGACCCAGTCATTTGTCCTCATGATTCAAGGTCTGGTAGAAGAGACACAAGTTAACCAATAACAGCACACAAAATTAAAATGGGCCTATCCCAGGGCTATAAGGGACAGAAGTGGAGCACCATGTGCTTATAAAGAGAGAGTTTGATGTAGACTGGGCATGGAAGAGCTTTCCCAGGGGGGTGACTGAGACATAAGGGACAAATAACTGTTACACAGGGTTAATAGGTGAGAAGGGCATTTGCTGGTGGAACGGTAGGTTTGCAGGACCCCGTGGGAGGAAGAGACTTGACGAACCCTTGCCTGAAGGGAGAGCCACATGGCTGGACCAGGAAAAACAGGGTCCAGGAGGATGGGAGATGCCAGGCCATGCGAGGCCTAGCAGGCCAAGGAAGGGACAGTGTGAGGCCCCCTCGGGGTCAAAGCAGGAAAAGGTTGTGCTTTTCTGAAGCATCCACGTGGCTGCCACGTGGGAGAGGCAAGGGGACACAGGTGATCTATCGTCCCAGGAAACCGTGCCTCTGCCTTAGAGAGTAATAGACTGAAAGAAGCAGGAGGCCATAGCAACATCAGAGTCCACACAGGTTGCAATGGGGTAGTCGCAGGCAAAACACTATGGCTGACCCCTGAGTCGCTGGCACATACGTCTATGGAAAAATACCAGTGGTTTCTACTTCAACGAAGATTACTGTACTGCAATTTTATGGAGAGTGTTTTCTGGTTTTGGAAGTTTTTTTGCGTGACTTTCAGAACTCTGGTTGTTGCAGGAAATACCCCTCACTTTGCAGCTTTCCTCGTAGCTAATGAAAAGTAAAGACCACTCCCCACTTAGTATAACGAAGGATGGACTGGAGAGATGGCTCAGTGGTTAAGAGCACTGACTGCTCTTCCGAAGGTCCTGAATTCAATTCCCAGCAACCACATGGTGGCTCACAACCATCTGTAATGGGATCTGATGCCCTCCTCTGGAGAGTCTGTGTACTTACATATAATAAATAAATAAATCTTTTTAAAAAAAGTATAATGAAGGACAGTGCATTCTGATCAACATCTTTGTATCACACTGACCATGCCTCCCCTGGCTTCTAGTCAGAGATTGGTGTTTGCAGAATGGAGTGACATATCTCTACCCCAGGATCCTTATAGGTCATTCCTGTCTTCAGAGATGCTGTCCGGTTCAAATAGATCTTAAGTGTTCAAATGGGTTTCTGTCCTCCAAATGGGTAGATGTGTTGGTTATTTCCATCCCTTGTTTTCTAATCAACAGCTATGTTTTGAGACAGGCTTGGCGATATAAATCCAGCCCTTGTGCCCTTGTGCTTAGATAGGGAGGCTATGAG
The DNA here is from genome assembly GCF_978045245.1 of Mus caroli. NCBI lineage: Eukaryota > Metazoa > Chordata > Mammalia > Rodentia > Muridae > Mus > Mus caroli. The sequence continues at coordinate 26,731,879 of NW_028227272.1, read as the reverse complement.
TCTCATGAGTTTGAGTCTAGCCTTAGATACTTGGTGTGGTGGCTTGAATATGCTCAGCCTAGAGGAAGTTGGCCAATACTGTTGGGAGGTGTGACCCTGTTGGAGGAGAATGGGCTTTCAGAGACTCTCCTCCTAGAGGATTGAAAGCCAGTCTTCTAGCAGTCTTTAGATAAAGATGTAGAACTCTCATCTCCTCCTGCACCAGGCCTGCCTGGACACTGCCGTGCTCCCACCCTGATGATAATGGACTGAACCTCTGAACCTGTAAGCCAGCCCTAGTGAAATGTTGACCTTATAAGAATTCCTTTGATCATGGTGTCTGTTCACAGCAGTAAAACCTAACTAAGACACTTGGTGAATTCTAAGCTGATTTGGGCAATTTAGTGTGATTGTGTCTCAAAACAAACAAACAAACAAACAAAACAAATGCAAGTAAGGAAGCAAGCAAGCAAGCAAGCAACGGGCCATGTATTTATTCATTGTACACAGTTGGAACCAGAGAGCATTGCCTTGATTGGTAGAAAGCAGAGCCAGCATGGGCTCTCAGATCTGAAGAAACTGGGGGCTTGAGGAGAGACCTTCATTGCCCAGCCGTATATTCTTAAATTATGAAAGCCCCCAAGCAGAAGCAGTTGAGTATTCCCAATGGAATCGTGAACTATTATTACCTTTAGGAATCTCTAGCCTTTCTTTGCAAGCAAAACCACGGGCCCTGGAGCCATTGTGAACTCAAATTCACCTTGCTGGCCCTCCTGAGAGTTCATATGCCTAATGAAAAGCTAAAGTGTGTGTGTGTGTGTGTGCCTGTATTTGCTGATAACCTTGGGAGCACTCTAACCCAGAGTGTTTCTTCCATAGCTCATGGCCAGAGCCTCCATGCAGAACGCCTGTGTTTGAAGACACTGATTTATGCTGTGCCCGATTTGCAGACCATTGCTGATTCTTAGTGTTACTGACAAGCGATTTCCTCAGCCTCTGCTGGCGACTGTGCCTCCCGGTGTCAAGGCTGGGATGCCAGGCTGATAAGTCATCTGTTTTTCTTCAACTTCAATTCTGGGAAGTGCTGCTCTCTCCCTTCCTGGGCATTTGATTTGAAGATAAAGGGAGGATGTTCATCTCCTCAACCCGGAAACTTCCAGGGTGTTCCCACTATCAGTCTTCTGCTGCCTTGAACCCCCCCACCCCAACTCCCCAAACACACGCTGGACCTGAGTGAGATGCCTGAGAGCAAAGGAGGCAGAAAGAGCCCAAGGAAAAGGCTGGCTAATAGGTCCACCTATCACCATGATGTGGGTTTTCTGTTCCTCAGGCCCGGATGGCAGACTTCAAGACTATCAAGGACACTGTGCATGGTGACCTGCCCATGAGCCTGGTGTCCTGTTTTAAGTCTGCCCTTGACATGCTGACCCTGTGACCTTAGTCAGGTTTCTTTACTTGCTTAGCTGTTCTTCAGTTGGAAAATATATTCCATTCAAGTAGTCATTTGCCAACACTTTCAGTTACATCTTTATTTTTTTTTTGTGATACCTGTAGCTGTTCTGCTCTGTGGATTTTTCTATTATTTAGAGATTTATTTTTATTATTTTAATTTTGTGTAGGTGTATGGATCTGAGTGTGTGTGTGTGTATGTGTGTATGTGCATATGAACACAGATGCTGTAGGAGGTCAGGGTCTTTAGACCTCTGGGAGTTAGAGTTATAGGTGGATGTGAGCCACCTAATATGGGTGCTAGGAACTGAACTTAGGTCCTCTGGAAAATCAACAAGTACTCTGAACTGCTGAGTCCAGTTCTAGGGTTTTGTTTTTGCTCTTAAAAATATTTTATAACATTTATTTATAAGGGGTGGGAGCACATAGCATGCCTGTGGTGGTCAGTCTTCCCTTCCCTCAGAGTGGAATCTGGGATAAAATTCAGATCGTCAGGCTTGGCAGCAGGCTCCTTTACCCATTGGACCTCATACTCTGTGTGTGGGAGAATTTGGCTTCTAAGCACATTGAGTTTGAGTAGTACACTTCCTCTCATTTCTCTTCCTTGTCCATCAAAGCGCACAGCAAGACCTCTGCAGTGTGACTGCTTGACACAATTCCACATGCATAAAGACTCATTGTGAGGACACATCGTTTCTTATGGCATGTTCAGAATTTTTTAAATAAGTCACAATCCTTCCTGCAGTATTCACCAGTCCCTAAGAGTCTTGCTGCTCCCCAGTAGAGGAGGAGATTGGCTAAGGCATTGTTGGAAAAGCCTTTTGTGTCTTGTATTCTGGCTAAAGCAAAAGTCCCCATAGCTCTGTGGGAGGCAAGGATGTGTACAGAGCTTCTTAAATAAACCCTAGCTCAGGTATCCCCAGTTCAAGCAGTGATGTCTCAGGCCACAGGCTGCCACCCCTGTCTTTTGAAGGAGAGTTATTGTCTCTAAATAGTGTTTGTTCACCCCCCCCTACACACACACACACACACACACACACACACACACACACTCAGTACTCAGTTAATCTTGATAGTAGTGTGTGCTCTCCAGAACTTTCCATCAACCACTAGCCAAAACGATGGATAACAAATCCCTCATTCATCTTGTTGATATCTTTATTTACCAACATGTGCCTCCCATACCTTGCAAAATTTTTCTTTAAATAGGCTGCCTGCTTTTCCTGTGTACACAATACGTGTACAACACATGGTGGCTACATGCATACGTAAGCTAACCAACACAGGTAAGGATGTTAAACATTTTCACATAACACAACCATGTGAAAGGTAAAGAAGTCGTCTCACTTTGTCACTGGGGAAGAGAACCTCCTCAAAGCTCCATGCTTGTTCAATGTCATCTACCTAGTAAGTGCTGAGACAGACTTAAACCCAGGTCCTGTGCCTCCTTGTCCTGGGCCCTCTTAGGAAGTGCTTCATAGAGTTGTGCTATTCCTCCACTGTTCTGGGGCAGATGATTCTCTTTCTCACCCAATTCATTTTCACACTAGCTATCTTTCCCCCGCCCCCCTTCCATTCAAAATCCTTCTTTGACCTATTTTGCCACATAGACAGTGTTATCTCAAAGCTTTCTATGTGACTGTGATGCTTGCTTTCCCAGCGCTCCTGGCTCTGCTGCAGTCACCCCCACACTCTGCAGCAAGCCCTCTACAACAGTCTGGTTGGTACTACAGAGCACAGACATGTGGAGAAGGGAGCACTTAATCTCCTGATCCATGTCCTTGCTGAGCAGACAAGTCTGGCTCTGAGCTACCGCACTTTCTGTTCCCTTTTTCCTTCTGTACACCCATCTTCCTGAGGACCATCATCAGTTCCTTCCAGCCCTAACCTTAGTACCTCACTGCCTTACTGCTAGCTTAAACTCATCCTTTATCATGTAGAGCCCATCCCTAAGTCAGAGTCACATCCCTAAGACAGGTTCCCATTAGTTAGATAGTTCAAGAGTTTAAGACATCACATCTCAGCCTTTCGGGGAATGGCTAGATCGGTTTGGCATTTATTATGCTCTTGAATATCCTTTCTTCTCTCTCTTTCCATTTTCAAGGTTCTGCTAGCTCTTGGCTGCAGCATTCTTGGTGACCAGAGCATCCATCTTCATCCTCTTTGCCAAATCATCTTGGAACCTCAGCTTCTTAGAATCTTTCCAAACCAAATAACCCAAGGAGTCCATTTATAGCTTAATGGCTCTATAGAGCTCCATATTGTCTTGGGACTACAAATTCCTAGGGATACACACAGTGTCAACAAAGCCTACTGCTCCAGGCTGGTCCAGGGCTCTCTATTCTTGCACACAGGTGAACCACCCCTCATTGCTGTACCTGAGTCACTCCTGCCAGTTTGAGAGCCACAAGAGACACCATGACATCACATTTCCCCTTTTGAAACCAGAAACAACTAATTTCATGCCTCCATGATTATCTCCAGAACTCCATATCCAGCTTACAGATGAAGACTCGCAATCCCTAAAACCATAGGGAAAGGGTTGCTGAACTCAAAGGGCGATAAATAGCAAGTGCTTCTCTCAGGGTCTGGGGTGGAGGTGTTGGAAAGTGTTCCTCCCTGTCATTTAGGTTGACCCAGCAAAGTAGTGTTCTTATCTAGGGCAAGGCCTGTGATCACCTGACCCTACTGGCACACAGCATTGCTCAACTAGCAAGGTCATAAGCATTCAAGTTTCCCCATTTTGCAGCAACCTCTCTGAGGTGGAGATGGGTATACTTCTAATAGAGAAACAAGGAAGAAAAAAAAAACCCCTGCTAGTCAGGTGTTTCTGCTTAATCTGAGATATCCCCCCCCTGGACTCATGTTTGTGCCCAAGTGCATGCGTACACATCCTTTTGATTAAACTAATTGTTTACCCATAATGCACTTCTTAAAACAAAGGTAAACACTACCCCAAGGCTGGTACCTAGGGACAGACCCCTTCCTCTAACTTGGCTAGTTTCACCTCAACTTGATACCATCTAGTGTTCCTTTGGGAAGAAGATTCTCAAGAAAATGCCTCCATAAGATCTGCCTGTAGGCAAGTCTGTAGGGCATTTTTAAAAACTAGTGATTGATATGTGAGGGCTCAGCCCTTGGTGTGGGTGGTACCATCCCTGGGATAAGAAAGCAGGTTAGGTACGCTGAGAGGGAGTAAGTCAGAAGTGTCCATTCTTCATGGCCTTTGCATCAGTACCCGCCCCCAGATTCAGGCTGCGAGTTTCTACCCCCATCCTTCAAAGACAGACTATGTATGATGCAGAAGTGCGAGCTGGAATAATGCCTTTTGGTCATGTCATTTCATTTCATCAATAGAAACCCTAACTAGGACACCCTCGTTCCCGAGTTTACTTAGAAGTCTGGGATTTGACATCAGAAGAAATGGGACAAGGAGCCTGCCTTTGACCTTAACTGGGTACTTAACCTGGGGCAAGCCTTTGTAGGGAACTTGCTTCCTGACACACAAGATACAAAGTTGTTCACACCAGGTTTGTGGGCACGAGAAGAAGAAAGCCCTTGACAATGCTCTGGAAGCTGAACAGTGGTGCTCAGACCAATCATATCACTATGTATTCATGTTGTTATCTATGTGTATGTGAGTCTGTCTGGACCTGTATGCAATTATGTGGGCTATGTGTGTGTGTGTGTGTGTGTGTGTGTGTGTGTGTGTGTGGAGCCAGCAGGGGTCAGAAGAGGTATAAGGACACCCTGGAACTGGAACTATAGGCAGTGTGAGTGTTGGGAATGAACTGGTCTTCTGCATGAGCAGTTAAGCACCTTAGGAATCTGGGACACTCACAAGCTCTAGAAAGAGGGGGCTTCCCTCCAAATGCTCAGTGTTAATGAGCACAAATGGGCAGGAGTGGGGGGTGCAGTTTGTACCTACGGGAGAGGGTCTATCCCGTTCTCTCGGTGAGGCCTCTCCTGTACCTGCACCATGAGGAAGTGAGCTCTCATCACTGGAGACGTTTCATAAATAACCACCCACTAGAGGAGCAGCAAGGGGGACATAGAAACACCACCTAGGTCAGAGGTTCTCAACCCATGGGTCGCGACCCCTTTGGGAATCAAATGAACCTTTTGCAGAGGTTACCTAAGACCGATAATTTACATTATGATTCATCATAGTAGCAAAATTATAGTTATGAAGTCTCAACAAAAATAATGTCATGGTTGGGGGTCACCATGTCATGAGGAACCATATTAAAGGGTAGCAGCATTAGGAAGGTTGAAAACCACTGGTCTAGATGTTGGATTGATGACGGTTTCTATGAACCTCTTTGGTTTTCATCTTGTTTTGTTAGTTTTGTTTGTTTGTTTTTAACAATCTTTTCAAGTTTATCCTTTCAATTTTCTAAAGAAAATATTTCTTTTATTTTTTGAGATTCTAATACAATTACATCATCTCCCCCCTTTTTTCCCTCCCTTCTAATCCTCCTGGCTCTCTTTCAAATTTATGCCCTCTTTAAAAAACACAAACAAACCCACATTTATTTATTTTATGTATGTGAGTACACTCTCTTGAGACACACCAGTGGAGGGCATCAGATCCCATTACAGATGGTTGTGAGGCACCATGTGTGTGCTGGGAATTGAACTCAGGACCTCTGGAAGAGCAGTCAGTGCTCTTCACCACTGAGCCATCTCTCCAGCCCCATGTGCCCTCTTTTTTTCATTAATTGCTATTACGTATACCTAGGTACATATTTTAATTACATAAGTAAAAGCAGAAAGCTGAGCTGGAGAGTTGACTCAGTTGCAGTGCACTGGATGCTTTCCAGAGAATCTAGCTTTGGTTGGAGCACCCACATCAGGTAGCTCACAGACTCTGGCAACTCCAGCTTAAGGGGGTTTAATACCATCTTCTGGTGTCCATGGACACACATATATGTGTGCATGTACACACAGAGACACACATAAATATAAAGCTAAAAACAAATATTGACGAACAACAACAAAGCTGGTTGACTTCAGAAGGGCACCCAGCTTCAGAAGGGTATGTGGTCTCTGTCCTACTGAGGATCGCTGTTGATTCAGACCCATTCAAACCCAGGCCACTACAGTTCTCTCTGAGAGCATGCAGATTCATGCTGAAGGAGTAAGAATGACATTCACATGACAGAGCTCTAGATGATAGAGCAGAAAGGCCAACTCCATGACCCTGTCCCATGCTTTAGGATGTCATGTTTGCCCACCCTGCACATTCTGCTGCCAACCTTTCCCAAGGGTGGATGTGCCCCTGTGTTGTCCACTCAGAAAGAAGTCAAAACGGATTCTCCAAGCCTGATGCTCAATCTCTTCTTTCTGACTCCAATCAGTGTGACCAACCGATGTGACCCTCTGTGGTCACCTAACCAACCCTCACTCTCTCTCCCCTGCCGTCACCCCACACTGGATTGTCCTCTCACCCACTTCTGCATGGCAGAGACCAATTCAGAGATCCAGTGTCACTGCCTCCAGCAGCCCTTCCTCGATCACTGTCAGAAGTGAGTTCCTCTGCCCTGACCTCAAGACATCTCTCCTTCTCTTGTAGGACTTGGTCTCTATATTAGAGCTAGTTAGAGGCACACACCAGCCCTTAAGTTTGAATTCCTCCTGATGAAGTCTTATGTCCCTCTCCTCCTTCACCCTCTCCTCGATGCCCTACACAATACTCAACATTAGTTAAGTCTTTGGAGTCGAGTGAGCAGATAAATCAATTTTTCCCTTCCAAACACGGAAACCACCAGCCAGTTGGCTCAATGAATCCTCACCCTTCTCTCCCCCGCCCTGAGTGCTGGTCTGGTGACTCCAGCTGCATCTGGAACACAGACAGAGACCTAAGAGATGTCAGGAAGTACAGATCACTGGAAAACGGGAAGCAGCGAGGAAAACTCAATCAGCAACATGTCACGGAATGCAGGATCGGGAGCCAGGGTTGGTGGCACATCTGTGACCCCAGCATTGGGAGTGTGAGATGGGAAGGAAGATCCAGTCTGGGACACACAGTGAAGACCTTGTTTCAAAAGGAAAACAAAACACCCCTAAACCCATGGGTTAGTGATTAGTCACCACTTCATCCCAAAACCCAGGACATATTTGTGAAGGCTGTTTGGGTTGGTCGGCTTGTCTGTGAAACCTCGTGGTAATCAAACGCTGGTTTAATTCTTAGGAATTGTTTTGTTCCTACTCAGAGATGATATTTACACCAATATCCAGAGTTAGAGGAGGGGCTGGGAGGGGCTGTGTCCTGGTGATGACAGCACCCCAGGCTGAGGAACAGAGATGGGCCCTATAGTTCGGGGAATGTAGACACGACAGAAGGACATCCCCTCTAGCCTCGGCTAAGTCCCTATGAGAAGCTGCACCCCCACCACCACCACCAGCCCCAGGGTGAGAGAAAGTAGACTTAACTTCCCTAGCTGTCTTCTCCATACCTTTAAGCCCTTTCTCAATGCCTTCCACAAAAGGTTCTGTGGGTCTACTTACACAGTAGCACATTGTTGGCCAAAGCAAGGTTTCAAGTGACAAGGGAGAAACTGGAAGCTGGGGAAACAGGGCTCCCGTTGGCTCCTGGCCCCAGGGCTGCCCTTGCTTCCAATGCTGGGGTGTAAAGTGGGTTTAGAGGAAATGGACAACTTCTGAGTTGGAGTTTCACGTTACCATTTCCTCTTTGTGGCTTCATCGAGACCACGGGTAGATATATATGATTCCGTATCAGCTAAACTGACCTCCAACCCCTATAAGCCTACTCCTGAGAACTCAGGGGAGAGAGTGGGGAATAGCCATCTGCAGGGGGTAGAAGAGAACCTGGGATGTCTTGCCCTAGATCCTCAGTGTCCCTGCCACCCACCGTCCAAGGCAAACACAGCCGCCATCCCCGGAAGCAAGCAATTAGATGCTCCCAGGGGAGGCCTGTAAATTCCTAACTTCTCCCTTCAGGAGGTTAAAAGTAATAGGGTTGCTGGGATTATTTCTGTTTCTCTGTCTGGATGAATGTGTATTGGGAGGTGTGTGTGTGTGTGTGTGTGTGTGTGTGTGTGTGTGTGTTTTGTGCACGCGCATGATCCATCCTCCCATCTCCTGTCTTACACAACTAGCTATTTACACACCAGATGATCCCTGCAGGAAAAGGCAAGTCCCCAGCCGCTGTGGAATTTTAAGAGAGCTTCCTGGAATGCCCTTGTGGGATGTCTGGTTCTAATTGCCTCCGTCAGCGGAGCTGGCAAGCTGGCAGGCGCAATGAGAGGTGAAATTGAACAGATTCCAGTTCACATCAGACCCCCAGCCCTGCCAGAGTCCCCCAGGGCCCGGAAAAGAAAACAAATGTGGCCCAGGCAGTGGAGGGCCTGGGGAGGGGAGTGCAGGGGAGGGGGGTAGAACGCTAGACTGGGAGTTGGAGCAGGAAGATTACTGTCCCAGAGCAGCAGCAGCTTCTGACTGGCTTCACTTTGTGCTAATCACTTAGCCTTGTGGGCCTCCTGTGTTAGTCTGCCAAATGAGTGGTCTCCCAGGCCTCTTCCTAGTCTAGGATGGGGGTTGGGAGGAAAACGTCCAGCTGTCCCTGTGGTGGGTTGAGGGGTCAGTGGTTTTGTCTTCAGACTTTTGAATCAGAATTTTTTTTTAACATTTTATATCTTTAAGCATGATGGGAGGTGAGAGGCTTCAATCCACCTACTAGAACCTAGTGCTGTTCCAAGCTAGCCCTTGTCCCTCTCCCACAGCTCCTCTAGGGATGACTGAAGGTCTTGAGGTCTTAGCACAGATCTCTGCCAGAAAGGAGACAAAATCCACAGTTCCTTAGTGCCCCCTATGGGTCCAAAGATGGAGACACTTGAAAGAGGCTGCCCAAGAAGCCACTCTCCTCCCCTCTTGTTCCCCCAGCCTCCAGGGCATCTCTGGCTCCTAGCTCAGAGCCAGAAGGCTCAAACTGATCCCTAATTTAAGGTGAATTTTTCTTTCTTTTAAGACTGTTGTTTTAAGGCACAGACTAAATTAATTTAGTCAGTTCCCCCAACAGGCTATAGATTGAGTGCTTCCCAAGGGGTCCATGGTATGTGTAAAGTGACACGGTTTATCAAATACAGACGCTTGCAGTTTCTCATCTTGCCCTTGTTAAGCCTAGCATCAGCTTGACCCCCTAGCCCACAGCTGACTCATGTGTGTCTTCAGGCATCAGGGGCTCACTTTTGAGTATGTGTAGGGAAGTCGGCTTGGCCTAGACCAACCAAATCCTAGTCACCGAGACCTTTGCCAAATTGGGGCATAATTGGCAAAGATGTCTAAGAAGACATTTGTAGAGAGGCTGCAGTTCACAGGATCACCAAGCATCCTAGAGCACGTCTTTCTCTTGGCTCTATTGCTTCACGGACTAAGATGACCATGTAAGTCCCTGCCTTCTCAGTGCTTTCCAGAAAGAATGTGACAAAATGCAAGGGTCACCATGGTGCACCATCCAATAAGTCAGCCCCCTTACAGACCACCTGGGACTTCTGCTTGGATCTCATTGACCACTCTAGCTGCAAGAATGGCTGGAAATGTAGTCCTGTCTCCTCTCCTAATGACCCGAGTTCTTTTCCTAAGAAACAGGAGCAGATATAAGGGCAGTATCAAGAAAACTGTTGTGCCTGCTATTATGTGTCTGGAGAGGAGTGAGGGGGTACGCCACAGTCCTTTTCATGGGGGTCACTGGCTTCCCTCTGCAGGAAGATAGAAAGCTGTTGTGTGCAGTTCATCTGATCCAAGAGAACTCCTAAGCTTCTCACACAGGACTAGACTGCCAAGTTGGTGGGGAGAGATGGCATCTGTGTGATGATCTCTTCCAAGGTTAATGGCAGGCAGATGATTCTGAGCCAGGCCTCTGAACCTTTTCCAAAGGAAAACTATGCCAGGTCACTCAGGAGGTTTGCACTCAGATCTCAACATACCTGTCTAGTGTTCACCACCTGGTCTGGGACCAAAGAGCAGCCTCCTTTCAAAGATTCTGATGGCTTTGTTCTAGTACCAGCGCTCAGAGGACATGAGGGGAAAGACTCTCACCCTACATTTGGATACATCCGCACTTCCCCACTCCCAACAAAGTCTGTTGCTATCTCTTCATTCGTTCTGCTGGGAGCCTGGGCCAGCCTGGCTCACAGAGCAAACCTTTAAATGTCTAAATGTGGTATTTAAACTGTGGAATGCTGAGATTGGCATGGCTCAGTGAGTCCCCTGATGACTGGCCTCTGGCTCTCTGCTCCTGAGTGTCCCTGGCCCTTCAGATTTGGAGAGGAAACTCCTCTCTAGTTTGGTCCCTGGTTTTGAGCCAGTTGATGCTAGACTCCTAGTCCTGGGCACTTGGTGCTCCTCAGACTGTTGAGAGAAGAACAGAGGAATAGAAAATTTGTCTGTAATAGTTATTCCTTACTCTAGAACAAGATGTGCTGGGGAAAGAAGGGCCCAGGTAAAGGGAGGGGAAAGCTTTGACTAGCCTAGTGAGCTCTATTTTAAGGAACTGGTTTCTAACCTGGTGATACTTCAATACTGCCCTATGGGGCTCAGTGAGTCACCTCTGCTGTAACGACCACCTCATTCTTCAAAAGCCAACTGGACCAAATGTCCTACTAAGCTGTGTATCCTACTAAGGTGATGATTTTAATCATGCTCCAGTTGTTGCCACTCTTGTTTGATGTCACTCCCACCCCCAAGATACCTATTCTATCCTTCCTGTGACTTTCATGCTGGCTGCCCTTCTAGGAGACTAGGAGAATCAAACAGAACATTTCCCAGGGTGGAATTTCCAGGAACAAAATGTGATTAAAAGTAGAGTCCTCTTCTTTGACAAGACTAGGGACAGAAATAACCAGCTCCAATTTATTAAGAACCATTTATCATGGAGTTATTGAAGCTATGTATGTTTGAGGTCTTTTCTTTTCTAATTTGGTGATTAAACATATATCATGGAAAGGCCTAGGCTCCTGGACTCCACAGACAGCCCCTCCCTCAGAGGACAGGTTTGCTTGTTTGTTTGTTTTCATTTCTCATAATATACTTAGGCAATGCCAGAGTACCACGTTTGGCACTTTGCAGGTTGATCATTTTTCTATTTATTATTATGCTAATTATTTAATACCTAGGAGCGCCTGAGAACCTAAAATCTGGTTACATTAGCACTGCTTCTGAGTCAATGGAGCTGAAAGAATAAAGAAAATCTGCTGTGTGTCCCATCTTCATTTCATGATGGAGTGAGGGACAAGGCTCACGACTGTGTCTTTGTTGTTGTTGTTGTTTTGTTTTGTTTTTTGTTTTTTCAAAACAGGGTTTCTCTGTGTAGCCCTGGCTGTCCTGGAACTCACTTTGTAGACCGGGCTGGCCTCAGAAATCTGCCTGCCTCTGCCTCCTAAGTGCTGGGATTAAAGGTGTGTGCCACCACTGCCCGGCGACTGTGTCGTTTTGATAGGGCCTTCCCAGCGTGACTGTGGATACTAAAATTAACTACTGAGGAAATTCAGCCATGCCCCTGCTTTCTCTCAAGTCACAATATCAGAGTAGCTGAAATGGGTAGCAATTAATTTGCATGACTTGTTTCTACCCCTGGATCATTATTTTCTTTACGAAGGGAGAGTTCTATACCACCCCAAACAGTGGTCTCCTCACTTCCTAGAACATATACACGAGAAAAGCCATCAAGAATAGGTGTGCAGCCATCTCTCAACATATGTGTGATGATTATTGGTTTACTAACTATTAATAAGAATTGTCCCAAAGTTTCCATTTATCTTGAGTGTACAGTACGGGGATCTAGCTCAGATCTATTTGGCTTTATGGTGAAGAAGGGGATAAATTTAAACCTGCCATGAACTTGAAGGTATGGGTGTGTGTGTGTGTGTGTGTGAAGACATAGTGCTTTGACATTTGTGAAGAGGAGAGAGGGACTGGCAACACACAGACATATTCCTGGGTTCCCAGAAAAGCACAGTTCCATAGTGTACCATAAGCAGTACATTATTGGGACAAGGTGGTAAGGGGTTGGAAAAAAAGTTCCTACTTTATACCCTTCATCTACCTTCATTGTAATAAACACATAATAAATACAATTTAGTTACAAATGTAATAAATGACAGAATACTATAATGTAATGTCTGGGTCAGTAGTTCCGAGGTGCTGGAGAATATTAGCTGTGACATGAAGGGGATCATCTCAAAAGCAGGTCAGCAACACAACTGGTGGTTCTGATTCTTTGATCTCAGCCTGGTCATCTCCTGCTACCCAAAGCCCTCCCAGGAGCCAAGGGTGGTATAGATCTAGGGGTCACAACCTTGTGTTACCTCTTCAAGTACAAGCTGAAGTGCACAGGTGCCTGCTGGCATGGGATGCTCCTCAGGCAAAGCAATCGAAAACGCTGATAGATTCCAGTCTTGGACCAACCAGAGGGTATCACAGAACCTGTTGCAATGGGTTTGTCAGAAAGCACTGAAGGCATCAAATGTGTTCCTGTGGAGTCCTGAAGAGCCTGAAGAACCAGAGACCAGCTAAAGAGCTGTCTTATGGAAAACAGAAGGCACAGTAGGAAAGCCCAAGTAGAATGTGTGTGTGCCCTACGTGTTAAAGACATAAGTCTCCTTCCCACCCATGATTGCTGTGGGGTGGGGGCGTCTAGCACTCAGCAAACACTGCAAGCTTCTCCTACACACATTTTCTGTCACAGCAAGTATATTGGTTCAAGGTAGTCATGTGGATGAAAACAAAGGCGAGCCCCAAAGAAGAAACCATCTCAGGGATTGACCCCTTTAGGGACAGATCCCTACCCCTCTCTCCTCTGGCCACCAGAGGTGGTGCCTCCTGGGGGTCTCAAAGCTCACCAGGGTTCAGAGCACTCAGACAGGTGTCAGACATCCTCCCTCTTGGCCCTTCCAGCCCTCACTGCTCTCTGTCCCTGTCTCCCCTGCAGGCAGACTGCAGCTCAATTAGGAAGGCATTCCCAGACCTCTCTGGGACTGGCACGGCCACATTGTTTGCATTCCCTGCCTATGGCTGCAGCTCCTGAGCCAGGAGGCATGCAGATGCAGTCTGTCTGCATCAGACTCTTATCTACTTCTGAGAAAGGACAGGTCTTTTAAGTCACACTTTCAGACTGGCGACAACAATCAGGATGATCAGGAAGGTGTCTTCTGGGCATGACAGTCCTTCATGGGACTCTTTGGGTGGTATTCTAGGTCCATGGGGACTCCATGTTAAGTGATTTCTAGTCCATGCTCAGGAGGTAGCCACTGACAAGCAGGGATGGGGTGGATGTGGGTGGTGAACTGCGCTTTTGCACTGGGACAGTGGTAGATGTCAGAAGGGCTCAGTGTGCAACAGAGGGGCTGGATGACACTAAGGAAGTCCCCATGGATTTTAGACAATGGTTATGGTAAAAAAAAAAAAAACAAAAAAACAAAAAAACAAAAAAACAGTCTTTGTTAGGCGGAAATATGCATTGGCTGGTGTGAAGGTCTCTTTAATACAACATGAGGGGGGGCAGTCGTAGGTGGTTTGGTGTGGGATGATGGGATGACATGATGTCGGGAATTTGCCATAAAACATTCCAGAAAAGGCTGAGGGATAGACTGATTACCATAATTACCGAGCTGGTGAGGCCGTAAGTGGGTTGTTATATCATTCTTTATACTCTTGTATCTGCTTAGAATTAAGTTATTTTTTTAAAAAAGGATCTGAACGACTAATAATTAAAATATCATAAAACCCGGGATGGTGCTGCGCAGCAACCGAGGTTGTCATGGGTTAACATTTTTGTCAGATGAGTGATAGGGACAGGCAGGATTTGGGAGCTCTTGGCTTCATTTGTTTGTCTTCATACCAGAGAAAGCATCCCCCCCCCTCACAGGGTGTGACCCACCCTCGCCTCAGACACCCCTCAAGGTGGGGCTTTCTTGCTGCCAGAGTTGAAGCTGTCCTGGCCCTGACCAGACCCACCCTGAGGCTCAGCCCAATCCCATCCCCACCCCTGCCCCTTTTCCTCCCGTCCAGTCCAGTTCTCCAAGCCGTCTGGAGAAAATTATCCAAACCCCACGTAGAAAATTTAAGACCTTGGCAGTCGTCCCATAGATGACTCCCAAATTATGCCATTCCAAAGGTGGGGGGGGGGGCAGAAGTTCAGAACATAGGTGCCCATTGTGTTGTTTAAGAGCTGTGAGCGCCACCTGCTGGCAGAGACTGGCAGAAAGGGACGCCAAAGATGGCCAGGAATTCACCCAAAACAGAGCTAAGTCTGTCAGATCTCTCATACTAGAGAGGATTCACTGATTAGCAGAAAGAGCACTGAGAAAGAGTGTGTGTGCATGTATGTGTGCATGTGCATGTTCGTGCGGGTGTGCGTGAGCACCGGGACTTGTGTGGCTGTAGATTTATACATGAGGACTGACCACATGCTGAGCTAGCTGTGTGTGCTGGGAAGTGCACTTGGGATGATGTGGCTTCGCTCCAGAGTGAAGACAGTAAATAAGAAAATCCAGCTGAGCTGTATCCCTCCAAAGGAAGTTTCCGGATGTCCACTCATCATTAATATCCAGCCAGGCATGAGATATATGGATCTCAGCAATTGGAGTTTTCACGAGGGGAAAGTAAGGCCGGTGACATCCTCAAAGCCCATCCTGAAAACCACAGGTTCCCTGCGGAGTTAGGGCACCTGGGGATAAAGATCTTGTGAGTTGATGAGTTCATCTTTTCTGTTTTGCAGAGAAGGAACCAAAAGTTTAATTAAAACAAGAAAAAATACAAGAGGAAATACGTCTACATCCTTGTTAAGAGTTTTTTCCACCATGAGTTCTGGTGACCAGTCCCCTCCACCAGTACAAACCCAGCACATGCACCAGGAGGCTACTGGGGCTTCTGCCCTGCCCTGCCCTGCCCTGCCCTGCCCTGCCCTGCCCTGCCCTGCCCTGCCCTGCCCTGCCCCATCTTTACCTCACCTCTTCTACTTTTCTCTCCCAAAAGCATTTCCTGCCTCATAAATCTTGAGAAACTTATTGGTTTCCTGAGGCATCCCACAGCCAAGACTAGGAACCACCCTGAGGCTAGGGCTCTACTGTGGGAGCAAAGTCTCTCCTCGAAGGTGATGGGAGGACACTAGCCCTCCATTTGTCTCTGAGGGCTCACAGGCACTGAAAACTTTCCCAGGCTTCCTGCAAACATTGCCAGAACCCCCAGCTCGGATGCCGGCCAAGGGTGGCTACCCAGGGTGGCAGGGCAGCACAAAGTGGAGAGAGGACTCAAGTGGGGCTCCATCTCAGAAGCAACTCAGGGACCAGAATCTCCCTACTGCTTCTGTCCATTTCTTCTCTCTGAAATGACAGGCGTCTTTTGTCTTCTCCCTCTCAGGTGGAGCAGCAAGCAAGTCTTCCTTCTGCAAGCTCATCCCAGAAACTCACCAGAACAACTCTCTGGGGCTTTAAGCTCCTTGTGACTGCATCGACTGCTTTCTCACATGCTAAGCTAAGCCTTGTCATTGTCTCTTACCACACCAGTCCCATGCCTGAGTGGATGCCAATCAAACTGTCACTTCCTGCTTCCTAACCTCAAATATTGATTCCTCTACCTGTGTGCTCCAATAGTTCCTTTTGTTGTAGAGGCCTTCCTCAAATGTCACCTTTCCCCGGAAGTGTCTAGAAATAGTCCCGTTCTAAACTCAAGAGAATCCCCTCTGGGTCTCCCGGGGTTTATTTGGCTTATTCCTTTTCTGAGCTTTGTAGGCTGCTGCCATTTGCACCTGTTTGTGCCCATTGATGGTTCCCCTCTCTGGGGTTCTGAGCGCCAGAGAGCACCTACAACATCCTGCCCTTCTTCACCTCCCACCCATGCACTCAGAGACCCAGCGTAGTTTCCAGTGGAGAGGAATTTCTTAGGGAACATGGGTACGAGTGAAATCCCAAATGACTTGTGAGTTCTACTGTATAATCCAGTATTTTGGTTTCTGCAGTCTTGACTGTCCTTCCCAAAGGCCAGTGAACCCAAATGAACAACATACCATTGAGAGACAAACGTTTCACTGTCACTGTACTTAGACACAAAGCCCCGGTATTCCAGAGGCAGGATAGCTGTGGCCACTCTAGGTCCTGATCACACCCATTGTGGGGATGCAGACTCGGTGCCCATCTGTCTCTGGAAAGGACTCACTCTGGAGCCTAAGACTGACACCAAGAATAAAGGCATCTAGGCAGGTCACACCTGGAGAGCCCCAGGAAACAAGACACAACCTGCCAGGTCCCCATTGCTCAGGAGTCCTTGAAACTTGGGTGCATAGGTGACATCAGGTACAGAGGTTCTGTGTGATCAGAGCTCAGGCCAAAGTGAGTTCCTTTCTCATCTGCATGATGTCCTTGTTAAAGGACACTTTCAGATCTTCCCATCTGACTGAGACTATAGCCAGCAAGCAGAGTGCTTCCAGCAAAGACCTTCCCAGAGCGCTACCTTCATCCACATCACAGTTAAGTCCTTCACAGCTGTGTGGATGCCAGAGAGTCTTGGTCATCCAGCAGTCTCACTGAGCATCAATAACCAATAGATGATTATATTAAGAACTTCCAGCCACTGTGACCTTTCGAGGTTATTGAGAGTTGTCAATTCACAAGTGGAGAAAATGAGACATGAAAAAAAAAATACATTTATTTGGATGAAGATTTTACTTCTTTGAAAAATTTTGTGTATTTTTTTTCTGGTTCTCTGAGGGATAGACAGTCATTGTAACTAAATATTGGAAAAAATCAAAAACTTTAATGAAGGAAAAAAGTGCCTTGACTCTTACTATCCAAAAACGCCATAGGTTCCCAATATCTTTACTTGAATGTGTTTTCTTTGGCTTATTTTTACAAAACTATCATATGAGAGCTCTTGCTTAGAGACCCTGAACTCTTGCACATATGGTACCGAGAACCCCTCTCCATGCCTACAATAGGCTACTCTGCAATTATTAATATGATCCTATAATCCTAACATGTACATATACTGTATTTCATCTCACCGAGCCCTCATGACTTCAGAAATACCCTGTTTAGGTGCTTTTTATTTTAATGTCTCCGGATGATGTTTCTACGTTTAGACTTGCCAAAGGATGCTCACCCTCTGCAGACTGCTGGTGCTGGCCCTTGCAATGACCAAACCACCCAGCTTGCCTCTCACTCCTGAAGGATGGGATGCCAAACCTGAAGGGACCTACATAATAAAGTTTACAGTGCCTCTGACATATGGGAAGACAGAAGTCCATAAAGGGCAAGGGGCTTTCTGCAATTCCAAAGGTGAGCTGGTGGCAAAGTGAGCGCTGCAGTGTTGGTAGCTACCTGCCCAGCAGGCTTCTCTACAGTCCACTGCCTCCCTTCAACCCGGGACCCTGAATTACATTGCCTGGAGGCACGCTTGGCAGGCTGTCACTCCTCTATGCAGCCAACACTGGGCATTTCCTGAGCTGGCATCTGCACTAGATAAAAGTCTGGGCTGGATGCCTTGATGCGTTCAATACAGCCAGAGTCAACCAGGGCACCAACTGTCCATTCTCTTCCCAGAGATTTGAAGAGGGTTCAAATCTTGGTTTTTAAGGGGAGACATCAAGAACAGGCAGTACAGTGGGAGCCCCCTGAGAACTGGGAGTTGGGGGGAGATTGAGTTGAAGTGGCTTGCAGGTTCAGAACTTTAAATGTTGTCATGAAATGAATGGCAGAGCCCCTGCTCCCCACCTCAGGCTGAATGGGGCAAGCTTCCATCTTGGCTGTGTGTGGCTCCTCAGGTACTGGAGCCAAATAATGTGTGCCTGGCCTAGGTAAGTGCCCCACAGCTCTGGAGAAAGCCTTCTGGTAGGGACTGAGCAGGCTGGGGAGGCCCTGCTTATGCTAACAAGGCACTAAATTAGGGCATTACACGCCTCATTTAGCACGACTGTGCAAAACCTAAAAGTACTAATAAATTTTCCTTCTGGGGTCAAGAATCATAAAAGGATAGATGATCAACCATTAATTAGCGGGGCAATTACAGCCTGACGGCTTCTGTTCTATCTCTGTCTTCTCTCAAATGGCACAATTTGTTCCAAATGCTTTTTGCAAGCAGTCTTTCTTAGGGTTGGGGGGTGATGGTGGCTTTAGCCAGGAGAGGGGCTCCTACTTTTCAGCTCTTGCCTGGATGTCAATGTTCTAGAAGATCAGCCCTGCCTGGGCATTTGATCAAAAGGAAAGCTGTTTCCCTTCATGCATTCTCACCCTGCCCTCCCTCCGCCCCTCAAAGCCTGAGTGCAAACCATGGGGCATCACTTATAGGAAAGGACAGCCATCACTCTGGGGTTCTAGGGACACCTGGACTTTGTTCAGTCTTGCAAAGCAGAGAGTCTTTTATCTGAGTCCACTAGAAATTCATAGTTACACAGTATGGAAAGCTGTATCAGGGTTTTGTAATTCTTAGTTGGAAGTCTTAAACATGCCAGTTTCCATGCCAGCTTTGGTGGTCTTTATAAGTGCTGAGTATAAAGTGAAATGTTGGTTAAGAATCATGGGGTGATTCATGAATCACCAGGAGCTGGTGGTTCATGAATTTAACCCCAGAACTCTGTGGGCAGAGGCAGGGGATATCTGTGAGTTTGAGGCCAGCCTAGTCTACAGAATGAGTTCTAGGGCATCCAAGGCTACACAGAGAAATCTTGTCTCAAAAAACAAAAGCAAACAAACAAACAAAAAACAAACAAAACAACAAAACCCATAGATAGATAGATAGATAGATAGATAGATAGATAGATAGATAGATAGATAGATAGATAGATAAATCATGGGGCCAGAGGGGCCATAGTGGTACAGGCCTTTAGTCCCAGCAGCAGGAAGAAGAGGCAAGTGGATCTCTAAGTTCAAGACCAGCCAGGTAGTCCACAGAGCAAGTTCCAGGACAGCCAGAGCTGCTGGGAGAAACACTGTCTCAAAAAACAAAAAAACAAAAAACAAAAAACAAAAACAAACAGAAGAATCACAGAACCTGTGAGATGGCTCAGCAGGTAAAGATGCTTGCCATCAGACCTGACCTGAGTTTAATCCCTGAGACCCACATGGTAGAAAGGGAGAATTGACCCCTGCAAGATGTCCTCTGATGTCCACATATGTGCTGTGGCACTCACCATCCTTAACTAACTAAATAAACAAATACGCAAGCAAATAAATGTTATTTAGATTTTTAGAAACAACTCAAATAAGCAAGAAAACAAATACAGAGTCAAGGTGGTACCTGGGCAACAGGATCAAGGTAATTTTCTAAGAGCCTCCCACCTCTCTCTCCAAGCCTGGGCTTTGATGGAAGAGGCAGGTGGGTGCCACAAACACTGAAGACTAGCAGATCTGGGGTATTCTGGGATGCCCTTGGGCATCTGCGGATCAATGAAAGTGAAATAAATCTAGGGGGTAGTTTCCCTGTGTGTTGAACCCTGAATGTTTCCGTAGGTTGTGGCTTCAGAGGTATAAACACATCCAGATGTTTGACTTTCCCCTGTTGTATGGAATCATCAAAACAACTGGAGCTTTTGAACCTTCCCTCTCAGCCCTCTCAGCCCTTCAGGGATGTGGAGAGCCCACTTTAAATGGCTCTCCTTTGTTTTCCTAATAGCTCTCAGCCCTAGGGTGCCCAGGGCCTTTGCTCAACCACAAAAAACTCCAACTTTAAAGCCCCCATACAGTTAAGGTCCAAGAAGAGTGTTCAAATGCAGATTGGGGCTGTTAGCTGATGTGTAAGGGGCAGGGGTCCTGGGGAAGGGAACGCATCCTTTGAGCTCTCTGTGGGAAGCTGGCATATAGGAGCTGCAGGAAGAATCCTGGGGGTCAACCATTCGGTGCTCAGCTAGCAGGTGCCAAGTTGTGCGGGCCGCTTGAGAATGATAAAGGAAGCCATTTTCTCCTGCTTGAGGCTTGGCCTTTCTCTCCCACGTGTGGCCAACGCCATCTACATACAATAGCTCTGCAACAGCTATTACTAGTCTCTGTCAACACAGTCACTGTCCTTCCGTGGACCTGCAATTCCAGAGCTTTCTGCAGATCTGTTTACAGTGCTTTCCCAAGACAATCCTTGGGACTCCCAGTTTGACAACTTTCCTCAGCAATTTGTGCCTCCTAGAACAAAGCACACAGCTCTGCAGTCTTCTGCCATTAAGTTCATCTCTCACCAGGCTTCCTACTGCACACTGGGTGCCTTGCTCTTCCTTAGCACGATTGCCTTTGCTCAGGCTGGGACTTTGACTCTCTTGTCGTAAATTAGTCCTGGAAAAGCCAACCCATCTTTCAGAACTCAGCCAGGTGGGCTCTACAGCGCAAGCTTCACACTCATTAGCAGGCAGAGACTGCGCCTTGTTCTCCATGCCTTAAGTGTGTATCTATCCCTCCAGACTGTGAACGCTACGGAGGGAGGGAGGGGTCAGTCTTAACAGACTGGGAGCCTCCATTCCCAGACACAGGGTTATTATCCGTATCAGTATCACATATGGAAGTGGTGACATTATATTTTAACACTTTGCAGCAATCTCCTGAGCCACTAGAGAAACTTTTAGTCTGAGTTACCAGACCTGGTTTCTTGAACATTGCTAGTTAGGTGCAAAATTGATGGCCAACCAACTGTCCTATAAATTCCCCAGCTTGTAACACTGGGCCCAGACGTCCATTTCCCTTTCCAACAGTAGCAGTCAACAGACAGAACATGTGCACACTGAGCTCAGAGTGGAGTGGATGGACACTCTAGCTCAGACCAGTTTCATTCCTGACTCTGGAATGGGACCTGGGTCTGAGTGTTTCTAAACTCTCGTTATACTGCCAAGATTGGATATCGCTAACTCAGTGTAAAATGGCAAGACTCTCAAGAGTATGTTTTTTCATAACTCCTGAGCAGACAGCCCTTCCCAGAAAAAAAGAAAATGCCTTGACATCCAAAGCCTCTTGAAGAAGTCAGAGGGGCGTTTCAGGAGTCATCTGGCTTTGTTAGCCAAGGATGCTAGCAAGAAGACAAGCTGAGGGTTCTGGGAAATTCCTCCTTGCCAAGCTTGGGATTAAAGTACTGGGGTTCAAGTCCATCACACCACTTACTCACTCTGGACAACTCAG
Source organism: Mus caroli (assembly GCF_978045245.1). Taxonomy (NCBI): domain Eukaryota; kingdom Metazoa; phylum Chordata; class Mammalia; order Rodentia; family Muridae; genus Mus; species Mus caroli. Next base: position 26,710,346 of record NW_028227272.1, on the reverse strand, counting down.
GATGTCACTCTCCTTGTCAGTGAAATGGATTCAGCAAAAATTCCTACTCCGTGGTACATAGTAAAGACCGGAAAAGAGATGTAAGCTATGAAGGGCAGATAGATGTTCACGGTTAGGTTTGTTATTTGACATTTCTGAGTTCATGAGAAAGGGAATGTGCCTTGTCATGTCTGCAGCCTTTGCATTAGATGCATCAAATGCTTGTGTCTGGCTCATGTCCAGCTCAGCAGCATATACTGAGAGACAAAGGAATGGAAGAATTAGGCTGAACGAGTGAATGTGGAAATAGACAGGTGCTGTGAGCCCTGTGTCCCAGATGCACACTCTAAAGTTCTTTAAGACTGGGACAAAGCCAGTCCTTCCGTCCTCCTCCCGTCCTCCCCTCCCCATCCTCCCTCCAGTCCTCCCTCCCATCGTCCCTCCCTCCAGTCCTCCCTTTCATCTTCCCTCCCTCCTTTCCTCTCCTAGCCTTCAGGGACCAGATACACATGTGCAGCTTACCAGCAAAGCATCTGTGTGACCCAGAATCTCTGTTGCAGAAACTGTTCCGTACTTAACCCTGAGATCTAGGAAAAGCCTTCGTCGCTGCAGTTTCCCAAGGTGTCCTCATGCCCTTCCTTCTATGATCTCCCAACACCAAGCAGGGGCTGGCTGGTGAGGGCAAAGGCGGCTAGAGAAAATGGGTTCACCGACCCCAGCTCCAGGGGCCACGGGGGGGGGCGGGGGTGTTGTGGTTGGGGGTGGAGGGGTCCCAGTAGTCTTGAGGAAAATGCATTGGAGTCAGATCCAAATCCATGTAGCAGCCACCACAGAATAACCATGCAGCCTGGGACAAATCACTTCGGCCTTTTGTTTTAAAATAAGAAACAGCTAATAACTACTGTGTCACGGGGTTTGGGGAGAATAAGTGGAAACTGTATTTCTGGAAACTTCCAGCATGATGCATGCCTTTGAACATTCGTTCATTCGTGGGCTCAATAAAGTTCGTGTGTTACAGTTTCCCAAGCGTGGGACACTGTTCCAAGGCACTTAATAAATCCTTTCCCCAGCTCCCTACTGTCTAGACCGATTGTCACTTGGTTTCCATACAAGGGTCCGACCGCAAGGAAACCAGGGTTGTTTGACTGTGTTCCCTACTCTCGCTCCACACCTCAGCGAAGATAGGGTGGGGAACTGTGTGAGTTCCCGTCTCATCACACAGAAGAGCACCACTTCTTCCAGGGGATTTCTCTCAGCTGGCAGCAGAAAGGCAAACAGAGGGAAACGTTTGATGGCTAAAGCGGTGCACCTCACCAGAGGGCATCCCGCAGGCCAGAAGCGCCAGGGCAGCCAGGGAAGGCTGGGTGCCATCGAGGGCGCGGATCCCAGTTATCTCCCATTTCCTTTGGGAGCCCCGGAGACGCAGCCTTCCCCAAGCAGCCTCCGAGGTGGCCTGTGAGGCTTTTGTCCTTGGCAGCAGAGAAATTTCTGCTTCAGTGACTCCAAACAAGGCTTGCATTAACTCCAGGCCTGTGAGGGGAGCGCGTGCAACAAAACCCAACACCGTGTCCCAGCCCTCAGACAAGCACAAAACAAATGGTGCCGGAATTTTTCAGAATAGAATCATCCGCTCAATGTCACTGCATACATTTACCTACCTCAGAGGCTATTCAAGGCCCCTTTCAAGGGAGCGATCAATAGAGATGGATCGGACAACATCTCTATGGCAACACCTCCATTGAAAAATGATGGCGGCCACAGCGAGAAGGGTGATGACCATTTTTTAAAAAATATACACACATACAGCATAGCTCACTCCAAAAGGGTCCTCTGGCTCCCAGGCTAGGAGGCCGTGTTAAAACAATACTGGAAGAACTCACGACAAGACTGATTAGGGGCGCAAAGCAAGCAAGAGAACCCAGTACTGTGGGTTTGCACAAAGCCTTTAAGATCGGGGCCTTTGGGACAAGGAAATTTGTCAACAAAGTTAATATTCTCTCTGTCTCGGGAAACTCTTAAGCTGAAGGAGTTTATGAGGACCTTACTCTGAGGGTCTACCATGGAGGGAATTGTTAGAGAGTAAGAGGCTGTAAAGCAAACAGTAACGGCCACCAGGCTCTCAAACTGAGCATTAAGGGGCAGAAGGAGCGCCTGGCTAAGCTCACAGCAGATCCTGTTCCTCTGGCACCTTCACACACTGGACTCTGGGTTAGGAAGGGCACTGATGACCTCAGACATGAGAAACCTTAAGGGGCTCTGTGGTTTAAAAGATTGTAGTGGGAACACATGGACAATACGACCACCACAGAGAACAAGCCTCCCCAGACCACTTACATACATTATTGACAGTTTTAGAAAGCGGTCATTGGCCCAGATGGTCTTTTCCTTCCATCCGAAAGGATAAGAAAAGAAAAAAGATCATCTCAGCTATTGCTCTGTGACTCTTCCAGGAACACTGGGGAAAGAAGGCCAGAGAGGGTGCGGGAAGGTTGTCAGGGCCAATAACACAGTCTCCACGTTGCTGCTTCTCTAACCCGTGACCTTTGGTGAGCCATTAACCTTGCTTGCCTCCACAGGTCCTTCCATAAAATCTGAAGCACTCTGGATTGGTAGATGAAAGATTGCAAGGCGAGTGAGGAGTTTATATACAGCGCCCTTTATACCTGACACCTGAAAGAAATTAGCTGTAATAGACGAAGCGTCGGGTGGAGATTGTGTGGGCTGCGGCTCACCATGACCTGAGTGCTTGCATTCCTGGGCTCTGAACAACCTTATTTCCCCACGTCAGGGGAGAGGGGGTTGTGGCTGATGGCCCCTGACATTTGTGCTGCTGTTTGAAGAGCAAAGAGCCCTGGGTGGCTGCTTTACAGCCCCAGGTTTGCCCTTAGGAGTGGTGAAGCCCTGCACCCTAGATCTCCTCTGAGCTCAGACTCCCGGGGGGGGGCTCCCGAGACCCCTTAAGGACTCTGTTTTCAGTTATTATTATTGTGTTCCTATAAGGGAGGGGGCATGCTTACCATGGGACACATCTATTCTCTGTTCCACCTTTACATGGATTCCAGGGATCAAACCTCAAGCCATCGGGCTTGTTTGGCTAGCATGCCTTAGCCATGGAGCCATCTGGTTCGTCTCTGGAATCTTTTTGTCTGGAGTTTTTATTGTTGAAACTGTTGTTACTGTTTGAGATGGCGTCTCCAGTAGCCCTATCCCAGCTTAACTCCTGATCCTCTGTTCTCTACCTTTAGGTGCTGTTTTTACAGGTGTTCGACACCATACTAGGCTTACAAATAACAATCCCTTTTCCCCATCTCTTTCTTTCTTCCTTTTCTTTCCTTCTTTCTTTTTCTTTCTTTCTTTCTTCCTTTCTTTCAATAATCGAGATCTCACTGGTCTGAAGTTCACTCTGTTGGCCTCAGACTCACAGACATCCTCTTGAGTCCTGGGTCAAATGGCGAGAACCACCACGTCTTTCTTATTTGTTTGTTTGTTTATTTCTAAGATTGTTTTTGTTTGTTTCTCTTTATTTATTCTTTGTAAATTTCACATTATTCTCTCATTCATCAACCCTTCCTTTCATATCAGCCCTCTGCCCTTGCAACCCTCCCCCCCCCCCACAAAGAAAAAGAAAAAAAGAACAAAACAAACAGACAAGCAAACCCCTATCTTGTGGTGGAATCTGCAGTACGTCAGTCTGTCCCACAGTATAGCCTTCTGTCCATACATCTTTGCTTGCAAATGTTCACTGCAATGAGTCATTGGTCTGGTTCTAGGTCCCTGGTTTCTGCTACTCCATCAATCCTGGACCTTCCCAGGACTCCTCTCAGATATCCAGTTGTTGCCCTGTGTCATGGAGATCCTGCAGCCTTGGGTCTGCAGGATCCACGTCTTCATGGCTCCAGCAGTTCATAGATGGGGTAGATGTTGGGATGGGCCAATTCAAAGCCCTGGATCCGGGCTGAGTGGTAGCTGAGGCGGTCAGCATGCCACCTCTCTCACACCCACACTGTCAGGGCCAGCTCTTCAGCACTTCCCATGCTAGCTCACCCAGTGCCACAGCTGGCAAAAAACTGGGCCGGCTCTCCTACCCTCAAACCCTCAGGGTTGGCTCACTTGTACCTTCACCACCATAGTCAGCTCTACCATGCTGCTCAGATGAGGTGGAGGGCCTGCTCGCTTAAGTGCTGCAGTTGGTGAGGGGCCAGGCCAGCTCCACACAGCCCTTGGACATCAACATGATCCCAGGTGGCAGTCCAGACCAGGGACATCCTCATGGCTTTTGGTGGATATATGAGCCATTGCCATAGTTACAGACTCCGCTGCTGCATGGTTACAGACCCAGACAAGGCCCTGGGTGGCAGCACAAGCTGGGATTTCACCATGGCCTCAGGCACCAGGGCAGACTGTTCACATCAGGCTGTTCCTCTTCACCCTCTATCTCCAGTCCCACCTCTCTCCATAGTACTCAAATCGTTCTTATTCTCTTTCTCTCCCATCTCTCCACCACTTGCACATAGAGGTATCCCGCTGCAGGTAGGCTAAGCAGCAGATGGGCCAAGCAGCAGGTGGGCCTCTGTGTGTCTTCCATCCACCTGTACCTCTTGGCAGCAGGTGGTACTGTTTGTTTATTTGTTTGTTTGTTTGAGACAGGTTTTCATGTAGCTAAGGCTGACCTGGAACTTCCTATAGAGTTGAACCTCTCATCCTGCCTCCATTTCCCAAGTACTGACAGAGTGATACAGGTGTCTGCCTGGTTAATGCTTGGGTGGAACCCAGGGCTTTGCTAAGCAAGCACAGTACAGAGTAATACAGAGTCCCAGGCTCAGTTCGTGTCTCTTCTGTGTTCTTTTCTTTCTGTTCATTCTTTCAAAATCCCCACTCCTTTCAGGCAGATGCTAGAGTTTCTATGCTAACTTATGTTCTAGTTTTCTAAAAGTCTTCTTTAAAAAAAAATAAGGTCAGGAAATTATATAAATCAGTTATACAAGTCAGATCATTAAAACTAATTTTTCCTCTAAGTTCATTGCTTCAAAACAAATATCTCCTATAGAGATTTAAAAATTGTTACCACAATTAAAATAGTTGTCTTATATCTGTTTGAGGTATGAAAGTAAAGAATGTTAATGTTCTAGTGATTTCACTCTTTCACTTATAACCAAATACATTAGGTATAGTTTCAGCAAGAACGAAAAAAACATGTATGAATGAGAACTGAAACTATCCAATGAAGATAAAGAACAATACCATTAACCGCAAAAGCGATGACTACAATGTTTCTTACTCCTTAGATTTTCATTTCATTTTGAGGACTTCACTTACCAACATTCTCACAGTGTGTTGTAGTTAGGGTTCTACTGCTGTGAACAGACACCATGACCAGGGCAACTCTTATAAGGACAACATTTCATTGGGGCTGGCTTATAGGTTCAGAGGTTCAGTCCATTATCATCAAAGCAGGAACGTGGCAGTATCCAGGCAGGCATGGTGCAGGAGGAACTGAGAGTTCTACATCTTCATCTGAAGGCTTCTAGCACAATACTGGCTTCCAGGCAGCTAGGATGAGGGTCTTAAAGCCCACACCCACAATGACACACTTACTCCAACATGGCCACACCTTCTAATACTGCCGCTCCTTGGGCTGAGCGTATACAAACCATAACACAATATAACGTTGTCAAATCTTGACTTGTTTAAACAGCTCATAATACATTTTATAAAATCATTATGAAATTTGTCTCTTGTACCATTATCTTAAAAGTAAAGTTGAAAGCTAGGCATGGTGGTGCACACCTTTAATCTCAGCACTCGGGTGGCAGAGGAAGGCAGATTTCTGAGTTCAAGGCCAGCTTGGTCTACAGAGTGAGTTCCAGGACAACCAGGGCTACACAGAGAAACCCTGTCTCAAAAAAAAAAAAAAAAGTTGAATATTTTTTCTTTACCCTTTCTTTCTTTCTCTCTTTCTCTCTCTCTCTCTTTCTCTCTCTCTCTCTCTCTCTCTCTCTCTCTCTCTCTCTCTCTCTCTCTCTTTCTTTGTACTTATTTTATTTATATGAGTATACTGTCACTGTCTTCAGACACACCAGAAGAGTGCATTGGATCCCATTACAGATGGTTGTGAGCCTCCATGTGGTTGCTGGGAATTGAACTCAGGACCTCTAGAAGAGCAGTCAGTGCTCTTAACCACTGAGCCATCTCTCCAGCCCTACCCTTTCCTTATCTTTCTTTTGTTTTGCTTTTCAAGACAGGGTTTCTCTGTGTAGCCCCAGCTGTCCTGGAACATACTCTGTGGACCGGGTTGACCTCAATCTCAGAGATCCACCTGCCTCTGCCTCCTGAGTGCTGGGATTAAAGGCATCCTTACTCTCCCCTCATCTCCCCACCTCCTGGGGGGATTTGTACTTTGCCCGGGTTTGTTCGGACGGGAAGACTGGACAAAGCTAAGGTTCTCACACTGCACTGAGCTGCTCCCTGGGTTTTGGGCTTAGCCTCTCCATCTAGGGCTGCCTCTGACCCTGAAGTTTGTACACCAGGCCTTGTCCTAAGGGTTGCAGCACATCTAAAGGGATTGGGGATTTTTAAAAATCTATTTTCATCCTGGGTAATATCCTGCTGTCCTAGCCAGGGAGCTGTGAGGGTCAAATGAATAATGGAAAAAAACAAAAACAAAAACTGGCTCTTAAAGAGATAGGTGGTGGCCAAATAAGTCAATGTTAATGCTTTCTCTCCCAAGGTCCCTGTCACACATCACAAGTTCAGTGGCAGCCTTTCCCTCAGACGGCTGATGGCGCTGACTCAGGTCTGCTGCTCCTCCTGTGCCAGAAACAGAGACTGGCTGCGTCCCAGGCAAGGACTGGATGTCTCCATGTCACAGTTTGGAAGCCATAAACCTTTTGATGCAGCCAAAGTGGGGGGCTGGGGAGGGGGGAAGCACAATTCTTTCTGCATGTTTTCTGCCTCACTACCAAGAAACATCTATCCTACCGCAGGAATGCCAGCCACACCATGGCTGGGGAGCAGGGTGGGGTGAGACTAGGGAATGGCTCTGAGCCCAGATGTCTGCTGCGCAGACCGCCTGCTTCCTGGGAATTTGTTACTGATACAGGACAGCAGCTAGGTCTGAGTGGCCACACCTGTCACACTTTGTTCTCCGAGCTCTGGCCTGGATCTCCGACCAGTCAGTCCATCCATCCTAGTCCTGACCTACTGTGTGCTCAGATCCTGAGCTACTGTCTCCTCCTCGGGGCATACTGATGGGGCTAGAGAAGGGCTGAGAAGGAACGGGGGGTGGGGGGGGGCCCTCTAGAATGAACTGTGTGACAGGGCAAGACCGAGCAGAGCTTTCTGCATCTTGTATTCTTGCTGAGGCCATTTCAGGCTTAACTAGAATTTGATCTCCTTAGAGAATTCCATGAAAAATTACCAAAGTCTATTCTAGGAACCTGAGGTCAAGATGCCCCTAAGATAAGTTAGCTTATCTTCGTTTCTGTTAGACTGCCTGCCTATGCCAAAGTCCCTCCAGCTAACTGCTTGCATCTGCAAAGCCCCTCCTGAAGCTGCTGAGCAAGATGCCAGATGTGGTTCTTGCCTTAAAACGCCCCCATGTTCTGGACACTTGGGGCTATACCTGGGTCCCTGAATACCCAAGTACAGTGACAGTCAGTTGGAATACAGTTGGCCATCTCTGGTAGGCTCCCTGTAACAATACTGAGAGAGCTAGAGACCAGGCCTGCCTACAAAGAAGGCAGACGATTCAGAGCCACTGTACTCTGCACAGCTGTTCATGGATGCTCCCACACCAATATCCCCTCTCTGGGCCTCCAGAGATGAAGCTGACATCTACCACTTCTGTGCTCTAGCCATGCAGTAAATGGGAGAGGTGACATCAGGAAGGACTGTTTATTGTGTTTTGTTTTCACCAAGCATTTAACGAGCTCTTCCTATACTCCAAGTACTGTGAGGCCCAAGGGATGCACCTCCTGGCCGGGGAAGCTTTGAGCATTAGGAATGGGACACACCGACTTGTAGGCATCCCGCACAGAGCTACTACTGTAATGGAGGCCCAGCCTATACACCTTCGACCTGGGAGCTAGGAAGAGAGGGTCCTCTCTGGAACAAGAGGCATGGGATTTGTTGATCCAAGTACACAACTGGAATGTTCAGGGAAAGAGCAGTTTGCCCTGTGCAACTGACTCTCACCCACCCTACTCCAAATGACATACCTGGGCTGGAAGAGAGAGGGAAAGCTTGGGGTGGGGACACGGGGATAGGACTCTGGCTATTTTGAGAGTCCCAATGATTTGATTTCACGTTCATCTACAGACCCTTCTAAGAACCCCACCAACCTTTGCACACTTGCTGCTCAAACTATAATCTCTATGGTTACCTCCTCTGTAAAGATGTAGTCACAGAGAACCTGTCAATTGCCTGTATTGGTCCAGAAAGGAACAGAGCTGAGATTCAGTCCCAGAAGTCTGTTTCCAATTGTGTGGGTACTTACGTGGATGTGTGGATGCATGTGGGGTGTGTGTGTGCGTGTGTGTGTGTGTGTGTGTGTGTAGGGATGGATGGATGGATGGAGGGTAGAGGGATGCTATTGATAATGTTCATCATGAAAAAGAGGTTTTGCTTTGTTATATTTTGTCATTTGGGTGTTTTAGCTAATTTTTGGTTTTTGTTGTTTTTGTTGTTGTTTTTTCAAGACAGGGTTTCTCTGTGTAGCCCTGGCTGTCCTGGAACTCACTTTGTAGATCAGGCTGGCCTCGAACTCAGAAATCCGCCTGCCTCTGCCTCCCAAGTGCTGGGATTAAAGGAGTGCACCACCACCGCCCAGCTGTTTTAGCTAATTTTAATTTCGATGTTAAATAAATAACCTCAAAATCAGTTCCTGACAGAGATTTTATAGCAGCTGGAGCTGAGCCTGAACTAAAAGCTGATCTCGTCCTCAGGCTCCTGCCTGGGGCCCCAAGGCTGAGTTATGTCAGTCTCTGCTAAGGTCTGGCTAGTCTCCTTGCTTCCCCGCTTTTGCCTCAGCCCTGTCTCTCCTTTGCCATTCATTGCTACTTCAGATACTGCATTTGACACCAGCCCACAACAGCTGGGGCAGGAGTTAATGCAAAACTGGGAACTAAGAACTGGGTCACAGGTTTTCCTTAAACTGACTCTGCCATGGGCACAAAGGGTAAACATATTCTCTATCATTTGAGCTACATATGAAAGTGACACCCAGGGTACTTTCCTGCCCCATAGGCATAGCAATGGTCTACATCAGATGACTGGGCAGTGTGCCAAACTCTTTCTTCATCCTTATAGCTGACTGGAAGTGGGCCCACCTGGGGGCTACAGACTGCTTGTCACTACCTCCTTCCAAGGGAGTAGGGCTTAGAGCAGATGTGGGAACGGAGCAGGCAGTGACCCAGGCTCTGTTGCCATCTTTGACTTCAACAAGATGGCCAGCATGCTCACTTTGACCCAGAAAAAGCAACAAAGCAAGCAAGGACCTTCTATGTCATTGCCAAGCCCAACTTGCTGTGGGTACCACATGCACAGGCCACCCCAGAAGAGGCCTGGACTGAGCCAGTAGCCCAGAAATCAGGCCCATATGTCACATCCATCACTTGGGCTGACACCAATTTTACTTTGTTTGCAGCCCCATTGAGTTGAAACCCCTGTCAGACACCCAGATGGTGCTCCTGGGTCACTGATGGTGTCATCATCCGGGAGCACATCTATTCAGAAGCTCTCTACTCACCACAGTCCAGTTTCATCACATGCTCAAACCCGTGATGAAGCTGGTGATGCCAAGAGTTCAGCAAGAGGGAGGAGGCAGTGGCAGAGACATACGGTTCCAAAACCAGGTCTCCACTTGGCTGGTTTCTGCCTGAGTCTCTGAAGATGCTTAGAGTGAATGTAGGAGAAAATAAGAGCCAGCAGCCTGAACAAGAAGACTCCACTCTGAAGTCTGAAACGGGAACAGAAGGTCAGATCTGAGATAGCCAGGGCCACCAGTCAGATGTCTTTTTACAGTGTCTCCATCCTATTGTGAACACATGGGATTTGGCCACTGGAAGAGAGAGAAAGATAGGGTTGCTTTTGAAGGCTGCATGAGCCTGCTATTCTATCCTCGTTCTCGAATGACAATCTCTCTGGTCCTCACAAGAGACCAGGGCCCAGATTCCAGGCAGCCCTGCTGGCCTGGCTCCCACCAGCCCCTCCCTGAGAAGGCTCTGATCTCCTGCCCAGCTCTCTGCCTACTCCCAGATTAACATCCTGTAGGCACTGAGTCTGGCCTGACCTTATGAGTGCTGAGCAGTTGTGATACTTTTCTTCTCTTAGGCCTTCATGACAAAAGAAGATGCTGTGTGTCTCTTAGACTCTGTTCTGTTCCTCATCAGGCTGCTGGATATTGGAAACTGCCTTGAGCCATGAATCCTGAGGCTCACAGTAGGTCTTGGTCTGTTTTCTACCACTCTAATTGAAAGCCTGAGACTACATAATTTAGCCAGAAAAGAAATGTATTGCTTAGACTTTTGGAAGTTTGAGAGTCTAAGGTTTAGGACTATATCTAGGGATAGTTCTCTTGCTGGTAGTGACTCTATGTCACGACACATTCAAGAGACAGAGCCAATATTGGCTTAGACAAAAGACCTTTCAGATAATCTTCAACCCATGAATGAACAGCTCATGAGAGCCCCTCAAAATCCCACCTAGACCCATATCTCAATTCCACAGGGGATGAAATGTTAACTTGAGTTTGATTAGGGATAGTGGCACCATAGCTTGGTATAACTGGGAATCCACCTAGGCCTGGTCAAAGGCTTCTTCCTCTAGGAAGCCACCTCTAGTCACCCAAAACCAACAGCTGATTGCACTATCTTTCCTCTTGGTCTCGTTGCATTTTGAACTCTTAAGATAACACTTTGTATTGGAACCTGCTTTGTATTGAGATCAGCCTGTGTGTGTCTGTATATCATCAACCAGGAGTTTTAATAAGACTTCATGGGAGAAGTGAGTGAAAGAACAGATAGAGTAACTGGAGTGTCTCTGGCTCCCGGCACACCTACAAGGAAAGACCTTCCTTTCTCTCACTCACCCAGTAGCACTCATGACCACCTACCTATGCATGTCAGGTACTGCTCTTGGTTACAGAAGGAGACACTGTTCTTGGTTACAGAAGGGAACAAAGCTGCATACTCTTGAGGAATTACAGTTCAGAGGAGACCAAACATCAAGCAGAGGAAACAGCAATGCTGTAACAGATGGGTAGATAGATAGCAGCAGTCACAGATAATGCAAAAGAACTAAGGCAGGGGCATGAGTGGGCACCAGTGTGGGTGGGCAGAGTAAGTGAAAGACAGAGTGGTGAGGGGTACAATTCCTTTAGGACACTGTGGGCACTAGTGACACAGGAACATACTGTGCAATGGTTGGGGCCTTGTTTGCTGTGTCATGGCATGGTGGGGGTAGGGCAATCTCACTTTGTTGTCAACCAGCAGTTCTCTCATTGACAACCCATGCCAGTGATATCAGCAGTAATGTCCTGCTCCTGAGACCCAGCCCTCATAGCTTCACCAATGCATATAGGTGTCAGCTATCAGCACATGCACTGAGCTTATGAGGGGACATTCATGTCTAGCAGAAGTCTAGATTGTATGGTAGACTCAATAATGGCCCCTGAAATATGTGCATCTCCCTATCTTCAGGACCCATGAACACTCTGTGGAAACAGGGGCTCCATATGTGATTAAGTTACAGACCAGGACATGAGAAGATTATTCCTGATGGTCTGGGTATGATGAATGTGGTGATAGAGTCAGAGATTAGAATGATGGCCCATGTGACAAGAAATGCAGGCAGCATCTTAAATCTGGAAGAGATAAAGAATGGATTCTCCCCACAGCCCTCTGAAGAAACCACCTTTGCCAACACATTGATGTTTAATTTCAAAAGACTTCTGATCTACAGAATCATAAGACACTAACTCAGTGTTGCCTCAAGCCAATAATGTAGTAGCTTGTCACAGCAACAGAAAAGAGACTAATGAAATGGAAACTTAAGGGTTCTTTTGGAAAGTCAGTTGTGTAGGATGGCGTTTTGCTGGGGCAAACACCTGAAGGGACATTTCACTGAAGCAGACACAGGTGAAAGGATGTTCTGCTAAGGCAAGCACATGAAAGGACACATGAAGGATTCTTTGCTAATGACACTCATATATTGGTTCACCTTACATTGCATAATTGTGTTCTTTTTGTTGGGACTCCATAGAGAGAAACTCACAAAAAAAAACTTCTTGTGGTGTGCTGGTGGCTTCTTGCTGCTTCCTCTGACTTGGGCTGATTGGCAGAGTGATGTCAGCTGAGAAAGACTCACAAGCTGAGACAAGACATACGGTGAGGCAAGACTGATGGCCATGGCGTATAAGTGACGTTTGGAGGGAGTATAAATAGAACTCAACAGACTATGGAAGAGGCCTGGTTTGGCTAGGCTTGGCTTGCTTGCATAGCTAGCCTCTTGGTCTTTTGTCTTTGTTGGTCTTCACTTCCCTGAGAGAGGCACAGCTGAGAACTTTTCCTGGCATCCTTCCCAGTCTGAATCCCTCCTTCTGATTCATGCCAATTTGTCACCCTGTCTGCTATCCTGACATTGGTGAACTGACTGCTGGTGAAGTGTATTTGGATGGATCAAGCCACTGCTGCTGACCTGTGAACTGAACTGCCGATCTCCTGACAACACAGATGGGATTCGCTCCAAAGAACCATTTCTAAACTGGTCCACCTCCTCATATCCTTTCTTTTCCACTACCTCAGGTGGGTGGTGAACTACAAGGGAGGTTCAAGTGTTTAAGAACCATCATGAAAAGTAGGCTTTGAAAAAAATTAAAGTTACAGACTGAAGTAGTTGGAGATGCACATTTGGGAACACACAAAACCAGTTAGAACCATGAGATCACACAGGAACAAGGATGGACAGAGAGGAGATCAAAGACAACAAGAATGTTCTCCATCCCAGTTAAAAAAAAAAAAAATAAAGAACTATCCCCAAACTCAAATACAACTTCCATCCTTGGACATAGAAAGAATTGTGGAGTGTTTATTTCTCTATTTATTGAATTGCAAAGGAATCTCTACCAGGAGGGTGGCTGATTTGCCTGCAAGTGAGAGACTAGATATGGAATTCTGAAATCATAAACCTCCCAACACAGGAGCCCTGGAAAAGCTGTAAGAAACACTTTTGTTTTCTGTCAAACACTGTATATGACAAAGAATTCAAGTCTTTTTATCTCCCACTTTGTAAACTGTTTATGCAAATGTTTACCTCCCCCCACGGTAAAACCTTTGTTTATTCAAAGACGCTGCTGCAGCTTCAGAACTTAAGTGACTTAAGTTTCCCTTTCTACCCCTTCTACCTTTCCTTCATTTCTTTTGCACCAATTCTTTTAAACCTAATCAATCATGAAATATGGTGAGGTCGGAGGGTGGGAAACAGACACAATCTCCACATAACTTCCTGCCTGATGCACTTGTGCTTCCGCTTCTGCGCAGCCTGCACCCTTCTGATCAGGTGTCACAATTTGCCTTGTCCAAGCATTTTAAATGGAGAGGTGGTTTCTTTGTGATGCTGAACTTATGTCTAACAAGGCTTACTTTGTCCTCTCTGTGGGAATAGCCTCTAGTGCTCCATCAGCCTGTAGATGTCTCTGGGATGCCCCTCTCCCGGGCTGCTGTTCAGAATGACGTAGGCTTCAGCATGATGCTTGAGATGTCATGTGTTCTGTAGGCCAGCTTGTAGAATTGTGGGTCCCGCTTCCGATCTACTACAGGACTCAGCTGCTTGGCGAGTTAGGACTCGGGGAGTTGACTGTGCTTACTCCACACTGTGACCAGGAGGGTGTTGGGCCATAGGGAAGCCCCGGGATACTGATCCTGGAGTGGGAAAGCACAGTCTGAGGTACGGGACAGCTGGAGCTGGTTCAGGGGTCCCCAGGCTTGCGAATTGGCCAGGGCCTTAGGGTCCTTAAGCTCTTGGACACCCAGGCACCACTGGAAATCACAGGAATGCTGAGAATGGAATCTGGTCCCAAAGACTGGATCTGGCCTGGGCTGGTGGGAATGGGAGGGGAGCTCCGGCTGGTCCCACAGGGAGATTCTTTGGCTTGACTGGCAGCAGCTTGAGCATGGTGGTGGTCGGGAATGCAGAGAGGCCTTCTACAGGAGACTAGAGGGTGGCTCTATAGGTGAAGGCCTTCTTCTATGGCTCCCCATGACGGATCCTGATGAAAAGAGGCAGTCCATGGTTTTAAGGCATTTATTGTCATGGCAGAAAGTGGACGAGTAAAACCGTACCCCAGTTCTCAGGGTGGGCCTGAGATTAAATACCTTTTATAGAGAGGAGTTTCTGGAAAGGAAAGCTTATTGGCCAGGCCTTTAGGTACTTCGTTCAAAATGATGATCTCTGTCTTGACCCTATGTGACCACCGGTCATGTCCTTTTCCTCATCTACACGTGGAAGACTTAGGGCGTTGCTCTTATGTAACTGATGTCCACAAATCTATGGAGGACTGCGGCCAGTGACAGAGGCCTGGTGTCCAGGAGCAGGCAAAGATCCTACCACCCCTTCAGGTCTCCAGGGCTTCTAGCCTTAGCTCAACCAGGAACCAAGCTACCTTTCACAGTCCCACATCCCCACAGCCAGCTATGCCTTTAATGATCCTAAAAGGCAGAAGACAGGAAGGACTGTCCAGTCTGACACAATGAGCCCTGAATGACAGGCTTAGGCCTCCGAGTTCCAGAACTCATCTTCCCATCCTTTTCTTCTACTTGGCTATTCTGATTCTAAACCATCATTAGCCTTTAACCAAGGTCTCGTTTTTTGTTTTTTGTTTTTTTTTTTTTTTTTCAGAATACTTCAGACTTTTCTGGAGTATCTTTCAGAAAAAGCATCCTCTCTTCTGACCCTCCATTCCCACTGGACTAGAAAGTAGCAGGCTTTTACTTGGTACTGCAGGTGACCCAACAGAAACACAGTCAAGTAGTGGGCAGGAGTGGCAAGTGATCACCAACAACCTGAATTAGAAGGTCGGTGTCCTGGAGACCATTGTCTTGGCTTATAATATGTCTTGGGCTCGTTCCAGCCCATCTTGGTCCCTTGGCTATTCCTCGATCAGTGATGAGAAGTGTTAACCACACAGTCCTTAGTGTTCTGTGCCTGAGGTTTCCTCAGTTGGAGAAAGCTCAGGATGTCTTTGTTCTGTATCCAAGAGAATACACAGTGTTCCCTGGGCCACATGTTGTGTTCTCTAGGGACACATGCCCTGTCAGTGCCCCAGGGGTCAAGAATACCCATGCAGGCTAAGCCCTAGTGTAGGAAGCAAGAAGCCCTTCCTTGATGCACATGGCAGACAGTGAAGCTATTGGCAGGCAGCTCCAAGTAGAGCTTCTTAGATTTTTTTTTCTTTCCACCCAAGAAATGTTTCCCTGGCCCTAAGTATTTAAGTATATAAAGCAGGTATTCTAATCAAACACTACTGATACTAAATCATAAAAAATTATTTTAAAACAATTCTTTGGTATATGGACAATATTATTTATTAAAGAACAAATTTTGCATATGAATGACAGATTTGCTTGTTGGTTTTTCTTTTAGAAGCTGAAGTCTGAGATGACTTTTTGTTGCAATGGGACACAGAGCTTCTCCAACATTGTAATATAAATTGTGTTGGCAAACCATCGAGTAGTGTCTGTGTGTGTTGAGAGTGGATTCGGAGAACATTGATCCCCTGCCTACAGCTCAGGTTCAAGCATCTTTATTTTATGTGTCCTCTGAGATACCTGTCCCAGTGCATTCTGGGGACTCCAACACTGGACAAAGAGGAAAGAGAACAGCAGATAGACAGAGGTGCTGAAAACCCCGCCTCTTGAGACCATCTAAAGGAGACTGTTCCCTGCTGTAGTTATTTTGTATCTCATGCTGTGGGAAAGAGCAGCTGGAAGCTCATTTTTAGAAACACTGACTGCTCTGCTCTGCTTGAAGATCTCTCAAATAGGAACTCTGATGTAACAGATTCAACAAGGCTTCCCCTGTCTACTTAAGCCAGATGTAAGCACCCAGTTCTGTGACATTGCTTTCTCAATCAGGTTACTTAGGTCACCTCTGTTGGATGTTATAAGGGCCTGTTTGACAATGCTCTGCTCTCTCTGCTGCTGCTGCTGCTGCAGTCTGTTCTTGAATGTGGGGGACACTCTGAGACACTTAATTGAGACCTCCAGCTGGCTTCTCAATGCTTCCTGAGTTGATTTCTGGCAGATGTTTAAGTTTCTGAATTGATTATGTTGTCTATCTGCCACTTTCTATTTATTCTTTCAGTTTTTCTCGATACATACTTGATAAACTCACTCATTCAAAACTAGAAGTACGACTCTGTGTGGTATTTGCCCAGAACCAAAGTTGCAGGAAAGCTACACAATGCAACATGGGTGAATACTGCCACACATACTATCATTAATTTGATTTTGAACTTTAATCATTGTGTATTCAGAAACTTCTTACTGTCACCAAACTTTCTCAGGTCCCACAATCAGTTATATGACTGCCCCACATGAGGTGGTGATCCATAGTTTGTCTCTAAATCTGGTTTGGTCATATCCATTCCTGCAGACCCTCTTCTGTCAGATTATTGGTGTAGCATCCTTTAATTCCCTGTCCAGGAGTCCCAGGATGAACACTTCCATGTTGAGTTCCATTCAAAAGGAATCAACACATGGATTCCTTCATGCATTTATTGATTGATTCAACAAATTCTCCACAGATCCTTTATAATGTCTCATCTGGGGATTTGCTGCAGTAGTCCCAGTGGGCTGCTGAAGCCACAGACAGCACCAAGCTTCATACACACCAGTCTCATGCCTTTTGTGAAGGTTGGCTTTTAAGCTAGGCATGGGAAGTTATTAGCAGTGTCTAGTAATAAAGTAGAACTGCTATAATAACATCTTATAATACAATTTGCCAGCACCCCCATTCTTACAGGCCATAGTTAGATAAAACAGGGGTTACCTGCACACAGGCCCTTGTATTGGAGACAGCCATGCAGTGACTAATGAGCTGAGGGATGATGGGAGGAAAATCTTAAAATCTTGGAATGAGCTGACCAGAGGGCAGGTCACACACCAGGCATGCTCTGTGCAGTGAGGTTTTATTGTGTTACTCAGAAAAGCTCGTGTTTACAATGTATGAATTGCTAAGTTAGAGGAATTTTTTTTCTATTTAATATTTTTCAACTGTGGCTGAGCATGGGTAACTGAAACCGTGGATAACCAAAACCATGGAAAGTGAAGCGGCCATAAGGGCAGCCCACTGTGTACAAGCTACTGAGCTTACTGGAACCATAGGCAAGGTTTCATGCCCTCACAATTACAGTCTACTCTACAGACAAAACCAAAACCAAACCAATATAAAACGAGACAGTACAGATATATATGAAATAAGACATCATTTGAGTGCTGGGTGGTGCAGCAGTGAGTTTTGGCTACTCTAATTTGTGCTCCCACCCAGGAATTCTCTGAATTTGTGAATGAAAAAAAGCGCACCCATTAGATTTAAAAAAAAAAAAAAATTCTCTGGCTAGCTCAAGGGTTGAGCACTCCTAAACCTGCCCCTGTTACCCCAGACCCAACAGGAGAAATGGCCAGTGGCCACCCACCCAGGTTCTCACATGGCTGATTGGCTTTCTCTCCTGCAGCTTCTTTGTCCCACCCTTCTTCCCTGATCTCTCTTTTGTCTCTTCTGCATCCTAGCCTATGCAACTCTAAGGGTCCCGCCCCATCTCCCTTTGCCCAGCCATTGGCCACTGGCATCTTAATTGATTGATCAAAAACCA
Source organism: Mus caroli (assembly GCF_978045245.1). Taxonomy (NCBI): domain Eukaryota; kingdom Metazoa; phylum Chordata; class Mammalia; order Rodentia; family Muridae; genus Mus; species Mus caroli. Next base: position 26,692,501 of record NW_028227272.1, on the reverse strand, counting down.
ATTGGGGACAAGGACCTTTAGTGTTTGGACATGCAGATTCCTGATTGAGTCAAAGCGCTAGAACCAATCTCCAACAGGGTGTTGAGAGAAGAGGAAGGTAGAAGCAAGAAGATCACATGACACCCACAGCTGAGCTTGTGAGCAGGTGACTGCTACAACCCTTTGTGTGGACAACTGTTGGAGATATTGGTTTCACAGGCAGCACAATGTTCTGCTCACTTAAACAGGGGCATCTGGCAAACAAAAGCCTCGCATCAGGGAGCGATGCCTTCCTGCATACTCTATGTCACACTTTTTCTCTAGGTATAGGAGAGAAAGTTAGAAGAATGCATCAGTCAATCTGAACCTCCCCCTTTGTAGAGTTTGCAGGCTGGAGAGATCATGTTAAGTGACAAAGCAGCCATTTCTCATCCTGACCAGTTTCTAGCAAATTCCATCAGAGAGATGGTTTAGGCATCCAGTGGAGAGACGGGACTTCCATGTTTTGAGGAAGGAGAATTGCTGAAGTGTGGTCCATTCATTCCTTTCCCTTCTCCCAGGTCAGGGCTGGTGTTGCAGAAAATTGAGCATATTCTCAGTGCTAGTCATGTCCTTGAAATCATGAAAGCCATAATCTTGACCTACTAAAGCATCAACATCTATAAAGGTCAAAATTCCTGAAGGTCAGAGCTGGAGAGATGGTTCAGTGGTTAAGAGCACTGACTGCTCTTTTAGACGTTCTGAGTTCAAATCCCAGCGACCACATGGTGGCTCACAACCATCTGTAATGAGATCTGACACCCTCTTCTGGTGTGTCTGAAGACAGCTACAGTGCACTCATATAAAACAAACAAATGAACAAATAAACAAAACCTAAACCAAATTATACTCCTCCCTCATCTCTCTCCCCCTTTTCCCTTCCCTCCATTTAAAAAGATTATATGAAAGATAGAAAGCTAGATTCTGGGGAAGGGGTTGCTACATTTTAGACTGTATTTGTCAAATTCCTCAGTCACATTGTACTGCTTCCGCCTCCTCACAGGATCATTCATACCTTCGAAACACGCCTTCCATCACAGAATACAAAGCAGTCAGAAGCTATGTACGCTGAGTCGGGAGCTTGCCATTTCAAACAGTCCTCCAGTGAGAAACCACGTGAATGATGAGCTTTGGTTAAAGGTTTCATGCTGAGGAACACAGACTTCAAAATTTACCAGTAAACCTAACAGAAAGAACTAATTTTTGCTTCATTTTGGCCAGTGGATGATACTTCAAAACTATAGTGGTAGTTGTTAGCATATAGATGATTCTGCTGGCCTGCCCCTAGGAACCTAGCAATTGCTTACGTCATGACCGGCTGCCACCATCAGCTACAACAGGTGTGTGCTAGGGATAAAAAGGGCCCATCAGCCACTCCAGTTTTCTCTGTTCTCAGTGTCTGCTCTATTTGCTCCTTGTGGGTGCCCCTCCCTCCTTTTCTCTCTTTTCTCTCTTTGCTCTCTCTCTTTGCCCACATGGTTCTGCTCCTGTCTGTCTGTCTGTCTGTTTACTTGTCCACTTGTCTGTCTCTACCCCTTTCCCAGGCCCTCACTCCTCCCTGCTCCTCAGTTAACCTCTTATACCCTGTGACTGGTGCACGGTGTAATTACTCAGGGTACACCTTGGCCTTCACCACATTATATTTCATAGCAGTAGTTCTGTGAGATGCAGTCTATTTTGTCTTGAGCATAGTTTCAGAGCTGGCTCGACCCTAGCACTGGCTTCTTCATCTTAAGCCAAAAGCTTTCCAGGAATTCGGTTGGAAATCCTTCAGGTCTCTCCACTCTGCTGAGACCATGGGCTGGTGTCTCTACAGCTTTCAGCCCTGCAGCAAGTGACTTTTGACAGGGCTTGGGGAGTCTTGTCCTGTGTGTCCGCAGCTCAGCTCTCAGCCACAGACCCACCCCCTGGCACCAAGCACATTGCAGGCTCTTGTCCCTCTATGTCACCCCTATTTCTATGAACCTCTGCCTCACAATTTCTAGCCTCTCTATAGAGCCAAAGTGTCCCTCTCTACTCAGCTCAGAGAGAGCAAGGCTGTGCTGATGCTCTGGATGCTTGTTGAAACTCTGAGTCTTCTTGACAGGTGGGATAACCATGGAACTCACTACATTCAGCTTTTTCTTGGAAATCAAATCTCCCGTTGCCTACTGCTCAGTGTCTGAAAACATCTGCCTTCTCTCTTTCATCCATCTCGTAGCTGTTTGAAGTGAGGGTGAGTTACAGATAGGTGGCTGCATCATGACCAGTCATGTGTGCCAAACAACATCACCTGTGATGAAAAAGAGGATAAATCAAAACTCATCCAGAGATGATGTAGTCCTAATAAACATTAAAGGAGATAGAAACACGTTCTATGCTTTTAAGAAACTAGAGGAGAGGGCTGGAGAGATGGTTCAGCCATTAAGGGCTAGGCTCATAACCAAAAATATAAGAAACTGGAGGAGAAATGTAATATGTCAGAGAAAAGAAACACATAAAAGCAAGATTCAAAGTAACTTAAAACAAAAATCTCAATGGATAAGACTAATGGTAGTTTAGGCAGTATGTAAGATAAACTTGGTGAGCATGATGTCATTGCAGTAAAAATGATAGGAAGTGAAACACATGAAGACAATTTTTTGGAGGGAAATGAGGAAGAAGCATAAACAAACATTAGAGTGTTGGATAGTGTCAGAGAGTGACAGAAGAATATCTGGTTCCTGAAGCATTTTATGTGCTCAGCAATTCCTGATACCAAAAAGTAAGGACAGATATTACAGGGGGGAAATTGTATATCAATTACCCCAGGATACTAAATATAAAATATCTAATAAAATAATAGAAAATTCAGTCCAGCACTGAGATTCAAAGATATATAGTTGTGGTCATTAATCACAATTGCCAGCCTGACAGATCTAGAGTTCCCTGGGAGATGGACCTCTGGGCACATGGGTGGGGAATTGCTTAATTGTTGATTAAGTTCACTGAGGTGGAAGGACCCACTTGCTGTTGATGGAACCGGAGTGAGCTGATCACAGCATTCATCACTCTCTGCTCCCTGACGATGGATACAGATAGGAAGCTGTCTCAAGCTCCTGTAGCCATGTTTTCTCTGCCATGATGGAATAGACTGTACATTTGAACCATGAGCCAATACGCCCTTTCGTAAGGGTCCGTTATCACGCAATGGGAAGAGTAACCAAGACAATCGTATAAGATAGAGTCACCAAATGTAAGGTCAGGTTAACATTGCAAATCAGTCAACATATACTATCATGTTAACAAAATAAAATCACATTACCATCTTAATAGACACAGAGAAAGCAGCTAAGAAGCTGAGCTCACACTCATGGCAGGAAAATAAGACTAAGCCGTTAAGAGGACTCCCACCCCAATATTGAGTATCTACATAAAACCTGCATGGTTCAATTTATCCTAAGCAAAGATTTTTAAAAATGCTTTCCAAAGCTGGAGAGATGGCTCAGTTTAAAAGGGCACTTGCTATTCTCATAAAGGACTGGGGTTCAGTTCCCAGAACCGACACCGTGGTTCAGAGCCACCTAAAATCCAATTCCAGAGGACTAGCTGCTCTCCTCTGGCTCCTGTGGACACTGAGTGAACATGATGCATATACAAACATGCTGGCAAGCACTTATACACATAAAATTAAAAAAAAACTTCTTTAAAAAATGCTTTCCAATTCAATGTTTGGGGAAAAAAACAAAAACAAAAACAAAACAAGGCCAGAAATGCTCACCTCTTCTTTTGCTGAGCCCCCATCATTCCCACACTGCTCGGAATTGCTTTGGATCTGGGGCCGTTTGTAGTTTTATATAAATTTTAGGATTGTTTTTGAAGTTCTGTAGGAAATACTACTGGTAGTTTACAGGGAGTCCTTTGAACCCATATGTCATGTTGGGCTTGTATGACTGTTTATACAACGCTAATTCTTCCAAACCATTAACAGGGGCGATCTTTTTTACCTTCATGTGTCATCTTAAAATTTAAATAAGAACATTTTTTTTTGTTTTTGGTTTTTTTGAGACAGGGTTTCTCTGTGTAGCCCTGGCTGTCCTGGAGCTCACTTTGTAGACCAGGCTGGCCTCGAACTCAGAAATCCGCTTGCCTCTGCCTCCCAAGTGCTGGGATTAAAGGCATGTGCCACCACTGCCTGGCTAAATAATAACATTTTTTCATTCATGTCTTTAGTTAGGTTTGTTGTTAGGCTGTGCATGCGTGTATGTATGTGTGTTATGTAGTGTATCATGTGTGCATGTATATATATATATATATATATATATATATATATATATATATATGTGTGTGTGTGTGTGTGTGTGTTGTGTATGCCTGTGTGTGAGTATGCATGTTTGTTGTATATGTATTGTGTTGTGTGTGCATATGTGTATATATGTATGTTATATATAAGTGTGTGTATATATAAGTGTGTGTTATATGTGTATGAGTGCTGTGTACACATGTGTATTCTGTGTGAATGTGTATTATGTATATATGTGCACATGTATGGGTGTTATATATGTATGGGTGCTATGTATTCATATGTGTTATATATATGTGTGTGTTCAGTATGTGTGTGCGTTGTGTATACATGTGTATATATATGAGTATTGTATATCTGGATGTGCTGTGTATGCACCTGTGTTGTATATGTGTGTTGTATATGTGTGTTGTATATGTATATTTCTTGTGTATGCATACATGTTGTATATGCATGTGTGTTGTGTATGCATGTGTGCTGTGAATGAGATTACTCATTTCTTTCTTGGAAAAATCATTAGGTTAGAAAAAGCTACTTGTTTTTGGGCGTGGATTTTGTGATCTTGCTACCTTTTTGTATTTACCTGTACTGTGTGAACTTTTCTGGAGACAATAAACTCGTGTTTATTTACTTCAACTGGGAACATGACAGACTAAAGACAATTCTGCCCCAGGTTTTGCTTGGTGAATCAATGAGTTTGATTAGCATTATTTATGGGAGAACGCATGAAGGGTTGCTTACAGTAGCATAGGCAACTTACTAGTGGCTACACCACTAAAGAAAACATCTCTCATTAATCATTAACTGTCCATGTATTGTCCTGGAGGGGCAGGGCCTCATCATCCCCTCCTCCCAGCCACCATTAATTGATTACAAATCCTTGGAGATGGGAGGAACTCCATATGTGATGTTACCACCCCCAGTCTTGTCCAATTCTCTGGTCAGTAATCACGGTGCTGGGAGTTCAGAGGGCAACAGCGAGGCCACGCCTGGAGGACAGCATGCCCAGCAATCAGTTCTCAGAGCACTTTGGTAGCATCTTTAGGGTTTCTATATAGAGAAAATTATCATTAGCAACCAGGGATAATTTAACTTCTTCCTTTTTTGTTTGTATGTCTTTTGTCCTTTTCTCTTGTCTAATTGTTCTCGTTGAAATTTCCCCTATTATTCTGAACAGTGTGGTAAGACTGTTTTGACCTCCTGCGGGGTCTTACAGAAAATGCTTTCAATCGTACCTTACTCAGTGTGATGTGGGCTGTAGGTTAATCATATTGCCCTCTATGGTGCTGGAGCTACTCCTTCTGTGTGTAGCTTAATCAGAGCTTTTTATCATGAAGGGATGGTGACTTATATCAAACGCTTTTTCTGCTTTAAGGGAGAAAAAAGCAGACTATTTCTGACATCTTTGAACATGCGGAGATTTTTTGATTAGTAGAGTCATTAGGATCTTTAAAAACATGAAACATGCTAGGCAGTGGTGGCGCACACGTTCAATCCTAGCACTTGAGAGGCAGAGGCAGGCAGATCTCTGTGAGTCAGAGACCAGCCAGGTCTACAGAGCCAAGGCTACACAAAGAAACCCTGTCTTGAAAACATAAACAAAACAAAAAGCAACAATGAAACAAAATAAAAACATGAAGTATGCACCATGGTTCAAAATAAAGTATGCTTAGTAGGATGCCTGCTGGGACCTTCCGTGCAGAACATAATGAATGAAACTCCAGTCTTTAAAAAAACCCAACTCTTTAACCACAAAAGATGCATCCATGTCCCTTAAGCACATGGAAAGCATGTGCAGCCACCTACTCTCAAAGAAATGTTCCCACGGTAAGTCCAGTGAGCAAGACAGGCATGGAAGGTCAGCGAAGTGTCAAACAGGCAGCAGGGAACAGTGAGTGCCGAAGGAAAGGCTGGTGGGGACCCATGTTCAGGCATTAAGGTTAATTGTCTATGGAAGACTTTAAGATGCGCATAAAACCAGCAAGGGGCTGTCTAAGTTTTATGATTATCACGGCAGCAATTCTAAACAGTCTCAGTAATAAAATATTCTTCCCACAGAACCTCCCCACCCCAACTCACCACTGAAAATAGTCATTTCTTCCTGCCACCATATCTAATGGGAGTCTCGTCACACACACTCCCAACACATCCCACTCACAAGAAGCTTCTGCAAATGGGAATTTTTAACCTCTGCATGATTTTCCTTCATATTTTATTGACGGATCCACCACCAATGGACACTAAGATGCCTCATATTTTCCCAGACTTAGAAACAGCATCTGGATCAGATCTCTGTGAGTAATTCTCAGGGTTTCCCAGATTATTTCTTCAAGAGAGCAATCAATGTTGCTTCTTTAGTTTTTTGTTGTTGTTGTTGTTGCTGGTGGTGGTGACGGTTTTTTTGTTTGTTTGTTTTGTTTTTATTTCAAAGGAAAATCTTGGACAGTGAGGAAGTTGGGAATGTGTGCTTGGGAGAGGAGCGTGCAGAGATTGAACTCCAGACTGAGCAAGACAGGCAGTGAGTGCGCTAGGCAGCAGCTATGATGGAACAGGTTTGTGGGGCTCTTCCCACCTTGCACAGAGTGAGCACAGGGTACACATTGACTACACACTAGAGTGTGACTACAGGGTGGAACGTAATGCAGGGGTGCCTAACAGGACTTCTGTGCTGAAGAGTGTGCCAATCTGAGGTCTTGTTCCCCTCCACGTGGGCAAGTGACAGTGCTTGGCAGTACTGACTGCCTTCTAACAGAACATGCACAAGCCAATGCCTTCCCTTCTGCCTGGCCAGCATCTTGGAGATCAACTGAGAGGGAGGAAACACTGAACTGGGAGACAGGAGAGTTCCTCCCTCCCTCTTCCATCATCAGCTCTTTGGGAGCCCTAGCCGTCACTTATTAAGCAGTTATATCGTGAAGCATCTCCCCGAGGACCAACGGAGCCACAAGACAGTGTAGATAATGAAGATCTATTACATGAGCAGGAAAAGCCCATTGGAGAATGCCTCGCTCACGCTCCCTAGCTGAGCCTCTCTATCTCCCAGCCCTACTTGCTCTTGATTAGCAGGGTGAGAGAGAGGATTCATCGAGGATCTGATTTTTCTCACTTGTGGTGGGGGAAAAGGTATTGATCCAGGTCGAGGAAGCCCCTGCACATCTGTGTCTATAGGCTGAGGACTGAGCACTGTTCCTCTCTTCCCCTGGGCACAGCCGGATTGATCACAGAGCCAACAGAGCCCTAGGTTTAGTTCTGACCTGTAAGTGCCTGTTTTCAGTCCCTCAACCAAGGAAAGGGCCACTTCTCTGGGTTTCCTCATTTACAAAAGCATAGTTAGGATGCAGAAATGAGTTGTTGGGAGCTTTCAAAGCCAGGCATAGTGAGGAAAGGAGGGCAATGACAGGCCAGATTGCTTCTGGATGCTAGCTAAGTTTATGCTGGGTGAGGCCACCAGGGAGACAGGTCTGTAGCACCCTTAGCATGCCCAACTGCAATGGAGGCTCACTATACCACATATATACATCCACTGATACCCCTCACTCTGTGACCAAGTGTGGGTTGGCATCATGACTGAACCACAGTGCCATGACTGAACTAAAGATTCGAAACAAAGCAAAAAATACCCCCCCCCGCCCCCAATAGCTAGAGCACAACCCTCGGCACTTCTTTAATAAGTGGCTTGCCTGAATGGCTGAGCAGTTCCCCTAAGCTAACTAACCTAGATTTCTGCAACCCAAAGAAAGAACTTCGGAAGCTCTCCCCTCAGCATCACTTCCTGCCATGTGTCTCTGTGCTCCCAGACCCCAGGAGACTTGCAAGGTGGCTGCCCACATTTGCTTTTCAGGCAAGGTAAACATCTGCGGGCTCTTTGGTTTAGAGGAATAATAGCCGAATGTGAATAGCCGCCTAAGTCAGTTTGGGGAAGTGCCTTTCTCCCAAGCCACAGCACAGAGGCAGAGATTAAATCAGCAATTCAGCAGCTGGAAAAGAATTTGCATGCCAAGCCCCTGTAGTGTGCTGAGCCCAGGAAGCTCACAAATGAACAAGAGGTGGATTACATGGTGATGACGGCACAGGCTCATGAAGAAGAATCAGGAGGCTCCCAGAGGGAGCCCGTGAAGGAAACTGAGATGCTGAGACTACTTCCAGGAGGAATTCCTCTTAATCCAGAGTTTCTCTGCAGGAGACTTTGTGATGTTTGCAACTGAACAGTCTTTGTTGAGGGACTGCCCTGTGCAGTACAGAGTGTGTAGCCTGCCTTCTGACTGCTAGAGGCCCAGAGTACTCTCTCACATGAGCTGTCCAAAGTATTTCCAGAGGGAGGCAAACGCGTGCTTCATAGAGAAAATGTGAGCTTTGTCTCTGGGAAGAATGGATTAGGACTTCCCTCTTCCTTCCTTCCTTCCTTCCTTCCTTCCTTCCTTCCTTCCTTCCTTCCTTCCTTCCTTCCTTCCTTCCTCCCTTCCTCCCTTCCTCCCTCCCTCCCTCCCTCCCCCCCTCTCTCCTCCTCCTCCTCCTCCTCCTCCTCCTCCTCCTCCTCCTCCTCCTCCTCCTCCTCCTTCTTCTTCTTCTTCTTCTTCTTCTTCTTCTTCTTCTTCTTCTTCTTCTTCTTCTTCTTTGTCAAAAATAAGATTATAAAGTGTATAATTTAAGTTTTATTAACATGGTGGTATAAGCCAAGACAAGTCTGAATAACAACTATACCTCAGGCAGCCAAAGAGAGAACCCTTGCTTGCTCTCTCCCAACTAATTGCAAAGAGTCACAGTTCATGTGTCCAGAGAGGTGAATTTAGAATTGTTTTAAATGGCAGGCAGTAAAAAGCACAAGGAGTCCATGAATTATAGCATGCCAAATACTTTTTTTTAAGATTTATTTATTTATTATATGTAAGTACACTGTAGCTGTCTTCAGACACTCCAGAAGACAGAGTCAGATCTGGTTACAGATGGTTGTGAGCCACCATGTGGTTGCTGGGATTTGAACTCTGGACCTTCGGAAGAGCAGTCGGGTGCTCTTACCCACTGAGCCATCTCACCAGCCCGCCAAATACTTTTAAATGTGGTGTGTATTTTTCTCTTACAAAAGGAAAAAAGAAAGAAAGAAAGAGAGAGAGAGAGAGAGAGAGAGAAAGAAAAGCAAATTATTTAAAATTTTCAGTTCTATATCTAATAGGCAGTTTTCTATATCTAATAGGCAGATTCCTCTAGTAATACTGATCCATCCTTCCTTTCTTCCTTCCTTCCTTCTTTTTTGAGAAAGGATTCCACCATGTAGCCCTGGCTGTCCTGGAACTCACTATGTAGACCAAGCTGTCCTTAAATTCACAGGGATCCTCCTGTGTCTACCTCCCAAGTCTTGGAATAGAAAATATACTCAGCCAATTTTTTTTTTCCGAGACAGGGTTTCTCTGTATAGCCCTGGCTGTCCTGAACTCATTTTGTAGACTAGGCTGGCCTCAAACTCAGAAATCCGCCTGCCTCTGCCTCCCAAGTGCTGGAATTAAAGGTGTGCACCACCACCGCCCTGCAGCCAAGATATTTTTAATATATACTCAATATAAGCACAGTCTACCTTTTCAGAGTAATGGTGATACTGGGTTAAAAGTGACTACTTTTAGAAGGACATTTGTACTATGGTATTTATGACAAACAGTAAAAGCCTAAAAATTCATCTTGGGGTAGGGGTTGGGGGAAGCCTGGTGTGGTAGCGCCTACCTTTGATCCCAGCCCTTGGGTGGCAGAGGCAGGTGGATCTCTGTGAGTTAGAGACTATCCTGATCTACATAATGAGTTCCAGAAAAACCTACAGGGCTACATGGTGAGCCCCTGTCTCAAAAAAAAAAAAGCAGCCGGGCAGTGGTGGTGCATGCCTTTAATCCCAGCACTTGGAGGCAGAGGCAGGCAGATTTCTGAGTTCGAGGCCAGCCTGGTCTACAGAGTGAGTTCCAGGACAGCCAGGGCTATACAGAGAAACCCAGTCTCGAAAAACCAAATAAATAAATTAATTAATTAATTAATTAAAATGCAGATACTATAAATAAAACATAACATGTTGTGTTAGTTCACCCCTCATTGCAGTATGCAAATGATAAGATACATTATGACAATTTATAAATGACAAAGGTTTGTTTTGGCTGGCAGCTTTCGAGATCTTGGTCATAACTCTTGGCCCTGTTGATTTGGGCCTGTGTAACAGCCCCCGAGAGAGGATCCTCTTCCTGCTCAGGCCCTGCCCTTCACGACTTCAGACCTCTCCCTAGTCCCACTCTACCTGACTAAAGGCTCCCAGTAGTGCCACTCTGGAAAACAAGTCCTTAATACACGGGCCTTTGGGGAAAGGTGAGATCCAAACTCTGGCTTGTGCTTGTACCCAGAGCTGAACAGAGGGTCATTATCAGGATCCCCTGACAAGAAAACCAGGAAAGAATCCACACACTGGAAGAAAATATTAATGAAAACAATTAAAATTATAATTCTGGTAGGGGATGGTTACGTCACCCCGGCAAAGGCACCACATGGCCTGTCTTATACAGCATTCTGGAAAGGGCAAAGCTGCAAAGACAATGGGAAACCAGGATTTTTTTAAAAAATATTTTAAAGACTTTTTTTTATTTATTTGATGCATATGAGTAAGTTGTTTTCATGCACACCAGAAGAGGGCATTAACTCCCTATATAGATTGGTTGTGAGCCACCATTGGTTGCTGGGAACTGAGCTCAGGACCTCTGGAAGAGCAGTCAGTGCTCTTTTTTTTTTTTTTTTTTTAAAGATTTATTTATTTATTATATGTAAGTACACTGTAGCTGTCTTCAGACACTCCAGAAGAGGGCGCCAGATCTTGTTACGGATGGTTGTGAGCCACCATGTGGTTGCTGGGATTTGAACTCTGGACCTTCGGAAGAGCATTCGGGTGCTCTTACCCACTGAGCCATCTCACCAGCCCCAGTCAGTCCTCTTTAACCACTTTCTTTAACCATCTTTCCAGCCCGGGAAACTAGAATTTTGAGGGTAAGAAAACTACTGTGTACTTCTGTGGTAGATCCGAGTGTTACGGGACTTTCATAGAGCCAACAAAACACTTGCTTCTAAACTACAAGCTTAGCTACTAGTGATGAGTTAACATAGTGTATCCAGTGGAGCGAACAGGCTGTACCAAGGTAAGATGCTAAGGGAGCCTGGGTGCAGGCTGGGATAAAGGAACAGGAGACGCTTCTGGCACTTGTCTCTTGATAGTCATAGATGGGTTGTAGGCCACATAGTGAGACTAACAGAAAACCTGTAGACGCCTGAGCCCTTCTATTACATGATGTTGTATTTAAATCTAATGGAGTTATATCCTCTAGTATGCTTTAAGTCATCTCTGGATTCCTTGTAGCACCCAAACAACGTGAGCGCTGTGCACAACATTGTTTTGTTGAATCGTTTTTAAAAAAATGTTTGCACGTGTACAGTTTTCTTTCAACTCTTTTTCATCTTTTCCTGTTTGAATCTGAAGATGCAGAGCCCACAGATTCACAAGGGCAATTGTGTTTTCTGCCCACGTTTTCTACGGACCTGAAACTACTTCAGAAAAACGGACCCTTATTAACTGAAGAAAAAAAAAAAACACAACAGACAGTTCAGCAAGTATATAGGAATCCATGAAGCAGAAGTGAACGATCTGAAACGTAGCCACCGTCCTCGTCATTCAAATGAGGAGGCTGTGGCCACCAACTATCTAGGACCCAGGATGGTACACCCACCCCTGCAGGAAGTTAAACAGGACCTGCCTGCTCTAACACAATCAGTGACAATCAGACTGCTCTAACGCTGGCCAGTCACTTCACCAGAAAACCAGGCACAGCGACTGTTTAGGAAACAAAATGTCTGGACCCATAATGCTTCAGTAATAACTGCTATTGTTGTAACCTGTAATTGGGAACCTCTGCCCTGATGCCTCCATCCTGGAGGCTGCTGGGGAGCTCCCTGGCCTGATAATTCTCAGGGTGACCACTAAGAAGCTTCCTCTCCCTGGGGCCTCAGCATCCTGGTCTGAAAGACCCAGGAATGGGAGCTGGTACTAATGAGCCATTCTGCTACGCTGAAGGGCCTGTCCACCAAAGACTCTTCTTGCGATAAATGATGAGTAGATCTGGTCATTCTGCCTCCATGCTAGAAAAGCAAATCATGTTGAAAGGGCAACAGAAAAAAACAACTACCACCATAAAAACCCAAACCAACCAACCAAACAAGCAAAAGCCCCAAACCTGCTCTCTCATTTTTACCGTCTACAGCCATACCACCCTGCACAAGCCTCCCCTTGTCTCATCTTTACAAAAAGGTCTCAGAATTTTTCTTGAAATTTGACAGTTAAAGACAAAAAAATGATTTACTCTTTCAGTGTATTGAGGGAAAAAAGGAGAGGGGGAGGGGAAAGGTATATAAATTTACCGGTTGATTCAACCTGTTTCGGCAGGCAGCTGGGGTGTTGGGGCTCGGGACACTTGACCTCCATATATCTCCGGAACAAAGTGGGAGGGAAAAGGCTTCCTGCCATCTTTTGTCACCCGGCAGGCCAAGCCTAGCTAATAGGAACTGTCACCTGGGCCTTTCCAGGTCAGAAACGAAGAACAGCAATTAACTCCTCTCAGAGGCCCATGGCCCCAAGCAGGCCCTGCTAGGCCAGGTAGCTAAATCATTAAAGACACAGGTCTTTTCAGTGATAAATTGTGCAGGCGCATGAAACCCGCTGCCGGCTATTAATCTGGGCTAATCAGGTTGAAGGCTGGGTTGTTTTATTTAGTAATTAACGGGTTATGTGAACAACATGATCCATAGCCTGGGGTTCGTCTATAGTGCACTGTCCTCGAGGAGAGAATGGAGAACCGCAGGGATTCTCTAGAGAGCCTCTTAGGCCTATGCAATTACAGCCATTGGCAAGCACTGAAAAATGACCCTGGGCCTGTATTGACACCCAGGGAAAAAACATTACTGCCAACAGTGCAGGCGGAGTCCTGAAGGCCATAATTGCTGTCTCCCTTTCCTCGCCACAGCCCGCTAAGCCAAACCCAAAGTCTTCGGGATGTGCTCTGATGTCGCAGTGGGGTACATCCTGCTCCCTGCCCCCACTCCCGTGGGAGTGGGTAGCAGGTGTGTGACGGCAGATTAGTGGGAGAATGGTACTGTTGACAGAGAAGGGAGTCCCAGGCAGGTGAGGCTGGTGGGCTGGGCGAGTCAAATGGTACCCACGCTGAACACACTAGGATGGTGATATCATTCAGATGGCCAGGGCAAGATGACAACTTGGTGACTGGGTATACACTGTCCTCTGAACACAGAAAGAGTGCAAGGACAGTACGCTCTGAAGCTATCCAGGAACAGGTATGCTCAGAGACTTCGCCAGGGTCTCTGAGGTGGCCAAGCTGGAGGTCACAGCCATGGACTGTCCAGGAAGGGTGTGCTAGCCTCCTGTCTCAGACTAGAGTTCTTCCCTGCAAGCTGTACTGTATTTGGACTCTCATCTGCTACTTTCTCTTATTATTGAAATCCCTCATGGAACGGGCTGGGCCTTGAAGTATTTCCACTAGCTGAGCGGCTTGTCCCCAGCAGTAGAAACCTCTGTGTGACATTTCAGAATCACACCAGTGACTGCCAACAACTCAGGGACTCCTGAATGGCTGGGTTGGGCCTGAAGGGTCCCTGGAGGGGGTTTGTTGGTGGGTTAGAGGTCCAATTTGGAGACTTGGGGTCTCCAAGAGAAACTTGGGGTGAATCCTCCTACTGTAATTGCTTAGCTGAATCATTTTTGAGGTTGGTGGTGGGGAGGAATATAAGTGGACCTTCTTGTGTGTGTGTGTGTTTTTTTTTTCCATCTATGAGATGGAGATGCTAAGAAAACATGGGATTAGCCTAGCATTGGTAGTATACACCTTTTTCTATTAATCTCTACACACCAGACATGCAGATCTCTGAGTTTAAGGCCAGCCTGGTCTATAGAGTGAGTCCAGGACAGCCAGGGCTACACAGAGAAACATTGTCTTGAAAAATGAAACAAAGCAAGAACAAACAACAACAACAAAAAAAAAAAAAGGAAGGAAAAGAAAAGATAGGATAATATTTAAGTGTCAGGTACCACGACGTGTTATAGATTTCCTCTCGTTTAATCTCTGGAAGCATCTTCTTCTTATCCTTATGTTACACATTAGAAAAGAAGGAAGTGGGGCTGGAGAGATGCCTCAGCGCTTAAGAGCACTGACTGCTCTTCCAGAGGTCCTGAGTTCAAATCCCAGCAACCACATGGTGGCTCACAACAGTCTATAATGGGATCCTCTTCTGGTGTATCTGAAGACATCGACAGTGTCCTTACATATAATAAATAAATAAGTAAATAAATCTTAAAAAAAAAAAAAAAGAAGGGACAGCAATGATTTTAGCAAAGTGCCCAAGGGCACAACGAGAAGCTGGAGAACTGTGTAGGACAGACCTTCTGGGTCTCTGGTACCCATGGCACTGCCAATATCCAGTGCTTCCAGTGAAGCCTAGGGTTCCAAAAGAACCCCACCTCTGCCTCTACAGAGAGCCACCTGCAGTCCTTGTGTCAGGAGTGGTCTTGTGGTTTCAAGGTCCTGCCTTCTAACACATACCCAGTAAATGGGAGCCTCCTAGGAAATGGTAGCCTGTAGCACCGTGCTACCCTGAAATGAGGAATTTCATTTCAAAGCTTTTGGGTAAAAGGGATCTTCTGGAGGTTTAATCAGTAGGCATTGATTCTCCTGAGCTACTGAGGCACTTTTGGCCTTGGGGGGCTAGCTTTCTCCTGCCGAGAACAGATGTACCAGGCCAGCTCCAGCTGGTCTTTTCTTCAGCCCTGAGACTATGAACAGACAACTCGGCAAAAATACAAATGGGGTAGCTGGTGCTGGCCTTGGAGGAGCAGGAAAGACCCTGGAGAGGGGAGTCCCTGGATGTCAGCTGGGGACAATGCTATGACAGTTGCTTCCTGACCCTCCTGTGCTAGCCATGGCCAGAGAGGATTTTACCTTTGTCTCCTTCCATCAAGAGGAGGTCATCTCTCAAAGTCATGCATCTTTTGTTTTCTGAGGAAGTGAAGTCATAATGTCCGACTTGACAATGTACTACAAAGTAGGGACCCCATTAATCAGGATAGGTAAAGGTACATGTTTGGAGATGCTCGTGTGTGTGTGTGTGTGTGTGTGTGTGTGTGTTGTGTTGTATGACTGTCCGTGTATGTGTGAATTGTGTGTGTAGGAGTGTCCATGTGTGTGTAGTATGTGTATGTGTTGTGTGTATGGGTGTCCGTGTGTCTGTGTGTGTGTGTGAATTGTGGGTATGGGTGATGTGTGTGTATTATGTATGTGTGAGTATACGTGTGTGTGTGTTGTGGGTGTTGTGTGTGAATTGTGGGTATGGGTGGTGTATGTGTATTAAGGTATCAGAGATCATCAAAGGAAACACACTAAGCTCATTTTGGAATGAAATTCAAGATCCACAATTGATGGGGATTCTCAAATCTGTCATTTAAAAGTTCTCCTAAACCCATAAGTGTCAACCAAGCATCTCACCTAAAACACACACACACACACACACACACGCATGAGCATGAGCACACAAACAAACGTGTGTGTGCACGTTTGTGTGCATTTTACATGTGTAGCAATCTCCTTTAGGCCATCCCAGGATGCTGATGTAGTGTGTCTTATCATCTTGCAGGGGTTGGGCTAGACCAAGTCTTCAGCCACTGGGGAACTTGGATTTTTTGTCAGCAACCACTAACATGAGGGAGGGTTGAGCTAGCATTCTGCACCCACTTTATTAATGTTAGGAGAAGGCAAATGTCATCTGATAGTGAGAAGGCTAGGCTGACTCCATGACAGGCTTCAAACTGGTAGTTAAGGAGAACTAGGCCTAAATCTTTGTTTCCAAGAACTGGGCAATTCCAAACAAGTCCTGGCCTCAGAAGCTGCCCTGCCACCTGGCCTGAGGCAAGGCCAATGGGTCAGCAGCAGTTTCCAGACTTCCTCAGCAACAGTTTCCAGACCTCCCCAGCAAGTTTCCATCTCCCACATTCCAGTAATGGAATGTCCTTAAAGATAGACCCAACAGATTAACACAGATGTCACCTACCCTGGAATTCCCTCTGGGTGTTTCTCTGTCTTGATAAAGAGAGATCCCAGCATGCTGGACTTCTGCAGAATAAAACACTCTTTTCATTTACATACTATTTGGGCCCTTGGGTGCCATTCTCCTTACATTAGCATGGCTTTTGTTGCCCTTGGGAACCTGCCAAATAGGCAAGGGGCAGGAAACACTTCCCAGTGCAACTCCGGTGGCAGCACTTCCCAGTCTATCCTTCCAAACCTGGTTTAGTCCAAGCTTTGGTCCTCTCAACAGCTCTAGAACAAAGGACTTGTACTTCCGGTTTGTTCTCTGTTCCTCTGCAGCCTGTCAGCCCAACTACAACCTTGAGCAGCAGCTCCAGGGGGACAGATAAGAGATTTGACTTGAGAGGGTGACTTGCCTTCATATAGAATTTCACAGAATCAAGGAAGGCCTCTGGTGGATACTGCCAACCCCTTCCCCTCTTCCCCATACTATGAGTTGGTCCCCTGGTTCATTTACTACTGGGCAAGAGCTCCCAAAATGTGCCTGTAATTGTGAAGTACCTCAGAGATCCTAGAGAGCAACGAACCTCAGTTCCACATCCTAGAGCCAGGTTCTGTTTTCTGAGCTGAGAGATTGTATTATTTTAGAGATGGATCTAAAAATACAGGAGCACACACACACACACACATACAGGAGCACACGCCTGTTTGTGTTTGTTCAGCAAATGTGTCTACCCTCTTTTTCTCACTCCTCTCCCCCCATCCCAACCCCTTCCGTGTTTGTACTGGGTGCCAGGGAGGCCTCTCACGGGCATACAGAGAAGAACGGATACACAGAAAAAAACGATGCCTGGCTTTGGGAGCACCATCATGCCCCTGTCCTGAGCAGCGAGCATTTGGCATCGCAGCTGATCACAGGAGACACCGCCTCAAAACAGAAAGCCAGCTTCCCCCATTCAGAGAGAGGAGAGGTCACAGAGACCCAGCCACTGACCTGCAGGCCTCTCACTCACTGGTCTGATCACGTGCAGCTCCCAGGGGACTCCATTGTCTGCAGGGACAAGCTGGGGTTCATTTGGGAAACTGTCTCTGGGAATGGAAAGGGAGATTTCAACCGTGGAGTTAGACTTTTGTGTTCATACAACTGTGTTTTGTTTGGGGGTTTTGTCTTTTTTCAAATAATGCTACACAGAGAACCCTAAGAAAGTCCCCAAGCTGAAACAGACAGGCGCATCGCTTCTTTTTATTCTATCAGTCAGGGGGGAAAGAGTAAAAAAAAAAGAGAGAGAGAGAGAAAAGAAATGAAAGCAAGGAGAAAGAAGCCCCTTGAGCCCCCTCCCCAGTCCTTCCCAACAGCCACGTGGTTTGCACAATTAAATCTCAATAGCTCCTTCCTGGGCTTTGTGAGGGCTGTGATTGCCCCATAAGGAGGGTCCCAGTGGCGTGCAGAGGGACTTGGCTCTCCATAGCAGAGTTGAGGGTCACGCTGTCTCCACAGCTCCTTCCTGCAGCACCTAACTACACAGACTCCTTCCAGGTCTGAGTGGTTCCCAGCAGCAGGGGAGCCTGGCAGGAAGCGACGTGGGCTCCAGCCATGGAAAACCTGTCTGTCCATAAAGAATGCAGAGGAAACTGACATGCCAGCTTTGCTTGCTTCTTTTTCTGGGGTTACAATGAGTTCATCTCGAGCGCTAGGTTGGTTTGTAGCAAAAGCTGTTACTTCCTCTTCCACCCAATAGAAATCGTGCAGAGTCTTAAAAACCCCATATTTTCCATCGAAGAAATCCTAAATTTTCAAATTCCCTCTTAATAAAATTGCAAGCTCAGGAACAGGTGAACATCTTAAATCTGAAGCCTCATGTGGAGCAGGCCTTAGTGAAGTCAGAACCAGAGGAGGGGTGGAGCCCTAGGCTTGGGGTCTCCCTTTCACTTTCCCTGTTCTCCTTGTTTCCTGGGCCACCTGCAGAGACCTTGCTTTCCTTTGCCCCTTGACTCCCTGCCACTCATCAAGAACTCTTCCTGGAGACCTTGTCCACTCCTACTGCCTCCACCATATTTCTCTATCTCCATGTCTCTGAAAGTAACCTGCCCAGACCCACTGCTTTCAGTAATTTTCAGCCCCTATCTCCCGGTCTCCATCACGTTTTGCTGCATTCTCTCACGTGGTGTTTTGCCAATTCTGTTTACCTGCCCACCACCCTAGGTCTGTGGTGTCCATTTTCTTTTTCTTTTTTTTTTATATATTTTTTTATTACATATTTTCCTCAATTACATTTCCAATGCTATCCCAAAAGTCCCCCACATCCTCCCCCCCACTTCCCTACCTACCCATTCTCATTTTTTTGGCCCTGGCGTTCCCCTGTACTGGGGCATATAAAGTTTGCGTGTCCAATGGGCCTCTCTTTCCAGTGATGGCAGACTAGGCCATCTTTTGATACATATGCAGCTAGAGTCAAGAGCTCTGGGGTACTGGTTAGTTCATAATGTTGCACCTACAGGGTTGCAGGTCTCTTTAGCTCCTTGGATACTTTCTCTAGCTCCTCCATTGGGAGCTATCCAATAGCTGAGGTGTCCGCTTTCCTAAAGCTTCATCCCTTTAACACAGTTGTTCATGTTGTGGTAACCCCAATCAAAAATGTATTTTCGTTGCTACTTTGTAGCTGTAAATTTGCTACTATTACGGATTGTAATAAAAATATTTGTGTTTTCCAATGGTCTTAGGCACCCCGCCTCCGTGAAAGGGGACTCCCAAAGGGGTCTCCATCCATAGGCTGAGAAACACTGCCCTAAGGGAGTAAGTATCCCTCCAGAGTGGTGTTTGAGATGCCTCAGGGTTCTTGTGTACCAGAGCCTAACAAAGTAAGTCCCAGGGACAGGATGTGAGGCTGCCATTAGCTGCCACCACACATTTGCTAGGACCGTGGCTAGCTGGGATACCTGGGAAGTTTCCTCAAAGGCTTCTTCAGCTGCCTGCATTAGCAACATGAATCTGCCCAGCTTTTGCTTCCAGTTGTGCGTGTGTGGCCTGTCCTGGCCGGGGGACTTGGGGTGTGAACAGCAGACCCTGAACCTGCACTTGTCTGTCTGCTTTAGCTCCATGAACACAGCCTTCCCTGGGTGAGTGAGAGGATGGCTTGTCTGGGGAAAACACTGTCTATAATTACAAATTGAAGAGCTAGGCATGGTGGCACATACAAGCAACCTCAGCCTTTGGAAAGCTGAGGCAGGAGGAGGATGAATTTGAGGCCAGAGTGGGCTGTAGAGGAAGGCTTTTGTCTCAAAAATAGATACAAAGTGGGATGTGATGACACAGATCTTGAACGCAGCACTCTGGGAGGCAGCGGCAGATCTGTGAGTTCTAGGTCTGCACAAACTACATAGTAAGGGCCTATCAAAAAAAAAAAAACCCATATGTACATATAATTCTGGGAAGTGTCACTTCCTAAGGCATTCCTGCCAAAATGTGGGAACTGATTTGACAATTCACATAGCAAGATAATGTATACACATACACACTCACACATGTATGACACATATTCGCATATATACAAAACTATGGTCTTTCTGATGTCATGGCTGGGGCACAGTTCTGTGGGAAGAAGAGTTCTAAAAGAGAACTGAGCACACTGGTGTGTGAAATGGACAGCTGTGCTAGAGGAAGCGTGTGCAGTCAGTTTGGATGGGAAAGGCAAGGCAGACATCAGTGACCATCTGCGTGAGTAGATGGAGCCTTTGATGTTTTGGAGAAAGAAGCAGGGTGCTAAGCCTTCTGTTGCATTCTTATGAGTATATGATACTGGAACAGTTCCTTGCATGGAGAGGGTGGGAGGGATGTACAATGCACATTTTTAAGGCTGAGGCAGCCTGGACCTCCATCTCTTTGATAATACTAGGTGTGTCCTGGGTACTCAGAATGAAGTTTGTGGCTCCTAGCTGTCCCCATCCCTGGAAAATAGACACTCTGGGACCCCGTGACTCTGCTTTGACATCTGTCAGCTACTGTGGGTCCAGTAAGAACCCCAAGATACATGCTGTGTGAGACCCTGGTGGTGTGGCACGTGCTAGCTCTTTTTTTTTTTTTTTTTCATATTGTGCTGTGGCAGACCTTGGACCAATGGGCTGCCTTGGGTCAGGGGTGGGACCTCAGTGGCTTTCTGGATCCTTCTTGACACTGATCTCTACACAAGCCCAACCGCACAGACTCTCCTCTCATCCCACGCACCCTCAATGCAACTTGATATTATTTATTGAAGGCATGGAGCCTGCAATTACTGCCTTCAAAACCTGAAAACAACCCAGACCCCTCTCTCATCTTTGTACGGTTGAGAAACTCGTTTCCCTCTAGCCTGTCGCACTTACGGACACTTGCAGAACTCAACCCACAGCCCAGGAGAGCTCACTTGTGAGTCAGACCTACCCCTGGAAACAGTTCTGTCTCCTGCCACCAGAAAATGTATACCAGGCACAAACTGCCTTCACAATGAACACTCACATACCGAGCCTGCAGCCTCCCCGGCTCCTTCCCAGTCACCACACCTCTGGTTCTTCTTAACCATCTCTCTCTGAGGGACTGGGAAGACTAGTGCTCATTCTGACACACTGTAGGGTTAATGGGGTCCCAGGTCTGCTCTGCCACTGGGCTTCAGCCGCATGGGGAAGCAGGACGTGGGAGTTTTGACTGCGCTTACCCTATGCTGGCGCTGGGCGGGTCAGGCAATGGGAAGCCACAGGACACTGCTCTGGGGCTGGGGGAGCACAGTCTGAGGTCCAGGGACAGCTGGAGCTGGCTAGGGGTCCCCGGGCCTGCAGGGAGGCCAGGGCTGTCTGGTTCTCACGCTCTTGGGCACCCAGGCACTTCTGGATGCCTCACAAGAGCTGAGAGCGGGGGGGGGGGGGGGGGGGGGGGGGGGAGGCTGGATCTAGCAGTGGGCCGAGGGGGAAGGAGGGGAGCTCTGTCTGGGTCCTGCAGAGAGGAGTCCTTGGCTTGTTGGTGGGTGGCTGGCTTGGTTTGGTGGTTGTGGCTGGGAGCACAGAGAGGCCTTGTATGGAAGATTAGACGTGGCTCTATAGGCAAAGGCCTTCTCTATGGCTCCCCATGGCCAATCCCGGTGAAAAGAGGCAGTCCATGGTTTAAAGGCATTTATTGGCATAGCGGAAAGTAGATGAGTAAAACTATACCCCACTTTCTTGGGGCAGGCCTGAGGTTAAACATCTTTTGCCGGGAGGAGTGTCTGGGAAGGGGAGTTTATTGACTAAGCCTCCAGGTCTTTAGGTACCTCATTAAAATGGAGATCTGTCTTGAGACCATATGGCCTCTACCTGTAGAGGGGCTTCATCTATTGTAGACTGCAGCCTCTTGTCAGGAGCCTAGTGTCCAGGCACCAGGCAAAATGCCTGCTGTCCCTTTAGGGTCACTGGGGTTTCTAACCTTAGCTCAACCAGGAACCAGGCTGCCTTTCATGGTCCTACAATACAGTACTAAAGTTTCAGCTGTTCTAGCCTCACAGAGCAGGCCTTGTTCTGTCATGAACATTCTTGTCTAGTTTTATTTCAGGTCTGCCAGGACATCAGCGGAGCCTTTGTGGCCAAAGAAACCTCTTGGACAATAGGGCTGCACCATCCACCCCCTCCTGTCAAAGTGCTTGCTCCAGGCTGGAGGGAAAGCAGACTCCAACCCCCCCCCCCCCAGCTGTTCTGCATTTGTGGATGTGGAAAGTTCCTTACAAGCGTAGGAGGAAGAGAGTCTCCAGTCTGTGCGTAGGCAGTAACAACTCAGAAGGGGCTGCCCCAGCCCTTCCCTGATGGGGTCAACGTCAGCCACAAATAGATGGGACAAGATGAAGCCTAGCCACCGTTGAGCTGCCTTTTACATATGGAAGCCAACGTTTTCTACTTGAATACAGTAAATGATTGTTTCTTCTAGAGTTCTGGCTTCTCTACCAAACCCGGGATTCAGTGGAGGAAGGGGAGACATTTGGGAATGGAATGCCGGGATCATAGAGAGGTACACATTTAGCATTTTAAGAAATTCACCATCGGTGAAGCAAGTATTATGTCACTAGCATTGTGTGTGTTGTGTTGCATGCATTAGATGGATTTATACATCTACATTTATAACAGTCTCAGAAGTATTAAGATTCCTGGAGTGCAGAGTTTCAGAAAGGTAAGTGACATGGCTAAGTTCACACAGTGTGTAAGGGAAATTTCAATGTAGAATTTAAATTCATGTCTGGGTAACATAGAATCCCATCCTTTTAATTGAAATATAAATGGCATATAACATATGACACATATTTAAAGTGATATGTTTCAATACACAGGAAGTATATGAACATACACTTCAACCCCAGTGTTCCTTTGTACACTCATGTGATATCTGATTTCAACCTTCAGGCACCCAGAGATCTGTTATCAATTTGTATTAGCTTGCAATTTCTAATATTTATGGCTCCTAGGACCATATACTATGTATTCTTTGTTATTGTCAAAATTTGATCTTAGGGTTGGAGAGATGGCTCAGTGGTTAAGAGAACTGGCTGCTCCTTCCTACAGAGGACCTGGGTTTGGTTCCCAGCACCCGCATGGCAGCTCACAACCATCTGTAGCTCCAGCTCCAGGAAATTCTGGATGCTTTATTCTGGCCTCCATGGGTACAACACAGCCTGATCCACATAAACACATCCAGGAAAAACATCCACATACATAACATAAAAATAAACAAATCTTTTTAAAAATCCTAGTTCTTTATTTGTATTTAAATTATTGTTGTTACTGTTTTGCTTTTTTTTCATACATACTTGACTCCTGAGTTTTGTTTTTAGGAAGCATGAGACACCTGGCATTCTAGTCCCCATGTGACAATCCTTCCCCACTCTTTTTTTTTTTTTTTTTTTTTTTTTTTGACAAAAGCAACCAGTGATGATAACATACTTAAAATTTATAATTTTTAAGTGTCTATCAAAACATGGCTTCTTGGTGGGCAAGGTGGTACATACCTTTAATCTCGGTACTCAGTGGGTAGAGGTAGGCAGATCTTTGTAGGTTCATTGCCAGCCTGGTCCACTTTAGAAACTTTGAGAGTAGCCAGAATTACAGAGAGGCATTCTCTGAAAATAAATAAGTAAATAAATAAACAAATTAAAAAATAAAATTGGTCAGTGCCTGGCTTATCATTCTAAGATTCACCCAGTTGTTGTGGGTATCACTGGTCTAGGGATAGAGACTGCCTGCTGGTACTCCAGGGCGAGGATAGGAACCACCATGTGTTTCTTGCTTCTTCTCTTGGTATACATTTGGGTTCAGCATCATTTGTGGATGGGCCAAGTGAATTTGCTCTGAGCACTGAGTGTAAATCTCTGTACAGATGCCGGCCTTTGCTTCTCTCTGGGAAACACTTAGGAAGGGAATGGCCACAGAGAGCTATTCATTTAATGCTTTAAGAAAGTGTCCATTGTTGTGTAAAATAGATGTGTTATTTTCCTTTCTATCAGCAGTGCAGGAGACATCCCATTTCTCCACATTCCTGTGGATGTGGTCTGGTCAGCTCCATCGCAGCCACCCTGAAGGTGTACCGGAGAGTAGCTCACCTTTCCAGGTGCTTATGGGTTACTGTATACCTTTTTCTTTCCTGAAATGTTTATTCAGATCCATTACTCATGGTTTTAATGGGATCATTTGATTTTGCATAAACAGATTTTTAGCAATAATTGTCTGATACTCCAGATACTATCCTGAGATTTCATCTTCCAGACAACTTTGTTCAATCCTATTTCTTAAATTTACTTTTATGGAGCTAGAGAGATGGCTCAACGGTTAAGAGCACCAACTGTTCTCCCAGAAGTTATGAGTTCCAACAACCACATAGTGACTCACAATCATCTGTAATGGGATCCAGTGTCCTCTTCTGGTGTGTCTGAAGACAGCGACAGTGTACATAAATAAATAAATAATTTTTAAAAAGACTATACTTTAAAAATTTGCCTTTATTTTGTGTTTATAGATGTATGTGTGTCTGTGTACTATGGGTCTGCGGTCCTAGTGGAGGTCAGAAGATGACATCAGATCACTGGAGCAATCTGGTGGTTATGAACCATCATGTGGGTGCTGAGATTTGAACCTTTGTCTTCTGAAAGAGCAGCCAGTGCTTTTAACCTCGGAGCCATCTCTTCTGCCCCATATCCTTTTCTTTTAAATTCAGCTTCACCTAAGTTTTCAGGAGGCAGAGGCAGGCAGATCTCTGAATTCAGGCTAGCCTGGTCTACAGAGTGAGATCCAGGACAGCCAGGGCTATTACTCAGAGGAACTCTATCACAATCATCTTTCCTCTACCACCACTCCACCCCCCACCCCCTCCCAAAAAAGACCAGTGTATCAAAATGTAGACTTATAGAAGACTTCATATGGAGAACACTGCAAGCCAGAAGGCAGTGGAACAATGTTTTTCAAGTTCTAAAAGGTAAAATTTATCTAAAATTCTACGCTTTAAGAAAATAGCATTTAAAAGTAAAGGTTAAATAGAGATACATAAAGCCAGAGAGAGCTCGGCTCTAGCAGAATCCGTCACAGGAAATATTAACAGGAACAACTCCCATGGGTGGTAGGGCAATGGTGTCTGAGCCTCCAAAGTGAGTGAGCCATGGGGCTGGGAACTCGATGGCACCATATGCCTTTTCTTACTGCGTAGGTCATTTGCAAATTACTCTAAAATGATAACTGCTTATGAAAGACCCACAACATGAGGACTCCCCCACGTTCTGACTCAGGAGAGGCGACACCCCAAATCACCCACAAGAAACGGTCTTGCTGCAAACTGCAAGAGGATTTTTATTCAAGAGCGCTCTTGGGCCCATGGTCATACACCTCGCAGGGGTAGAGGACCATGGCGCCCCGAGTAGCTGGGTAAGGGGGTATTTAAAGGAAGAAACCACAACTCAAGGAAGTGGGGAGGGCGTTGTTGGAAAATATCAAAGATACCATTTGAGAGTCCCAAGGAAGTGCAAAGTCACAAGAGTCACAAGGAATACCTGGTAATTGTACAGGTTATCTCTCAAGACAGTTTCTAAGAGCCTCTAACAATAGCACATTTGCATAGCAGGTTCCTGGCAATGGTCAGGGTGACTTTCTTTGAATGAACACTCTTTGAACCCAGGAAGCAGGTGGGTGGAGGAATGTCGCTATCTGTTTTATGATTAGCATACCTTGGAGCAATGAGTCACAGAGGTCACATTCCCAAGCCTGGGCCTAAAGGCCTAGAATTTTGTTTTTACGTTATACTTTCACTTATACCACTAAGGTAGTCTTCCCAGTGACGGGTCTTACAGTCACTGTCTCTTCTGTCTCCATGATGTGGCTCTAGATGCAAAATTCCTGCACAGGCAGAAAGCTTGCACCAAACTGTATCCCCTCCTGCAAGCCCATCTCTGCATGTCTGTATGTATGAGCGCCTTGGCGCCAGTTGTTTCTCTCTGGATCAGGCACTTGTTTAGTATTTGTTAAATAACTGAATAATGACAGCTGTTAGGAAAAAAAAATCCTGCCCATTTAAAGAAAAAATAACAAGACACTAAGGGATTCATAGTACCACAGAAGTACAATGGATGGAAATAATACCACAAAAAGGAGAGACAGAAGCACATCGAGCTGTGTTTCTTACAGATGAAGTCATATGTTTGGATTAAAGGTCTGTACCATAGGGCTGGAGAGATGGCTCAGCGGTAAGGACACTGGCTGCTCTTCCAGAGGTCCTGAGTTCAATTCCAGCACCCACATGGTAGCTCATCAACCATCTGTAACGGGATCTGATGCCATCTTCTGTGTGTCTGAAGACAGCGACAGTGTACTCACATAAAATAAATACTTAAATTAAAAAAGTGTATGCTGTAAACCCAAAGCCAGCAAAGCTAAACAGACTTACAGCTAACAGCCCCATAAAGGGGATTAAATGAAGCTGTATTTAGTTAACTGAGATGAAGAAAGAAAAGGGGAGAAGACAAAATAAATAAATAAATAAATAAATAAATAAATAAACCAAACAAGAAGAAACAGCATGATGACAGACTTAAATGGAGCATAGCAATAATCGCACTATATCAAAATGGTGTAACCCTTATAAGGTCAAAGGAAATGTAGTAGACTTAAAAACAAAAGCATAAATTCTTTATTATTGTTTATGTGTGTGGCTGTTTAGCCTGCATGTATGCCTCTGTACCGGTGAGGGGGCAGAAAAGGGTGTCAGGGTCTGAGGAAGTAGATGGAGTTGTAGATGGTTGTGAGTTCCATGTGGGTGTCTGGAATTGAACTTGGGTCCTCTGGAAGAACAGCCAGTGCTCTTAACTGCTGAGCCATCTCTCCAGCCCCTGTAGTAGACTTCTTAAAAATTATTTTAAATTAATAATAATAAATAATAACGATACCATAATAGTTATTATATAATTATCATATGTATTATCATAAGTAATTATACTTATAATAATTTATATTTAGTATATTATATTGACATGATGTCTATTATTAATTACTTAATATTTATCAATAAATACAAATAATATACAACATATTTATATGGTAATTTATATGATAGTATAATAAAACAATAATATAATAATTATAATATAAATATTTGTATATTTTTAGTCATATACTTTATTGTTATTGTTAATAGGGGCATACGCGTACCATAGCTTGTATGAGGAAGTCAGAGGACAAAGTTTGGGAGTTGATTTGAGCTATACACGTTGCTGAGGCAAAGGTTTTTCTTGTTTCTGCCAGAGTACAGAATACTCCAGGCTAGCTAGTCCACAGTGTCCCAGGAGTCTCCTGTCTCTGCCTCCCATGTCACTGTAGGAACTGGAGCTACCAGTAGAGCCACTGGCTTTGGCTTTTTATGTGGAGTCTGGGGGTTGAGCATGGCTGTCAGGCTTGCATAGCAAAGGCTTTCACCTGCTGAGCCACCCTGTGGCTTTAAGTGTGGTAGACTTTTAACAACTGGGAGCTTAGGTGAAAAGTGTATGGGATTATGGTAATTATGTGTTGTGGGTTGCTCTTGGTCCTGCTTGTATTCTGACGTTAATTCTGCTTCCTCAAGAGGGGCTGCCCTCTTGAGTGGATCACATACTCAGGTGATTTCATGTGAACCTTCTCCCCCCATCCTAACTGGTCAAATAAAGGCTGGAGTCTGTGACTGGGCAGTGGAAGGGACAGATGGAGCTAGAGGTTTTAGAGAGTGGGGAAAGGGAGAAGAAGGATGGAAGGAAGATGGAGCAGAAACACATGGCCTAGAGAAGCTGCAGGGATCTCATAACTGGGGAATACATTAGTGTAGTGGTTATCTGCCCCAATCGAGGTATACAACTTATAAATATAATAACTGAGTTGTGTGTTATTGCACGGGCTTATTGGGGTTGGAGATTTACTACAACAGATGTGTGTGCTAATTTTTGCATAACTTTGGAATGAGATATTTAATTTAGAGAATGATCACTGTATCTGTTTGTGGTTTAAATAGGTTTGGGCCCATGACATATATTTGAACGCTTGGCCCACAGAGAGTGGAACAATTAGGAGGTGTGGCCTTGTTTGAGTAGGCGTAGCCTTGTTGGAAGAAGTGTGTCGTTGTGGGAGTGGGCATTGAGGTCTTCTATGCCTAAGCTCCGCCCAGTGTGTAGTCAGATCATCCTGGCTGCTTGTGGAAGACAGTCTCCTTCTGTCTGTCTTTGGATCAAGATGGAGAACTTTTAGCTCCTTCAGCACCATGTCTGCCTGCATGCTGCCATGCTTCCTGCCATGATAATAATGGTCTGAATCTCTGAAACTGTAAGCCAGCCCCAATTAAATGCTTGCCTTTATAAGAGTGGCCTTGGTCATGGTGTCTCCTCACAGCAATAAAACCCCAACCAAGACAGCTTTTTTAAATGCAATCCATACTGTGTAAAAATTCTTACATTTCTTTTCTAAAAAATCTCATAAGCCTGAACTCTAACAGAGGCAAGAAACCTGCCCTCCCATTCACTTCCACCATATATTTGGCTTGACCTCTTTGAGCCTATTTTGTGTTGGGGAGAAGGGAGAGGCATCTATGTGTATGTGTGCATGCATGTTCATGCATGTGCACATTAGTGTATGTACAGTATGCCTGTAAAGGCCAGAGGTCAACTTCAGATGCTGTTTCGTAGGCACTGTGGACCATTTTTGAGGTTAATCACTGGCCTGTAGGTTCCCAAGTAGTCTAAGCTGGCTTTTCAATGAGCCCTAGAGATTCTCTGGTCTTCAAGCTCCTCCGTGCTGAGATTACAGGTGTGCCTCATAACACCTGGGTTCCGGGTACCAAATTTACATCTGCACAGTGTCCTGCTTTTTCTGTTGCTGCGATAAAACTGTAACCAAAACCAACTTGGAGGAAGAAAGGATTTATTTGGTTTACATTTCCACACAGACATTCCATAGTCTATGATTGAAGGGAGCCAGGGCAGGAACTCAAGCAGGAACTTGGAGGCAGGAACTGAAGCAGAGACCGTGGAGGAGTGCTGCTTACTGGCTCCCTCAGTTTACTCTCTCATACAACCTAGGAGCATCTATGTCTGGGCGTGGCCTACCCACAGTCCTGTTCTACCACCTGCCTCGTCTCCAAACTACTTTTGTCTTCATCCTAGAGCAAAACAAAAACAAAAACAAAATAAACAAAAACAAAAACAAAACTACAATGATTTTCAGTACAGATTTTAAGAACAATTTCACAGCAAAATTAAGGTCATAGATTTCAATATGTCTTCTATCCCTGTGTGTGGATATCCCAGAGGAGTGGTGTGTGTTACAGTCTACATGGGCACACCATTAGTAACTCCAGCTGGGTTATCATCTGGGCTCCCCCATTGTAGTGGGCAAGAGCGTAGTGACCTTCATTCATACAGAGTGGCTCGATGGCCCTCCGAGCTCTTAGTGCTCCCCAGTCCACTACTTTCCCTTCCCTAACTCTGTGATCCTTTTACCGCCTCTGAGGTAAACGTCGTGGA
Source organism: Mus caroli (assembly GCF_978045245.1). Lineage (NCBI taxonomy): Eukaryota > Metazoa > Chordata > Mammalia > Rodentia > Muridae > Mus > Mus caroli. The sequence goes on along the minus strand of NW_028227272.1, from coordinate 26,663,117 downwards.
TTTTTCTGAATGCCAGATAGTTAGAACTGGATAGTATGTGGCTGTTATTTTCTCTTCTTTTAAGATTGACTTCTAGCCGGGCAGTGGTGGTGACACATGTCTTTAATCCCAGCACTTGGGAGGCAGAGGCAGACGGTTTTCTGAGTTTGAGGCCAGCCTGGTCTACAGAGTGAGTTCCAGGACAGCCAAGGCTACACACAGAAACCCTGTCTTGAAAAACAAACAAACAAACAAACAAACAAACAAACAAACAAACAAGATCGATTCCTTTCCCTAGTTAAAATGCATTTCAGGCTCCACGTCTCTTGTCTCTACAGCACATCTACTAACCCTCTAACAAGCATCTTGGTTGACAACAGGTTTGGGCAATTATGAATGAAGCCTCTATAAATATTCGTGTAAAGGTTTTCATGTGGACGTACGTTTTCAACTCATTCAGGAAAAAAGCGAGCACTGGCAGATCATGCAGTCCGTGTCTTTCCTTTCATCAGCGCTCCAGAATGGCGGGGCTCGTTTGTCTAAGAAGCAGTGTTGAGTTGGAACTCCTGTGGCTCCACAGCCCTAACCCCATTTGGCACTGCCAGCATTTCTCATTGTTTCATTGTTTCTCAGCACATCTCATTGTTTTGTTTTGTTTTACATTTTATTCTTAAACACATACAAATACTTAGTATAGCTTTTCCAAGATCTTCTTGTGAAATTTAGATCATAGTGCATCATTTACAAATCTTTTGTCTTTTTTTCTGGCCACACAGTTCTTTTTTTTTTTTTTAAGATTTTATTTATTTATTTTTTATATATATGACGAGTACCCTGTAGCTGTCTTCAGACACCAGAAGTCGTCAGATCCCATTACAGATGGTTGTGAGCCATCATGTGGTTGCTGGGAATTGAACTCAGGATGTCTGGAAGAGCAGTCAGTGCTCTCAACCGCTGAGCCATCTCTCCAACCCCACACAGTTCTTATAAGAAACAACAACAACAACAAACCAAACCAAAACGACATCATCTTCCCAGTTTTTAACCTTGAAGTTGGCCTGAGGCTGAGATGGGCCAGTGAGATTAAGGGCATTTCTCTTTCCTCTGCTTTTTGTTCTTCTTTCTTCCTGGCTTGCTCTTGGGCTCTGTCTTTCTTGATTTCTTTTGGCTTTGCAAGAAGAGCGGTGGTATCATCATCAGAATTCCCATCTTCCTCCTCTGTGAGAGGATCGTCAGCCCTAGGGCTGGCCACAAGAATCTGGTCTAAACGAGGCTTTTTGGGCACTGGAGAGGAAGTTGTACGTGCTTGGGTTGGGTGATCTCTATTTCTTCCCTGCGGCTGTTCTCTTTCTCTCTTCCTACTCCATCCTGAAGTCGCCATTGTGACCATCGTTAGGAGGAGCATCCTGTGAGATCCCCCTCTCCTACTCCTCTCCCACCCCTCTCAGGGTATGTCAGAGCTGCCCGGCTGCTGTTGTCACCCCTTATTTCTAGTGGCCATCGGACACAGCACCTTGGGAGGATCATCCTCACACCACTGCAACTCTCAGCGTCTCCTTGTTTATAACTTGAGGTTGTTACCGAGGGCCAAATCGTTTTGTAAAACTCCTCCCTTGGCTGAACTGTCACAGTTCCAGTAAGTACAATCATACAGTTTTTAGAAGTAGAGTCACGCGTTGTTTTAGATTCTGGACTGCTCTGCCCGGGTGACCCCAGTGATGGCCTCCAGTAAAGATGTTTACATATCACCCAACATTCTTAAACTGATGCATTAGTTACGCCTGGCAATGGCCAACCGTGGGCCACAAAAGGAAACATTTTAGCTTCTTTCCCCACCCTCTCCTTTATGCCCTATAGCCCCCTCGGCTGGTAAGAGGATGTCAGACTCCAGATCTTACAGAGACCCCCTTCAACCAGTTGACCCCCCCAAGGAAAGGCCTGTGCCAACAGCACGTTGCCCATTCTCTTGTCTGTTGTCCTTCACCTGGACACCTCGGGGGTTCTCCTGTAGCATGTGGTGTTGCTTACCATTTTATATGCCAATGTGCCATCTTCCTGGTGTCTTTGCTGAGGTCTTCCCAGGCCACAGTGGGACCCCAGCTGCATCCCTTCAGAACCTCTGGTACAGGAGGTCTCAACTGTTCTAATATGGCGACCCTTTAACACAGCTTCTCATATTGTGGTGATTCCCCAACTATAAAATTGTTTTCATTGCTACTCCATAACTATAATTTTGCTACTGTTATGAATCGAAATTAAGTATCTGTGTTTTTTCAGTTGTTCGTTGCTAACTGTAATTTTGCTACTGTTATGAATCACAGTGTGAATATCTGTTTTCAGTACTTCACTGTTATGTCATAACTAATTTTGCTACTGTTATGAATCATAATGTAAATATCTGATATGCAGGATATCTGATATGTGATCCCCCTGAAAGGGTCATTCTACCCCCAATTGAGTTGCGACCCACAGGTTTAGAACTGCTGCTCCAGTGAGTAGGCTTGTGGTGTTGCTGGCTCCAAGTTTTAGAAGGAAGAGAAGCAAAGACCTCATGTGGAGGCCTGCAGTCGGGGAAGGCTTGGTGCTCCATCTCTAGTCTTGGCATTCTGGTATTTGAGGACCACAGCAGCGCATATGCTCAGGGAAAGGGGTAGCACTTGCTGGAACCCAGACCCTGGGTCTGGTGTGCAGAAAACCTGAGGGGATTGCCCAGGACCTCCAAGTGCAGAGCAGACGTGTCTCCAGAATCTCAGCATCTCCGAGCCAGTGGCTTGGCTAAGCCGTAGCACTGGAGGCACAGTTCAAGTGCAGACCTGAAGTAGGTACTGTGAAGACCGTGATCATAGGCATGGGGTGACAGTTTTCTCGGGATGAGATGAATTTTCCAGTAGCCTGGAGTATTAAGAGGGTACAAGGGAAAATGAGATGAGATAGAAGATTCTGATGAGAGATATAGACTGATGGATGGGTGGATAATATATGATACATGATAGATAGATGATAGATAATAGATAGATAATAGATAGATGATAAATGACAGATTGGTGATGTCTCAGATTTTCTAGGGATGGAATGAAGTATAGCGGGGGGGGGGGGGGAGAGGCAGACAGGGCAGAATGGAAAAGCTGGCAGGCAGTCATCTTGTCAGCATGGCTCCTGAGCGGTGTCAACACGGGCTCAGACACAACCCTATGTTGTTGGTATCAGGAATTGGCTTTACGGTTGCAGGTCGCTTCCAAATCCAGTGATGACGGTGACGTCACTCATAGGTGACAGGGACCTGTGCATTCCCAGTGTCTATCTGGTTTACCTCCCATGTTTGTTGTTTGTTTACCTGTGAGCCTAAATATTACAGCCTAAATAAAAGGCAGACTCTCTTGACCCCCCTCTTTTTCCTTTCTTTTCTCCCTTCATCTCCGATCCCCCCTTTTACCCCCTTCCCCCACAATAAACCTCTCTCATGTGGAACTGCATTGGCCTGGTGTGGTCTGTCCAGACTTGAGCTTCGATTCTATCACAACATATGTGATCAGGCTCCTCTGCATACCCCAAGTTGAAAATGGGACAGAGGAGTCAGCCACTCTACGCTGGCACTGGGGTGTGTGTGTCTCGGAAGACACCTTCCATCCTTTATCAGAGTGGGCCCCTGTTGCCAGAGTTCAGAGGGGGCATTAGAGGCTGAGCTGAGTTTGCATCCTGTGTTCTATGTTCTGCTGGACAAACACATACTGTGTTTACTTCCAACACCCAGGGAGGAAATATCCAAATCTTGGGGCTCAAAACAGAAACAACTTGTGTATGTTATTTCCGAAAGAAGCCATTCTTGCTTGAGAGAAAACAGGTGGATGAGTGGGACTGTGGGATGCTGGGAACGCTCATGTCCTGGGTCTGGGGGCTCAGTCATCACTGCGTAGGAGAGTTTGTGAAGAATTTTACTAATGGCTTGTGTATACTACACTTTAAAAAAAAAGTATTAAAAAATGAACCAGAGAGAAGAAAACACGCACGTGGCTTAGCCACTACTTAGCAGCCCCATTGGGACACACACTTCCAACAGCCCCAGCTGTAACCATGGAGGAGACAATGTTTGAGGGCTGGCTGCTGGCATGTATTGGCAGAGCAAATACCCAGGCTTCCTCACACACCATCCCTTTTATGTACACAGGGTGTTAGGCCAGCCTCTGGGCGCCGCACTTCACAGTAACAAAGACAACAGTGCTGCCATCTCTTAGCTGTCAACAGCATGGCCGCCACACTCAAGTCTTTGACCCAATATTTGCGCAGCCAGAGAAGGCATGTCTACTTCGAAATATTGACTTAGATTCATTACTCTCCTGAAAAAGCCAGTACTCGGGCCCTTGGAAACTCCAGTCTCAACTACTTGATTTTATAACTATTGTCATCTTGACTATGGCTGCCTGGGGGTCAGGGAGTTCTCTTATTGATGGTGAAGGTTGCCTGGAGTCCTCAGTAGTACAACCTGCAAAAGACAGGGCATGGGGTGGGGTGGGGGGATGGAGGAGGTGGACAGAGTGGTGGCAGTAGTGTGGTGGTGGTGGGAGGGGGGGTAGGGGTGGGGGATATGTCTACATTCTTGAAGTTCCCAGGAAATCCCCATCAAAATCTTCCCAAGACATTTTTCATCTTTTTGTTTGTTTTGCTTTTTTGTTGTTGTTGTTTTTTGTCTTGCTTTTTTAAAATAAGAGAAATATGTTTATTTTTCATAAGTGAGGAGGTGTGTTAGCCTCCGTTCGTTTTTTTTTTTTTTTTTTTTTTTTTTTTTTATGTTGTCCCTTTGTTTCCCAGTGAGACACTCAACCATTGACAAGTACAAGAGATTGCGTTCCACACACTCTGTTGTCAAGGGAAGTGGCTGTGCCCCTTTGTAAGCTCCAGGGTCCCCAGGCTCAGCCACGACCTGTGACCCCTCTCAACATCAGCTGGAGAAAGTGAGGGGCCAGCCCGCATCAGCTGGACAAATGAGGGCCTGACACACTCACTGCCTCGGGACACTGTGCTTTGGTGAAGGGTCCCAGCTGCAGGTGCAATGTCCCCCAGGGCATCTTGGACGCACAGTCAGGTGGCAAGGAACTGCCACAAGCTAGCTCTGAGAGAGTTTCTCTTCGCCCTCTTTCATCAAAAGACCTCTGAGGACACTCCTTGCCCTGCCCTCTCTCTGCCTCCGGGGGCCCACACAGTCAGTAAGCCCTCCATAACCATTAATTTAGCCAATTTCCTGGGCCACACCATCCCCCAGGGACCCCACTTTGGTGGGCAGCACTGGAACAAGACTCCCTGCTGTTTCCATTCCCTTTTAATTACACAGGGACAAGCTTCCTTGGGCTGACTTTGGGAGGCAAGCCCCCAGCGGGTCTGGCTGCCCTCCACCAAACAATGCACACATGTTCCGGAGAATTCCCTCCTTGCCTAATCCGGGCCGGGAAGAAAAGGGCTTTTCTTCTTGTCGTCAAAGGGGATCTTCGATGCTAAGATACCATTTTGTGTCTCAAGTCATGTCACGGGACTTCTGCCTCGGCCTCGCTGCCTGCTCTTTAGAAATGAAAGACACAGTCCTTGATTCACCTCGAGACAAGTGCCCTCCCCTCCACCCCTGAAAATAAAAGGAAACCGGGGGGCAAGAGAAGCAAGGAACGTGCCCCACCCCCCACTGTTCCTTTTGCGTCTTGGCAACCTCGGCTTTCTGGACTGTTTGCCCAAAGGATGAGTAGGGAGGGCTGAGCCTCACCTGCTGATCTCAAGGGTCATGAATATTCTTATAATCCCCGAGGAAGAAGGGTCTTTCATTAGAGGAGTCTGTCCAGGCCTTGAACACCAAATCTCCGCCAACAGCTTCTTTGCTTCCCACTTCCGCAGCCCACGGACGAATGCTGCCTTCCGGCCCCATGTGGCTGGCTGGAGAATCGAGTTTTCACTAGGTCTTGCTATGTTCTTCTGGTCACTAGTCCATGTTTCTATTTTATAGACAAATTAAAATAAAGGAAAAGAAAGTCACCGACTTGCAAACTGCTGCTTACAGTAGGGTGGCTTTGAGACAGACTTGATTACTTTCACTCACATGCTACCTCCAGTGTGGTGAGCAGAGACTTTGGAATAGCAATGTGAAATCATGCCAAGGAACGATTTAATACCAATACCGTACATGTAACATGTAACTATAAAGTTCTATATGAATGCTAAACTGAAAATTGGGTTTCAGGAAAAGAGAACGACAGTCTGTTGAAGGGAAGGACCCCGGGTCTGAGGCGCCTTTATTCATCCTGAGGACTTCCCCAACAAAACCATCACAGAACTAAATCGACTATGTTCTGCATTCAACGTGTTTCCGGAACATCTCGGCACCAAAAATGCCCCTTTTGAATTATGCTTAAAAAGCTTGAAGTTAGATTCTTGGTAAACAGATATGTGGCAGCCCAAGTTTTCTTCAGAATCTTCAACTGCAAGCCTCTGGACACAGGGCACACAACCTCAGTGGCCATCTGGTACCCACAGGGGTTCCAGAGCTGTATTGTTCACTCTTGAACCAAGTCCCACAGGGTCAAGCACAGTACAGGAGCAACTAGAGGGGATCCAGAAAGCCCGGCAAGGGGCGGGGCAGGGCACAGCATCAGCACAGCGCAACTTGGGCAGGCTCCAGGAAGCTAGGTGCTCAGAGGTCAAGCAGGGCCTTGGCTTGGTCCAGCAGAAGTATCATCTTTGCAAAGTAATTGCATTCAGTGTGACTGAAGGGACAATACAGGAGGTGGGCAAGGTTCCACCGATGTTTCTGGAGCCATTCTTGTTTGATTTGAAAACTTTTAGTGATTGAGACCTACATAGTATCATAATCCTAGAGAGTACTTTTGAACACTCATGCTAGACACTTGGAAAGTTATATATAACCTTACTTTCATTAAACAAACAAACAAACAAACAAACAAACAAACAACACACACATACCCCAGAATTTTATTTTTATTTTTTTAATGAAATGAGAAAAATCAACCTTAGAGAAGCATTTGGCGTTACGTGGAGATGCAGTGGCTCCAGACTAAGCCAGTTGGGCTTTCTTGCAGGACCACAGTTCCCCATTACTCCTTTCTGGGGGAAAATGGTACTAGACACCAGGAAGCCTGGCAGTGTGCACCAGACACCTCTGCTGCAACAAAACCGCATTGCCGTGCGCTGCAGGAATTCACTTGCTGGGTAGATGCTGAATCTTCTAGAGTTTCCGAAGGCTGGTACACACATGCATTCATGGTACACACATGCATTCATGGTACACACATGCATTAAGCATGAACGTTTGTTTACCTACTGTAGCAGGTACTGGGTTTAGGAAAATCAGGAGTCCCTGACTGTCATAAATCACAGACAGGAGGGATGAAGGAGGGCCTCCTAGGTAGACTTCGACAATTCCCCTGTATCAAGAAACTTATTATAATTATTGAATGTGGTCTCCCTTCCCCCACCTGCTTGAACCTGCTTGCTCAAGGGTGGAGCTTCCTGCTCATTCGTCCTGCCATGCCTACTGCTGAACCCTGTCGCTTTGCTGCTTGGAGGCACACACGTGTTCGTCCTGCTACTGGGCCCCGAGATTGTTTGGTGGGAAATTGGGTTCCCTCCCCCTTCCTTTATAACTGAGTGTCTGGAAATAGTAAAATTGAGCTTTGATCAGAATACTGTCTTAGCTACATTTCTTTCTCTCGCCGCCTAGCCCATCTTCTCTTCCAGGTTTCCAAAATGCCTTTCCAGGCTAGAACCCAGGCTGTGATCTGCTGGCCGGACACAACAATTGAACACTCTAAGAGTTTGTTGTCTACTGATATTTATCATATTAGAGATTTAAACTGAGAAAAGCTTACATGTTAGTTTATAAAATTATATGCAAAATGACTTTTTTTTTCCCAAATCAAACGTAGTAAGAAGTGCACTGTGTTTCCGGTCTTGCAATGCTCTTTAGCGTGTGGCTTGGTAACAGGGAAGCGGACTCTCTGCTTTTGCACTCTGTGGAAATGTGGTGCTTTGGTGAGACATACCATGATAATCTGGGTAAGTACATGAAGAGAACCTAGCCCTGAACTGCGATGCAATGAGAAATTTTTCAGATAACGCTGAATCTTCTAGAATATTCTATAGTACTTGAAAAGTTAGTTGCAGTGCAGAATCTGCCACGGGTGTGTTGTAACCCCCGAATTACGGATACTCGAGAGACTTCAGTGTTGTACAGACAGTTTGCCTCTGCGTTCCCTGCCAGAGGCTCCCATCCTCCCTCCCTCTCCCCTAGCTTTAGAATGGCACTCAACACTCCTGCTGATAAGCAGCAAAACTCCAGGTGCCTGTCCTTGAGACCTTAGAGAAATAACAAGCTCAAGGGAGACAGAACATGGGGGAAAAAAGGTAAACAGAGGTCAGGTCACAGACAGTTTCGACTGGCCATAAAATCAGTCCTTGAGCAGACACCCATTACCCCACCCCACCCCTGCTTCAGTACTATTCCACCCTCTACTCCCCTTTTCTGTTCACACTATTTCTAACTGTACTGTATATAAACCCAATGTTTTCTGGACTCAGGGTCGACTGTGAGTGCTAGGTGGGTGTACCGAGTTCGAACTTGAAAATAAAAGACTCTTTGCAATTCTTGGGCTCGTCTGGGTTTCCGTGGACTCAAGTGCTGAGCTCCCCCTGTTCCTCACCTTAGATCCCAGTGCTTGCTTCCCTTGTGGAGATCTTTACCCAGGGCTGACTTGGTCCCATCACAGGAACTGTTAGGCAAGTGGCTCATGCTGGTCTTCTGTGGACACTTCCTCCTACAATGTCCACACATCACAGCATTCCTGCCACCAACCACATCATCAGAAATACACCGGGAAGCTGTTGGACTCATAGGACTACCACTGGCAACAAATACAAAAATGTCCTTTTCTTAGGAATGGCATTTTGGGGGGGATGGAATTTCAGACAGGGTTTCTCTGTGTAGCTCTGGCTGTCCTAGAACTTGTTCTGTGGACCAGGCTGGTCTGGAACTCAGAGTTCTGCCCGTCTCTGCCTCCCAGGTGCTGGCATTAAAGGTGTGAGCCACCATGTCTGCCTTCCCCACCCCTTGTCTTATTTTTTCGAGACAGAGGTTTTCTATCTAGCCCTGGCTGTCTTGTAACTCCTTCTATAGACCAGGCTGGCCTCAAACTTAGAGAGATCTGCCTGCCTCTGTCTCCCTAGTGTTGAGATTAAAGGTGTACGCTGACACTGTCCCACATTTTAAAAAAATGTATACTTTCTATTTATGTGACTGTGTAAATCTGTGTGTTTATATGTCACAGGTAGTGTGGGAGTGTCCTCTGCGGTTGGACGAGGGTTGAGGTCCCCTGGAGCTGGATTTACAGGTTTGGTTTTGAGCTGCCTGACATGGCTGCCTGACAGGGGCTGGGAAGCCAGGTCCTCTGAAAGAGCAGCAAGTGCTCTTAGCTGCTGAGCCATCTGCCTTGCCCTTGAAGGGTTAGGCTTTGGTTTTTTTTTTAATTATTATAAATTACATTTGCTTATTTACTGACTTAATGCGTGTGGGCACAAGTGTATCACAGTGTATGTGCGGAGGTCCAAGGACAATCTTCTCTGGAAGCCAGTTTTCCCTCTCTCTGCCACGTGAGTCCTGGGGATTGAACTCAGTATGTCAGGCTTTGCTGCAGGTGCTTTTGGCGAGCTGAGTCGTCTTGCCAGCCTTTGAACTTTACTTAGTGACCAAGTGTGACTCACCAGAGTGTGTCAGTCAGGTAAAGGCCCTCAAGAGTTCCTTCATATTTTGTATGCAAAATGTTTCATGTGACTTTCCCGATTTGTCCCCTCAGCTGCATTTCTCCGTTGTAAAACTTGTTGCTGCGGTGGTAGCTGCTGTGATCGTGCCACGAGTCAGTGGCTCCACTCTGCGGCTCCAGGGTCCCACCACTGCTGATGCTTCGACAGGAAGAGGAAAGCAAACACAGACATCACAAATTCATGTTGACCTTGGAGCACTGAAAGAATCTGGAAGACCTGGTGTTCACTGCTAAGTCACAAGAGACTCGGTATCCAAGGGGGTGGTGTCTCCTACAGAGACTCTCCTATGCAAAATGAACTAAAGTAAGAAACGAAGGTACAATTTTCATCTTGAAATGTTTCCTATGTTGTGGATAGTCGACAGAGCACAGGACCAGAAATTCATGCTACGCTGGAGTTATAACCACTTTAGGAGCTGTTAGATTAAGGTTTAACCATTTCATTTGATGCTTATTTAAGAAGAGAATCGAATCTTCCCATTTCACCCAATGGCTACCTTATCCACCTGGCTGGCACTGAAAGTATAACAAAGTAAAAACAAAATTCTAGGCCTTTAGGCCCAGGCTTGGGAATGTGACCTCTGTGACTCATTGCTCCAAGGTATGCTAATCATAAAACAGATAGTGACATCCCTCCACCCACCCACTTCCTGGGTTCAAGGAGTATTCATTCAAAGAAAGTCACCCTGACCCACCCTGCCCATTGCTGGAACCCGCTATGCAAATGTGCTATTGTTGAGAGATAACCCCAACAATTACCAGGTATTCCTTGTGACTCTTGTGACTTTGCACTTCCTTGTGACTTTTAACTGGTATTTTTGGTATTTTCCAACAATGCCCTTCCCACCTCCTTGAGTTGTGGTTTCTTCCTTTAAATACCCCCTTATCCAGCTACTCGGGGCGCCACGGTCCTCTACCCCTGCGTGGTGTATGACCGTGGGCCCGAGAGCGCTCTTGAATAAAAATCCTCTTGCAGTTTGCAGCAAGACCGTTTCTTGTGGGTGATTTTGGGGTGTCGCCTCTCCTGAGTCAGAATGTGGGGGAGTCCTCACGTTGTGGGTCTTTCAGCACATCTTGAAGATTACCTGAGATAATAACTGTGAAGGCCACTTGCCAGTTAAAGGTGATTTCATTTATAAAAGGTAGTTTCACGGGAGACCCATCAGGGCTTCTGTGGGACCAGTTAAGACTCTGATTTTTATCAACAGAGAAATAAAGCTATACAGAATCGGGTTTTAATGGCGCACCAGGCTGGGGTGGGTGATAAAAATGAAGACTAATGGTAAGAACAAAGATGCTGTATGTGAATGAGCCAGTGTGTGTGTTGAGACAGGAGGCTGGGCAGGATTGTATGGATTCAAAAGATAATGGGACAAAAAAAAATGTAGAAACAGGTGACTGTGTTGTTGATTGTACCGAGAGGGACATTATCATGCTTCTATCTGGCGCATAGCACAATGCCTGTCTCTGAACAGTTAAGAGTCAGAGAAGGCACAGTTTAATGGAGGAGGACTGGTTGCCCTTTGGCTAGTTTAAGTATAAGCCATCGGAGATGAGAGCTGGAGATGAGGGTTAAGAGTGTAGGGGGAAGGGGATGGATAGGATTGAGAATCTGGAGCAGACACACAGGGGGGTGGACAGCTGGGGAGGAGTTGCGGCTGGGGACTGCTGTCCCAGGAGCACTTGCAGACAGCACTACATGCCAGCAACCCACTTTGCCCTTGAGAAAGAAAGAAAGGAAAAGGTGGTGGCATAAACACTCCAGGGTTTACGGAAGTGGCCACTTCATTTTTAGGTGTGAGGACTCAAGGACACTTCAATGGTTCACTTGTCTTATTTCTGGGTCACTGATTCAGAGTATCCAGGAGAGAGAGTTTGGTAAAGAGCCCATCCGCATGGGAGGAGTGGGGAGTAGGAGTAGCTAATGCAACAACTACACTGAATACTCAAATACTCTCCAAAGTAAAGGCCTAGCTCAGTACCAAGGCTGTTTGTATAGAGGGCAGCCTCCTGCTTGTTGGCCTTGAACTAAGAATGCCCACACATCCCATGGTATTTGCTCTCAGGGCTGAGGGTAGCAGCCTTTGGGCTGCTAATCCATGCCTCCTTGGATTCTCCCTTGGTTTCAGGCTCTTTCACTCTTTTCTAAGGTAGACAGCAGAGCTGGGGCTCTCATGGTTTTTCCTTGAGGGGAGGACTTGGCATCTCCAAGCTAGCTCCTGGGGGGGTGGGTGGGGTGGAGGGGAGATGTTCATGAGGGACTGGAAGCTCAGTTCTTAGCAGTGGGCTCAGAACAGGTATGCCAACGAGTAGAGGAAGCCTCTTCTGCTCCAGTGGCCCCAGGAGGCAGCTTAACCACAGTCCCACTCTACTGCCTTCTGAATTCCTGACCTCTCAGTCTTCTGCAGACTCTTTGCCAATGGTGGCTCCTTCCTTTTGCTTTATACTGGGCAAAGAAGTCTTGTCAGTTAACTGCCCCCAGGTTCCTACTCTGCTTGGGTTCCGTCTTGATGTCTGTAGTTGCTGTGAAAGCATAAGCGAAATAAAGCTTTTCTTCCCAAGCCGTCTTTGGTAGTGGAGTTTCATCAGAGCACTAGCCTCCCTCACAAAGCAGATGTAAAATGCTCTCCCAAGGCCCGTGTGCTTGAACCGCTGTGGCTGGTGCAGTTTGGGGGGAGGTCACTGAATCTTTCAGAGCTGGAGCCCCACGGAGGAAGGGAGTCATCAAGACTGAGCCTCGACATCTCACAGCACACCAGCTTCTCTATTTCTCTACTTCCTGACCCAAGATGTCCTGTGACCAGCCACTTCCTACTCCTGCTGCCAGCTCTTCCTTGCCTTGATGGACTGGATCTGCTCAAACTCAAGGTAGAAGAAACCCTTCCTCTCTGAAGTGGCTTCCTGTCAGATGTTTGGGCACAGCCATCAGTTCCTGCTCTTTTTCATTTCCGGTATGGAGGAGGAAGGCTCTCCTAAGCATCCCAGAACAGGTACTCCTCGCTTCATCTCCTGTGATCTGGTCTTGTTCTCTTTTGGACACACAAGGCAGAACTCTGTATGTGCACAGGGCATTGCCTCTCTCTGCTCAGCAGCCTCTCTCCTAGCCTACCTTCAGGCAGGCTTGTGTTTTTAGAACAAGGATGAAGGCTAGTGTGAGTCCTGATGCCATAGCTACAGCCTTTGGGTTTAAGGGGGACACTGAAGAGGGCTGTCCTTTTGGGTAAGAGATTTATTAGTAGAGCTATTAACACTAGACAAATGGACAGACAGCATAGAGGGAGCTCTGAGGAAGTGTGAGGCCCACGTGGCAGACTGGGGGTCACATCTTAGAGGTTAGAAGGTTCTATGCCACATGATCAATAGGTGGTTGTCTCTCATTCCAGGGATGGGGTAGTGGGTATTTGTGTCTTGCGTTTGCACAAATGTGGCCTTGAGGGTGTATGTGAGGGTGTGTGTGTGTGTGTGTGTGTAGGAGGAGCCTATTTCATTATTATGTATCCATTATAGAGGTGTACCACAGGTAATTCTCGATAATTTCGAGTTTGTTAGCCTGGGGTCTGTGTGCAGAATTTGCTATTCTAGCTGCAGATGGGCATGAGTCAAGGATTACCTGGGAACTAACACACCAACATTTCATAGACAATGGCTTTTATTGATGAGATATGTAAGCAATGCATCCACAAAACAATTACTAAAATTTTTGACTGCCCTTTTTCATGGTAACGTTTTAAAATGTACTATCCTGTTGACATTCAGAATTTGTTAAAAAGTGAACAAACTGGCAGGACAAACTCGGACTGTTCCACTGACGTTCACCAGCCTGCCTTTTGGAACATGGACCCACTTGACACCGAGAGCAAAAGGCTTTTATACATACAGGTGCATCTTATCCAATCAGGGTTTTCCCTTAACGCCCACTGATGGATGTGCTGGAAGTAGCACCGGCAGCAAGGTTTTACAAGTACAAGCAATTAAACAAAATGTGTGTGCGCTCACCCAAGCGCGTGTGGAGGCCAAAGGCTGATGGTGGATGGATGCAGGCTCTCTCTTCTGCTGTTCTTGGCAACAAACAACTCAGCCTTCTCTTCAGTCCATACCACCTTAGATTTTGACACCGCCTTTTGCTAAACCTGGAGGTCGATGCCAACGAGCCCCTAGGCTCCATCTGTTTCTACCCTTCCTGAAGTGCCAGGATTAGAACAGAGAGTGGCTGTGTCTGGCTTTTTCTGGGGTAAGGGGAGTCCAAACTCACTTTGCACAGTGACCCTCAGAATATACGTACTTTTTTGTTTTAAAATCTAAGTCTGTGCCACGGAAAGGCACTAATGCCCCAGGGCAGAACAGACTAGGAAGCTCTGAGCACATGCCTAGCCATTTCTATACTTGCTCTTTCAGACTTTTGCAGCCACACTCACATGGGCTCCCACAGAGACCTTGCCAGCTAGCTAGCTGTGCACGTTGTACAACCCCAGTCAGTAGCCTGCTGGTAAGATGCTGATAATGCTTGCATTAAGGAGTTGTAAAAGTTAGCAGGGCGGTATGTTTGATATCTGGAACGCAGCAGTTATTTAATGCATAATCTTCCTCCAGACCTAATAAAGCTGCATCTCCAACCAAGATGGCCAGAAGTCCTGCTGTCAGAGCTGTAGGGGCACCCACGTCCACAGACAGACAGACAGACTGTGACTCATGGGTGGGCATCATGCTGTGTGTAGACACTGTGACACACGTGCGTCTTGATCTCAAAACATAAGTTTCGAACATTTAAAAATAAGGGGACTTCATATGACTCTTCCAACCCCCGGCTTCCCTTACAAGTTGCCTGCTCATGGAGGCAATGGCCTGAGCCCTTGGGCCTGAGTCTTCCAGGGACAGAATTGAGTTCCCTGGAATCAGGAGCCAGCTCAATCGTAGCACTAGCTGCGCAAACAGCTTTTTTGGGCATCACTGCTGCAAAATATGAGCCAGCAGGGCTCTAAAGCTGTAGTGTGTCTTTAAGGCATAAAAAGAAAACCCAAGGGTTTTAAAAAACAAAAAGGAGTTCTTTCATCATACCACACCCTATCCACTTAGTAAGGTACTAGGACACACACACAGAGTCGCTCACAAACATACAGAGACACACACTCAGTTACTCCACATACACAGCCACACATACATACACAGCCACACATACATACACAACCACACACACAGACACACACACATCCATCCATCCATAGGCATCAGTACAAAAGCCATAGTGACTCAGGGGTAAAGAAATCCCCTATGCAGAAACACAAGGCAAGTCTTAAGCCTCCCAGCAGCAGATGCTGAACATGCCGACCTGCAGCATATCCATCTGCTCTAGAAAGTTGCCCATTTCCATATTCTCATCCTGCTTTTTTTTTTTTTTTTTTTGAGGTTGAACATGCCACGCCTCATCTGCACAGGCTTTCTGCTTGACTGGCCTCAGACAAAGTTACCATTAACTCCCCAACCTGCAAGAAAATGATTTGACACAAAGGATTCCAAAATGTCCTCCTCTCCCCCTACAAGCCCGCAAACAAACAGTACAGGAGTGAGGTCAGCCAGGAACCCCCGCCCACCAGGCGCTGAATTCATTTACCTACCTCAGTGCCCATTCAGAGAAAGGGGTGGGACAGGGAACAAGAGCTGCTCGGAGGCCAAGGAGAGTTTGGGGGTCGCACTACATTACAAGATTTGACAGGCCTTTGCCAGCCTTCAGCTTCTTTGTATCTTTTACATAATGGAGCGACACAAACTGAGCAGCCGTGATCTGTACTGCCGCCCTAGCTCGGAGCACCCTCTTTGCAAATGCTAATAGTATTGCAGCATCCTGTCACCCGCTAACACAACAAAAGGATGTTGATTTTCACATGAACCAGAACAGCCTCATTGTACACAAGTTTGTGACCAACTTGTACGGTCTGCGCATCAAAAGCCCAGCCAATCAGAGTACACAGCTGGTGAACCACACCAAAGGGGGCGCCCATGGGGAGAACATCCCAGTCCCAAAGCCTCATGGCACATGAATAAAATTACACTCTATGATCTTGATTCAGCTAGGACCATAGTAATTAGTATAATTAGCAAGAATGCAAATGTGTCAAGATGTTTGGAAAGAGGACATAAAAGTGGGAGTGGCTTTGTGTTTATGCTGAGAGCCTCTGAGAGCATCTGAAAGACATGTGAGTCTTGGCAGGAAAAAATTGCCATTTCCATATTAAGGCTTGAGAAACCTGATGTTTCTCAAAGCAAGAGAACTAAGGGGTGTATAAGAGATTTCTGGAAATACATTTAGTTGAAATTGTTCAGGCTTCGGTTAACACCTTTCCTTTCAAAAACACTAAGATTTTTAAGTAACAAAAAGACAGCCAAAATGAATAACGTAGGAAAACTAAATTTGGTAGAGAGAGAGAGAGAGAGAGAGAGAGAGAGAGAGAGAGAGAGAGAGAGAGAGAGAGAGAGAGAGTCTTAAAAACTGAGATAAAAATAAGTCTGCATCTTAGGATGTTAACTCAAAGATGAAGATCTGTAGACATGGAAATTCACACAGTGAAGGGAAACCACACAGCACAGGCAGCCCAGGGCTGACAGGAACTCCGAACCTGAGTCCTGCCCACTGCAGCCACACAGCACAGCTCTGCTGAGAACAATTCCTGAAGCACAGCCAGCTTCTCGGTGAATTCTCTGAGCCATCTGTTCAAATGACGAGCTCATCTTGCTATTTCTGTGTATCGTGTACCACTGAGCTCCCAATACCTCACATGCCATCACTTTCCTCCGAGCACTTTGTAGAGGAGCTACTCTGGAAAGTGGTTTGTAATCAGACTGGCTTCCTTAAGTCTTATTTTGTCAATGTCACAAATTGCTGCACATCCATAAAATGGCAACAGTTCTGCTAGCGATAAAGTTACAAAACCCAATGCATGTTGGACCTGTTGCTCTGGATTTGAGTATTCTCAACCAAGTGCCACACAATTCTTTGATCCGATGCCGACCATGAGATGCTTCAGAGGAGTTCTAGACGGATCTCACATTGCTCACGGCTAGTTTGTAGTACTACCCTTTGCAGTGCTGAGCCTAGCTTGACCTTTGACAGGCCTTTTTCCTAACACACTTCTGGCACCTCCTACTCTTGTGTTGTTCAGTGAGGTGGCAAGGCCACCATTGTCCCTAGATGTGTGCATGTTGCTGAAGCATTAATATGGTGACTCTTGACTTTTGCTATCTATAAATAACAGGGAAAAAAAATCATAAGTATTTGGCATTCCAGTAGTCTGGTGGCAAGTTCATTACTGTCTGTGTGGACACTGTCAATTTACACTCTCAAGACAAAAATGTTCTTAACCAATAGAGACCAGTGAGCCCTGCACTTTGGGCTGGGTGTGACTCAGTGTTAGAGTGTTTGGTCTTCCATCTCCAGTACCATGGAGAAGGAAGAGGAGGAAAGAGAGAGAGAAAAAAGGGGAGAGAGGGGGTAGGGAGGGAGAGGGAGAGTACGGTGGGCCCAGGAAAGAAGAGTTCAAAATGGTTAGCAGATGTACCATGCACCTGCCCATGAAAGCCAGGGCATAGCACTGGAGAGGAAGGTGAGTAGCCCAGCAGATGTACATACAGCAGGAAGATGGAGTTAACTTATCCCTATTAAATCCCTTCACAAAACCTTGAAGGTCTCTTGAGCCTTTAGTAAGTGCTACAGGATAAGATCATGACTTCAGGCTGCTGCTCTCTGACTCAGTGCACGCAGGAGTGAGCAGCAGAGCTGTCTCCCAGAGGGGTGAGCAGAGGACCTGCCCCTGGGAGGCTGCTGCCAGCAATATGTGGTGACTGGGGTTTCAGTGGTGTCTCTAGCTTCTTCCAATTTTCAATCTCAAATACTTGCACAGGAATCTGTTTACATCTCTTAGCGTATACTGCTAATAAAAATACCTTTACCACAAGGTCTGAAAGAACTGATTTAAACATACTAAATCGTTGCCTCGTTGTCAGCGACTTGATTCCAGAGCAATACTCACTCAGTGGGCTTCTCAGGGGGACTCGTGTACACTCTCACCACCCCTTTGGTTTCTCTTCAGACAGGCTGCCATGTAGCTCGATTGGCTTTGGACTCTTTTTGGGAGACAGGGTCTGTCTATATAGCTCTGGCTATTATGGAACTCATTATGTAGACCAGGCTGGCCTCATAACCATGGAGATCTACTGATCTCTGTCTCCCGAGTGCTGGGATTACAGCAAGTACCAACGCGCCTGGTCACATTTCCAATTTTCAAGGCGGTAACTCAAGTCTGCCATTTTAGGACAGCAATTTAATATAATGACTTACGAGGCAGGTTTTTCTTACCGGTAAGTTTGGGAAGTGTTTTCCTCAGGCTAAAGATCGTCTAATTACAGTCTTTACATTGTTACTTTTTTTTTTTTATTATTTTTTTTTTTTTTCTTTTTTTTTTTTGGTTTTTCGAGACAGGGTTTCTCTGTGTAGTCCTGGCTGTCCTGGAACTCACTCTGTAGACCAGGCTGGCCTCGAACTCAGAAATCCGCCTGCCTCTGCCTCCCAAGTGCTGGGATTAAAGGCGTGCGCCACCACGCCCGGCCCACTTTTTTTTTTTTTTAAAGATTTATTTATTTATTATATGTAAGTACACTGTAGCTGTCTTCATACATTCCAGAAGCGGGCGCCAGATCTCATTGCGGATGGTTGCGAGCCACCATGTGGTTGCTGGGATTTGAACTCTGGACCTTCGGAAGAGCAGTCGGGTGCTCTTACCCACTGAGCCATCTCACCAGCCCACATTGTTACTTTTTAGCCCCCACAATTTTGTAGTTCTTGTCTTAATCTTCTAGTTTTCTGTCAATATCTATTCAGTATAGCCTAATTAGTGTAGAACCCGTGATCAACATGCTTATCACAAGCTGAGTATGCAAGTGTTTTAAAACCTAATTAAAGCCACTTGTGCTACCCTTAGCGCACTGTAACTAAATTGATCCCCTAACTGAATATGCTAAAAGAAAACTGTTCTAGTGACTCTTTAGTATCTACACTTGTCATCTTGGATAAAGACTGGAACTGGAACCTCAGAAGGACGAAAGCTTGAGCTGAAACAAAGGTTCTTACACTCACTGACCAGGTCTCTCCGCAGCGACTCGGAGGACTTCCCACAGCAGTCAGAGTTCTGAATCTTCTCCCGGTGTGGACTTCAGCCAGGCAAGGGAAGGCTGTAGGGGTGCTCGACTCACTGTAGTCTACACAGCTAACCACCAGCCAGTTATTTTAGAAGTATCACGTAGAAACACAGTGCTTCAGCAATACAAAGTGGGAATGGGAGCCTTTAGTCAGGATGGGCAGAAGTGACCTTTACAGTTTCCACCTGGCCTGCTAGGTAGTGCTGTGTGGCTAGGACTCAACACCTTGCCATCATGACCAGAAACAATGGCCACGGTAGCACAGTGCAGGGAGAAAGCTGTGGGTTTTTTTTTTTTTTTTTTTAAATATATTTTGGGGAAGAAAATACCAACGTGCTTGGAGAAACAGCACCACAGGAGCAAAAGCACCAGCTGGGCATGGGTTACAACTGTGAAGCCCAAGCCTTCTCAGAAGCCACTGTGGGAGCTTCTTAGATCATGGATTTGGCTATATTATGGTACAAAGGCTTCTTTCTCCCTCATTAAAACAAATGAAATGTAAAAGATACTCTCCAATAATAGAATCATATCATCACTTCAGTATCCTTTAATTACCCATCTACACAAATGACCTTAGGTCAAGCACAGGCAAATATAAGTTGTAGTAACATTTACATCGAGTGTAAGGTTTAAAAATAATACAAAGTCCATTCACAGTGCACAGTGACGACACGGTTAAGTTTTAAATATTTAGATATCAAATAGCCATGATCGTTTAGAAGGTAAGCATATTTTCAAGCACATTTCCAGTTGCTACAGTGTAAGACCATCTACCATACACCAGCGTAGAGGATGGAAACACACCAGTACCGTGATCTCATTTATTGGAAAGAAAAGTTTCTTTTATCAGATAAATACATCTGAAATAAATAAATACAAAATTAACTACATAAGAAATTTGCTTTCTGAGCCTAAAGTCTTAATTTTGTTAGTTTTGTTTTTGAGACAGGGGTGTCCCTAGGTAGCTCAGGCTTGCCTTTACCTTGTGACTGTCCTGCTTCTGCCACCTGAACCCTGCATGTGACATCCCACGCTGTACAGTTAAGAAGTCTCACTTGCTTCCACCCTACCCCTTTCCATTTGGTCACTGAGTAACCTGTGGGAGTCCACTGACTACAGCCTGGAAAACGGGGCCCGATGAGGAGGAGAGACAAGAGGAAGGCCCAGACTGCCGCACCTCTAACTAACTGCAGATCGCTTGGTGTGTGGCTGAAGCAGCAAGCTTGCTTCCTGTGGTTCATGCTGCACACAGACTAGGGATTCATAACTGACATTCTGACCAAGTCATTTGCTTATGATCTATTTAAAATCCCTTAGTTTTCCAAATAAAATTTTGTCTAAAAAAGAAAAACCTATCCACTCCATTTTTGCAAATGGCTTCTTGTCCAGTCTGAGCCATGATACACAGGGTCTACTGCTGGGACTCAGCTTTACCCTTCCCGTAGCTTCTGCGTTTCGTACACACGTAGCTTTCAGGGGATGGGGGGCAGTTAGCAGGAAACCAGGTTACAAATGACCCTCGGGGGTCAAGAGTGGCAGGGTTTTGGTAATATACTTTTAAGTTGAAGATACAAATTTTGATCCCCGCAAAGAAATAAAAGTTCTCTTCAACTTAAAAAAAAAAAAAGTATAAAGAGATATGAGTCCAATCTAAGACTTTTACTTGGGAGAAAGTTGCAGATTTCTCTTGCTGGCCTCAGCCTGTCAGGCTAGCAGGGCTTAGGGCAGCAGTTTTCAACCTTCCTAATGCTGGGACCCTTTGATACAGTCCTTGTGCTGTGGTGACCCCCATCCATGACATTATTTTGTTGCTACTTCATAACTGTAATTCTGTTCTTGTTACAAATCATAATGTAATTATCTGATATGCAGTCCCCAAAGTGCTCTTGGCCCACAGGTTGAGGACCACTGGCTTGGGACGAGCATATCCTCATGGCTGTGGGAATCCGCCCAGGGCTCTCTAGAGCTTCTGTTCGCCACTCTCCCACACCTACAACCTGCATCCTTATCCTGGGGAAGGGTGGGCGCTGCTCGTAGCTCTGAGAATTGCACCCAGGCTTCTTACTGATAATTTAAACAGAGGACTTACTGAATTCCTGCTTTCTGAAACACTGCCCCGTCCATACTGTCAGAGTCGAGGGAATCATAAACAACAACATTTCCAAGGAAACCGGTTATAAAATTAACTGTAAATAAGAACTGCAACTCTGGGTGTTTTTAGCAGGACAGTAAAGCCTTAATAGAAGAGGTGGCAGAGGAGACGACATTCGAAGTAGATATGAAGCACTGTTTGCCTTAAGGGTTTTTAACCAATGTGATTTTATATAAAGCACATGAAAATATTATGAAGGTTATTACTATAACTCAATGAATTAAACAGAATTTTCAGCTTTAAGAGGGAGTGGGTCAACATTTTTCCCTTTTTAGAATAACTTTTCTTTAAAATAGTGTTTGAGGGCTATTGTGAAACCTTTCCCTGACGCCTAGTTCTGACATTTGATAGCACTCTAAATGAAATTCGTCAACTGGTGGTCTTTAGTCTTCTCCAGCGTGGGTCATAATTCAATGGCTGTGTCACCAGGAGAGACCTATTGTTCTAGAAAGCCTGACTGAGAGCACACAATATTCAAACTGAACTAAGTGCACATGGATACAGGGCGCAAAAGCAGCGATGGACTGCACGCTGCTGCGGTTGGCTTCCAAGGCGAGTTTCTAAGCTGGCAATGGAGGGTGGATGTTTCTTTCACTGAATATACACTGAACTGTCCAACATAAATTAACCCAGCTGAAGCATCTGTTTATAAACCAGCTTTCTTTCATGTGGTGAACATAAACTGAATGTTTACAGTCAAAGCGTTCCTGGATACAGAACACTGTAGACATGATGGCTTAGCAGTAACTGTCGTCTTGTCATATACAATTGATGCCTTTTAAATAATTATCGTAAGTTTTATTCCAGAGCAGCTACCACTGTACGTCTGATAACACCCATAATGAATCACATCAGTGCCACCACAAATACAACTCAGAGAGCAACTTCTTTATCTTTGAGGACTAAGCCTCATGGCCACACCAGTTATGTTTCCCCAATGTCTGCTGTCAGCACGAGCACACAGACCATGGATGCCACGTCCAGGGCTCTTCTGCTCAAATGGCAGCTGCAGGTTAAGTGCCTGGAACACACGAACATGACTTTTACCCTGTGACTTTATTTTGCACTGGAAAGGGTAGAACAGGAGGAAAGGAGGCAGGACAAAAGACTGAAGTTCTCATTCTTCAAATGAATGCAGAGGTGATTGCATTATGAGCAGGATTCTGTAGGAACAAACCCATTTGATAAACTTAGATTTGGCAAGACAAATGGACAGATATAAGCAACTATATCACGACATGATTGTAAAATTAAAGCTTAACTGTTCAAATCTGCTAGATTAAAATTATCTCTATCAGCCATAAAATAGTAGCACAATTTTATCAAATATCTTATGTAAATACTGGAATTTCTCTCCCCCCAGCGTTTTCCTATCATTTGTTTGTGTGTGTTTGTGTGTACACCTGCGCCACAGTGTGGGTGTGGAGGCCAGAGGACGCTCGTAGGAGTCACTTCTTTGCTTCCGTTTGGTGGGTCTTGCGGATAGAACTCAGGCTGTCAGGTTTGGTAGGAAGCTCCTTGACTGCAGACCCATCTTGCCAGTCCCAGAATCCATTTCTTCTTTTTCTTCTTCTTTTTTCTCTTTGAGACAAGGTTTCTCTATGTAGCCCTGGCTGTCCTAGAGCTCGCAGAGAAGTGCCTGTCTCTGCTCAGGAGTGTACCACCACACACATTCTAGACTGTTTTCTTTTATTCACATTTTTGAATATTCACATTTGAAAAACAAAGATTTATTTTATGTATATGAGTACACTGTAGCTGTCTTCAGACACTCCAGAAGAGGGCATCAGATCCCACTACAGATGTTTGTGAACCACCATGTGGTTGCTGGGAATTGAAGTCAGGACCTTCGGAAGAGCAGCCAGTGCTCTTAACTGCTGAGCCGTCTCTCCAGCCCTAGACCTCTTTCTTAAAGCATCAGAATGACTGCATAGAAAAGTCATTCCCGCCTTTAATCCCAGCACTCGGGAGGCAGAGGCAGGCGGATTTCTGAGTTCGAGGCCAGCCTGGTCTACAAAGTGAGTGCCAGGACAGCCAGGGCTACACAGAGAAACCCTGTCTCGAAAAAACCAAAAAAAAAAAAAAAAGAAAAGTCATTCCGCCAGTCAGAGGCGCCCTACAAGTGCTGACATTACAAAGCGGGATCTACAAGTGCTGACATTACAAAGCGGGAGCTATTTTTTCAGATGCTGGGTAACTTTAACAAAATGGTCAAACTAAAGCAAGGCTGCCCACTCTAGATTCACTCCACTAATGGATACTTGAGGTAGGAAATAGGCCAACTGTCCAATTTACATACATTGTGAAAGACTCTATCTAGAGGTACAGAAGTGAAGGGGGAGAGAAAGGCCTTAGGGACCTCAGACAGGTAGATCAGGGAAATTAGGATGGCTTCCCTTGCTCAGGGCTTTCCTACATACATACATACATACATACATACATACATACATACATACACAGCCTGTACCTTGGGATTGCCTCTGGAAGACAACAAACAAACAAACAAGCAAGCAAAGGTGTGTCCAGGCAGGGAGACAACTCTAGACACTGCCCTGGCTCGGCTACATTAGAGACGTCCATCTACTATGTAAGACGCCAGCTGCCTTTAGACGCCCTCATTTAGCTTAAATATATTTCTATCTCTCTCTGGGACTTATTTTTAAAATTATGTGTATGCACATGAGTGTAGTGCCTGCAGAAGAGGCCATTGTATCTCTTGGAGCTGGAATTGCAGGAAGGAGTGTGCTGCCTGATGGGTCCTAACCACTGTGATATACCCCCTAGTCTATAGCCTCTATCTATCTATCTATCTATCTATCTATCTATCTATCTATCTATCTATCTATCTATCTATCTATCTATCTTTGTTCTTTCGAGACAGAGTTTCTCTGTGTAGCCCTGGCTGTCCTTGGAACTCACTCTGTAGACCAGGCTGTCCTTGAACTCAGAAATCCGCCTGCCTCTGCCTCCTAAGTGCTGGGATTAAAGGCGTGCACCACCACTGCCTAGCCTATAGTTTTTATTTTGAACAGGGTTTCATAGATTTCTTCATTTAATGTCATTTCTGTAAACAAAATGCCATGAGATCTGGTGCTCCCCAAGAGCACCTTAGGCTAGACCAGAGAGCCCAGGGATACTGCCTCTACCTCTCCAGCACTGGGATCACAAGCCAGGCCTTTCCTGTGAGTGCTGGGGACTGAACTCACATGCTCCTGCTTGCATGCCAAGCACTTTGCCAGTTTAGTGAGCTCCTTGGCATCTCCTCTAAGGCTTCCTAACTCCTTCCTCCCTTACTCATTGCTGGTATACTGCGCTGAATAATGCATAATCCAAGTAGTGCCTCCCTGGCCAGCTAATTCTCCCAGCTTCCCCTGTGGTGAAGAAGCACAATGTCCCTGGTGCTAAAGGCTTTCTATCCTGGGAGGAACTAGACATGAGGCAGGGAACTATCCACTCACCAAAGTTCTTCAGTGATAAAAGATTTAAATAAGTGGTAATAGCTTAGACACAATTCTTATCTCAACTTAATCAAAGCCAGTGACTTACTGATAGAAATTCCTTAGTGATAATTAAAAATTAGCTATATTAAGAGTAACAAATTCTAATGCTATTAAAATGACTATAAATAGGAAAAAGGCCTATTTAAATTTTGTAAACAAAAGAAGTAGATTAAGAACAATGACTAATGGTTAATTATTAGCCAAGCCAAATAAAGAAGCTTTGTAAGCTGAATATTTAACAAACACAATTACCTATTGTGAGCATGAGGTTAAGATAAAGACAAACCCAGATCCATTTTTCAATGCAGAAAACAAGTCATCTGCATGTTAGAAAATCATCACTAGAAAACATCTTTACCAACCCTGGGTCTGTCTGACATGAGTTCTGGAGGATGATTTCAGTTTAGTCAGAAGGCAATCAAAGGGGCCCAACATGTGGCCCAACACCCAGGAGGCTGGTGCAGAGTCCCAAGGATCACACAGTGGAGAAGCAAACGTGATGCAGTCACAGCCCCATAAACTATTAGGAAAAGTTTCCGAAACATGCTTTGCATGTAGTGCCCAGTCTCAGAATCACTCACTTGACACAGTCTACTTCTCCTGGTGAAGAGCTTCAATGAAAGCGTCAAGTTTTTCTTGAATTTCTCTAACTTTCTCTATGGAGATAAAAAGAGATAAATACAAACACATTTACTTTTCAAAGGCATCAGAAATTATTAGAGACAATTCCTTATTATGAAATCGTCTATAAAACTTTAACTGCTGAGGAAAAGGGAGGAAATCACTTTCACCTCTCGTGGTCCATGTCCAGGTGGATCAGAAGAGCAGCAAGCAGCCACTTTGTGGGAGGGGAGGGGAGGGGAGAAACGCTTGAGAGACCCTTTTAGGAAGTTATTAAATAAAGCTGGGGGTACCTACACATAGGTGTATTCACAGATTCCTTGACACTCTACCAAAGAAATGCTAAGGCTAGTTTTAGGAATTAAAAGAGTAGCTAGAAATGGTGGCTCATATCCATAAACCAGCACTTGGGAGGTGAATGCTCTCCTGGGCTGCACTGCCAGACCCTTCTGTCTCAATGACAACACTGAAAGATCAAAGCCAGGAGAATATTTAACCATCCCGAGTCTGGAAAATGATGCTTTAAAATATAAAGTAGGGCTGGTGAGATGGCTCAATGGGTAAGAGCACCCGACTGCTCTTCCAAAGGTCAGGAGTTCAAATCCCAGCAACCACATGGTGGCTCACAACCATCCGTAATAAGATCTGACTCCCTCTTCTGGAGTGTCTGAAGACAGCTACAGTGTACTTACATATAATAAACAAATAAATCTTTAAAAAAAAAATAAAATATAAAGTAATAGGTGAAATTATCCGGGAACATCAGGCAAAACTACCCTATGAAGGGATGTGATTGGGTACCAAGCTGACAAGGACAGACTTGTGATGGTTAATTTTGGTTGTCAACTTGATACAACCTAGGGTCGCTTAGGAATAGGCAACCGCAACTGAAGAACTGCCTTGATCAGACAGGCTGACTGACGTGGGAGGGTCCAGCCTACTGTGGGCGGCACCATCCTTAGGAAGGTGGGTATGCTGGCCTGGGCTGTCTAGGGAAAGGGAGCTGAGCACGAGCCAGCCAGACAGCAAGGCAGTGAGCAACATTCTACTCCTCTATGGTTTCTACTTCAAGCTCCTGCCTTGAGTCTCAGTGATGACTGTGACCTGGAAGTAAAAGCAAAATAAACTTTTCCTCTCGAAGTTGTTTTCACTCAGTGTTTTAGCACTACAACACAGAAGCAAACTACAATACGCACTGAGCCATCTTGCAGGCCCTTAGACTTCAATCTACAGAATGCAATTTTTTTCTGGTGGGCTAGCTTCCATCAGTTCTTTTTTCCTTTGTTTACTTTCCTCCTCTTCCTCCTCCTCATTTTTTTTAGTTTTTCTTTTTCTTTTTTTCTTTTGGGAGACGAGGTCTCTCTGTGTAGCCCTGGTTATCCTGGAACTTGCTCTGTAGACGAGGCTGGTCTTGAACTCACAGAGATCTGCTTGCCTCTGCCTAAGTGCTGGAATTAAAGGCATGAACAATCGCCACTGAGCCTCGCTTCCATTTCTTAAGTAGCAGTCAAACCAGGAAAACATTTTTGGCTTTCCCAAAGGATCCAGTCTTAGTTTTAGAACAAATCCATTCAATGGTTTAAAAACAGGTGATTTTTTTTCTAAAAAGTATTTTTCAGAGTTTCATAAACATGCATTTCATTAGCTAAACCATTCTTTAAAAGGGTAAAAGAAAAGAGGTTTTCAAATTATCTCATAGCAATTCTGGAGGAGATGACCATGGTCTTCATACAAACTTAAAGAAAACCTCACCAAAATCCCCACATAACTTGACTAGCACAAAGGAGAGAAATCCCACAAAGGTGTTTCCAGCCTCAGCAACACCTGGCCACTCCTTGTTGTAGTCTATTTGGGAATGTCATATCATATGCAGAAAGAAAATTCAATTTTATTTCACACATGATCTGATTGTAACTGGGCAGTCACAGGGTCAGTTTGCCTCAGAGGGGCAGACTGCAGGTATATGGCACAGTAGTGTCACTCACAGAGACAGGTCAGAGGAAGAGCTATTTGTGTGAAAAGATACCCAAACCCCACCAGGACAGGTATCTAATTCTGCAAGTACTAAAGGAAAATCCAATTTTTACAAAATCAAGAGGTAAGCAATATTTTTCCACTAAATGAACGTTAAATGACTAACACAAAGATACAGAAAATTCTAAGTTTCCCTTAAAACCTTATGATTTTATGAAAAATGTTTACAACTGTAATATTAGGACATGGTACTGCCTTGCCAGAGAAGGCATAAGTTACTAGCAGTGATGAGGACTAGTGTGAAGTGACAGGAGAATGGGCTGTTATATGGAATCAAAACAATCGTCAACATCACCATTTTCAACCTAAAGAAATTCATTTGTCTTTCTCACCTGGACAATGGAATCTTCCGGGACATGGAAGACATTCTCCCCCTTCCCCTTTTAGAAAAGATTCATCTTAACTGTGCATATATGTGTTGTGTGGTTCTGTGCAGCTAAGTGCAATTGTAAGCTGCTCTGTGGCTTCTCTGCTCTCAACTGCTGAGCCTTTTTTCTCCAGCCCCAAGAGATTCTACCTTAAAAAGCATTCTTTAACCAGGCATGGTGGTGCAAACCTTTAATACCAGCATTGGGGAGCCAGAGGCAGGCAGATCTCTGTGAGTTTGAGGTCAGCCTGGTCAACAAATCAAGTTCTAGGACAACCAGGGCTGTTACACAGAATAGGAAAAAAAAAAAAAAAAAAAAAAAAAGGCACTATTCCTTGCTGAGTCTCACTCCTGATTGAGGAAATGTCTACTTTTTTGAAGTGATTTCAAGCTTGACCTTCAGTCCTGTAGGCATCAATGCTAAGGATGAGCCCTGCTTACCCTCCTCTGATTTAGAAACACATACGAGGTCTGCTGACACATGCCAAATGAAAAGAGCAAGTCTATTGAAAAATCACCTTTTATGTGAAATAGGATATATTCTGGTAAAAAGCATGCCTAGCTGTAAAGCAAACTACCATTTCTCTTAAATATCTGGATTAAATAATGACAACTAGAGAATTCTTATAAAATCTGTGGTCTTTTTGATTAACCAACTTAGGAAGGGCTTAGACTATTCTGTTACACAGTTCTGAACGGAGTGAATAAGGAGCCTCGCTTCCATTTACTCAATGTTTACATAAGAGATGAGCCACCTCAAACATCAATTTACTGTGCATCTTGATTGGATCATGAATATTCCTATAATCCTCAGTGAATAATGGACGGACAGACCGCCTCTTTTCCTCCCCTCCAGATGACACATTTCAGGTCTCTTTATCCTCATATGAAGCAGCACTGCTTCTCAGTGGGTTTTGAATCCTCGGATACTTCATGTCCCAAGTTCAGACTAATCTGTAATTAGGCTTTGACTACACTGACTGACAAAAGGTCTGACCTGGGAGAGGGGTCACCTTAGTGGTTAATATCAGTTCAGAGCACGATCAAAGAGCCACACACAAAGCACTGCCACATATGTTGAAACAAACCTTAGACAACTTTTGATGTTTTTAAAGAAAGCATGAAGAAACTCGCTGAAGAGCTAAGAAAATGCACTGAGGAAAAGCACACACCCAGAGATCGCCGCCACCTTACACCATGCTGCCCCAGCACTCCATGCCACCTTTAGGACACCACGTGGATGAAGTTCTTCAGGAAAGGGGCTATTCATGGCAGAGCTGGGAATTTATGAAGCCTTTCTTCTTATGGAACACACACACGGCTATTGAAAACAATTGCTATCTACTGCACAATTGTACTATATAAATGCCCTTTAGAAACTCAGGATCTAGGGAAGTCTAGGATATGGAGAAACAAGGAAACCAGAACCAAAAGGGTCAAAACTATTGTCAAAATTGATACTCACGATTATTTATTCATTGTTCTGCCTCAAGCACAACTTAACTCAAACATTTCGAATACTATTAAAAATGCGCTCTTTTATGTCCTCAAAACTTCCTGAAGAAAGGTTGGGAGGAACCAAAGCTTCCTGAAGAAAGGTTGGGAGGAACTCTATTTGCATCCCCAAGTAGCTCAGTAGAGACTCATTCAGCATTCTTTCTTTTCTCCCCCAGAGAGGGTCTCTAACTGGACCTCGCTATGTAGATACCGGCTGGCCTCTGATCATATCTACTTGTTTCTGCCTCCTGAAAGCTAGAATTAAAGGTATGCACCATCATGCTCTGCTCCAAATCCAGCTTTCTTAAACTTGTTAAAAAGTCATTTTAAGGCAAGGAAAGCAGTTCTTTCAAGCTCCTTTGGTAAACATAATAGAACCTATACCTATAATTTCAAAGTATTTTGAAGTCTAGTCTCCAAAGACTTTGGCATGAACACAAAAGCCTTATATTTGGTCAGTATCCTTGTTAGACTCAGCAATCTTCCTAGACAATAATGACAATCTCAGCTCTGCTACCTAGTAATGACTGACTATGGGTCTGTCTTCCTTAACAATGAAGAGCAGTATCACTCAAGGTGCTGGCCAATGTCAAAGGTATAAAACCTCAAACTTTTGTTTCTATCATACTCATAGAAAGGCTGAGCTGCTAAGTGAAAGCAATAGTATTGGGATGAAAAACTCAGCTACTTTTCTCTTCAGACAAGCCAAGTTAAATAATCGTGTATGTATTTGTACAATACTGCGAGTTCTTCCATTGCTGGTCCATACTGAGAACAGTCAGCTAAGGACCCAGAGCTGAGAACAAAGCTCAGCTGGTAGAGAGCTGCCTAACCTGCATGTAGCCTTGGGATCAGTTCCCAGCACTACATAAACCTATGGGTTTAAGGTTTAAGAAAGCTGGATTCAGAGCCAATTGTGATGGTGCACACCTTTAGTTCCTGCATTCGGGAGGCAGAAGCAGGTAAGAGGCCAGTGTGTATGTAGTTTATGTAGAAGAACAAGCCACCTTTGTGCTTGAGCTACATAGCAAGTTCAAGGTTAACCTGGGCTACATGAGACTTGCAACCACAATGACAATGACAACAACAGCCACAAGAAGAAGGAGGAGGAAGAAGAGGAGGAAGAGGAAGAGGAGGAAGAATAAGAGGAGGACCACCACTACCACACAGCCCCAGAAACTACTCAGGTGTGGCCATCTGACTTATAATACTGTTTAATTCCGTGGCCACTTTGAGAGGACTGATTAGACATTTGTATGAGGTGTGTGTACCAGGCGGCTTTATCCTACTCCTAAGGTAAACTGTTGTGTGGTGGTCTGGCTGCCAGCTTCAGTTTCCGGTGGGCACCGTCACTCTGTCCAGGAGAGCACACAGAGCTTTCTGGGGCATGCACTTGCAGTGTTACCAGCCTCACATAAGTTTTGTGGAAGACATTCATACCCAGCTAGACTTGCAGTTTAACAGAATATTCTAAATGTGGTCTTATATTGATGATTCCTTTAAAATCATACTTTAAAATCATTCTGTAGGCTAATTGTGGAAATGACAATATTTGTTTATTTTCTTCCTTTCCTTTCCTTCTCTTTTTTGTTTTGTTTTTTTGAGATAGGGTTTCTCTGTATAGCCCTGGCTGTCCTTGAAGTCACTCTGTAGAACAGACTGACCTTGTTCAAGGCTGACCTTGAACTCAGAAATCTGCCTGCCTCTGCCTCCCAAGTGCTGAGATTTAAGGCGTGCACCACCACTGCCCGGCCTCTTTCCTTTTTAAAAAAGACTTTTTTTTTTTTTTTTTAAAAAAAAAGAAAAGGCTATATCCCAGGTTGGCCAAGAACTCACTTTGTAGCTGGGTTTTGAACTTGAACTCATGGCAATCTCCTGACTCAGCCTTTTGAGTAGTGAGATTACAGTAATGCCCTCCCATGCGTTGCTATGCTCTGCTCAATTCTTAGAAAAGCCAACATTAGAAGTATTATGGTATATGCTTTCAGGACCAGATATAGTAGCAACCACAAAGAAAAAAAGAAAAGCTTTTATGGTCTTCATGATCATCTTTTTCTAATAAAGACCACAGAATCTATCACGAGGTTACAAAAGGGTACTGTGAGTCACTTTATTTCGTGTTCAGCACACAAAATATTTCAAATTATATCAACTCAACTATGATAATACAAATGTAAAGTTATTTGATATTCTAATTCATTAGTGATATATTGTTTTCTTTCTCCTCTAATAGCTAAAATATAATTTGTCAAAATGAATCATTTCATTTGTCAGTGTATGGTTAGTATAGAAAATCTAAATATCACATTTCAAAGATATAGTGACATAGGCAACTACTTGAGAAGATGGAAAAAGTCAGGAAATTATTCTGTTCCATCAAAGTAATTATGGCTTTAAAACTTCATAGTGTTTTGTCTTTTCTGTATTTCTCTTATTTTTAAAAGTTTATTTTACTCTGAATTTGCTAGGAGGAAAGCTGAAACACTGTAAGAAAAGAAAAACCACCCAGGCAGCCCTTAAAGAGACAGGGCATCATTTATCACTTGCAAAGACAGATTTATAAGAAGAGGGCCCCTTCTGTTCCTTTAAGACTGCAAAACAGATGGGAAGTGAATGGATAGTCAATGGGACAAGGAAACACATGGGAGGTGCTGCAGGACGCATGTTCCCAGCACAAGAAAGGAGGCCAAGATTGTAACTGCATGACTGGGTCCTGGAGAGGGTCTGTCTTCAAGCTGTTACAAAGACAAACGCTGCTCCTCACCCGGCCGTCAAACTGTTATAAATATTGGTTTGTCAAAAGACCTTCAATGCTGAAGCTTTAAAAAGAAGTTATAGCAGATAAATGAATCACAGGAAAGAGGCTCAAACAGCTCATTAATGTAACTTTAAAAGGAGAAAAAAAATATAAGCTCAGAGAATGTAATGCCGATTTAGGAATTGAAAGCTCTAGTCAAGCTCAAGTTGAGATGAAATAAAAAATGAAATACAAGTCATAGCTCCTAGACAGATGCTCTATTAGGGGACGCACACCACACACAGGAGGTCTCATTACTAATACAACTTGTCTCTCTCCACTCAGAAATGTTTGGGATCAGAAATATACATTTCTGCTTTTCTAGCTGAACACCAAGAATCTGAAAATATAAAATCTACAATGCTCGAAAACCTGAGAGTCAGAGAGTATCAGGTGAGTACTCAAGTTTCAGATGTCACAGCCTTTTGGATTAGAAGTGCTCGACCTGCACTTGTGCAGTAGGAGCAGGAGGTCCCAAAATACAGGGAGTCCAGAACTGATGTTACATATTATTTAAATTCGAAGTCATCCTTTTTAATTTTAATTACACTTTCTTTTTCTCAGCTGTCTGACATGGGTGCTGGAACCAAACACAGACCCTTCCTAAGAGAAGTACACGCTTTTAACCACTGTGCCAGCTCTCTGGCTTCTAGATTCTTTTTTTTTTTTTTTTTTTAATAGAAATGGTTTATTAAAAAAAATAACAGGTGTGTGTGTATGTATATATGAAGGGGACATATGTGCATATAAACTCTAGATTCTTGATACTTGGTTTCACTAAGAAAACAAGTTCTGAAACACTTATTAACAACACAAAGCAAGAAGCCAAATCGTAAGAGTTGTGTCTATGGTCACTCACAGACCAACTAAAGACCCAGGTGAACAGAGTCATCAAGCAACTCTAAAAGGCACCGGTGCTGACAGAGCTAGCTCTGCTCTGCCACGAGCCTTCGTGTACCTGGCTAACTGGTTTAACCTCAGCGAACATCAACTTCTAACTATGAACAATAGGGAATGCCTCCTCTCAGGCCTCATGCAGCTCTAAGAGACCCCTGCCAACTACACAGGCCTGAGGGACAGATGAGTCCAAACGAACGAATGGTGCAGTTACATGGAAATAGTCTCTATTTCTGAATAGAATATATTATATTCCTATATAATTATTCTCTCTTCAGTTTTAGTAGTCCATTGGAAAATTTTCAGTAGTAATGAGAATAAAATATTCAGAAGAATCAAGTGGATTTTGGGAAGCAGGGCTGCACACATCCATTTTTCACGATTAAAAACTGGCTAGAACCCCATGGAAGGATCATCCACTACATCTAAGGGAAACAGTCTGGGCATCTCTGGAGAAGGATGACACTATGAAGGCACAAGCACACACAGCAAGGCCAGGTCCTCAACAGGTGGCTTGACTCTCAAGGAGAGTGACTGTTACTACCCAGCATGCTACAACATGGCCTCCGGGTCACACGGACTCTATATAGTAACCTTTCCAGAAGTTCTAGTTTTATTAATGTCGCTTGTTCTCTGAATGAGTATTTTAAAACCAAGTCTGTACAAAGCAAAGGAAGTGAACTGTAGCCCACCCTGCTAGCTGAGAAGCTGGATGGAAGTGCACTGACAGTGAACTCAGAGTACATGGGTAAGAGAAGACAGCCCAGAGCTCTCAAGACACTGCCCAGCCTGCCACACTCAATAGCCTACTGAGCTACAAGGGGAATGGTATAGTTTCTGGTTGGGACAGTTTTTAACATGTTCCCCCCACACCGCCCCCACAATAACAACATACTTAAAAAACTGAAAACCGAATTCCTGGTAGTATACTCGCTAGAATTTGTTTAAAGACAGAGAGAGCTGTGTACACAGCTCAGAGTAAGAAGTTGTGCAAAAAGGAGGAGATAAAAGATTAAAAACAAAGCAAAGCAACCTTAATTCCTGTCTCAGAAAGGGGATAGGAATTCACTTTACTTACTTAAGCCTCCTTGTACAATTTAAAGTATAAAAACTGGAACAGAGCAGAGAGATGTGTAAGGAATAAATAAAATGAGCTGTTTTATACATTGATGAGAACAGAGAGAAAAAAAAAAATCTCCCTAGTGTGAAACTGCAAAGCGTGAAAACCTCTCCAGTGCAAGCAACACTTGACCTTGTTCCCATACAACTAGGCATGATGGAAACAGGAAATGAGAAGAACATACCGACTTCCAACAGCAGAGACTGACGCCACCGTGAGCTGTTATGTAGGCCTAAGCCATGTCTCCTAGTGCTACCACCATGAAGATGTTATTTGGAAAAACAATGTACTTTTAAAATTGAGTAATCGTGTACAGATTTCATCATTCTCGTGAATAGAATAATTAAGGTGACAATTTTTTTTCTTTTGAGACAGGGTTTCTCTATGTAGCCCAGGCTATCCTGGAACTCGCTCTGTGACCAGGCTGGCCTTGAATCCAGAGATCTTCCTGACTCTGCCTTCTAAGTGCTGGGATTAAAGGCGTGTGTACACCACTGATGGCTGGCTTAAATGATGAAAATTTTAAGGGAATTTGTACTAAACTTATTGGGAGGGAAAGTTTAGAAACATGTAATAGTAAAATAACAAAGTTCCTTTGGCTTTAACCTATGTCTCTATCTACCCCAAAGAAATGTACTTCACAGTGAGCATGGTGGCCCAGGCTTGGAGGCAGAGGCTAGCCTGGTCTTCACAGTCAGTTCCAGGCTAGCCAAAGATGAGTGAGAGCCTATCTTAAACAACCAAAAGAGAAAAAGAAGTGCATTTCCCACATACTTGGCGTAGGGTATCAACAGTGGGTCTATAACACATGAAGTTCTCCTTTTTACAATATGTTTATGCCTTGCTTGATTTTATTTTCTATATACTTTCATAAGC
Source organism: Mus caroli (assembly GCF_978045245.1). Lineage (NCBI taxonomy): Eukaryota > Metazoa > Chordata > Mammalia > Rodentia > Muridae > Mus > Mus caroli. Next base: position 26,628,282 of record NW_028227272.1, on the reverse strand, counting down.
CAGCAGATTACATATTGTGATTATATTTGCATTCCCTCCACTAGGTTCCTTTTTTATCATCTTAGAATTGGAGAGAATACACAGAAACCTAAAATTTGAAAAAGTAGGGCTGAAGAAGAGGTGGCTTTGAGGTTAAGAGCACAGGCTGCCCTTCCAGAGGGTCTGGGTTTAGTTCCTTGCTCCCTCGTGGCAGTTTACAGTGATCTATAACGCCAGGTGCAGGGATCCAGGGCCCACTTTGGTCTCCTCAGCCATGAGGCATGAATACATACATGAGGCACTTACATATATGCATACAAAATAAAATAATCTTTAAAGAAAAATTTGGAAAGCTTTCACCCCACCTTTAGCTTTATTATTTCATCCTAATAATGCTCACCAAGGAAATGATAAGCATTATTAGAAGAGAAAAAAAATTGTAGTTTTAAGTATGTATCCTGGATTCCACACTAGCACACAAATAGAACGTATTTCACAGCAGTGGTCCTCAGCTTGTGGGTTGCAACCGCTGTGCCAAACCTCTATCTCCAAAAATATTTACATTATAATTCATAACATTAGCAAAATTACAGTTATGAAGTAGCAACAAAATTAAATTTATGATTGGGGGTTACTGCAACATGAAGAACCATATTAAAGGGTCCCGACATCAGGATGGGCGAGAAGCACTGCTTTAAAGCGATAAAGTGCATTGGTTGGGGTTACATGCACCTTTAATCCTATCTCTCGGGGTTAGGAGACAGAGGCAGGCGGGTTTCTTTGACTTTAAGACCAACCTGCTCTAAACTGAGATCCAAGCCAGTCAAAGCTACACAGTAAGACCCTGTCTGAAAATAAAACAAACAAAAATTCCCACTACAAATCCAATTCATGGATTATTGACAATGACATTGCTTTTACTTTCATTTATAACCATAATCTCCTTTATAAGAATAACTTACAAATTACCATTTATAAATGTTTAATCATCTAAAACTGCATTTAAAGCAATAAAAAGGTATGGCTAATAAAGTGTTGACTATAGTAGCACACATAATATAATGTAAATATCCCTCTAATCTTACACCAGGTATTTCTGTGAGTTTAAGAAGTAGACTTGCTCCATGCAGCTCTGCCGGCTCAGTTTGAACCTGCATTTCCTCCTGAACACTAGGAGAGCACACTATGGAGGCCTCGCTCGCTCGCTCAGCACAGGCACTCTGTGAGTAAGGAACTCTCACACGGAGGCTTCGCTCTAAGGATGACTCTTCTTCGTGTCAGCTTTGTCCTTTTCTGCCTATAACACAAGAGCAGGGCCCACCTCATGCGTGCAGACTCAAGGTGAAAAGAATTCTTTGTTTTCTCAGTTGCTGTCCCTTTCTCCTGAGTATGAAAGATACCTTCACAATGGCAGAACGTACAAAAGAACTTTTATCCCAAAAAGATGCCTGAAAGAGTTACAGTTATAAAACAGAAATGTTTACTCTGTCGTCAAAAGAACCAATCTTTCCTTTTTACAAACATATATATCTAGAAATAACCATTTCACAACATTTGAATGCCAAAGAAAATGTGTTCCAATAAACTTAAATTCTTAATGTTGAAAATTATTAAGCTTTTTTTTTTCTTTCCTGTGGTGAATTGGATGGACTAGCAATTAGGGAATCATTGGGGACCCATAAATCAGTGGTTTGCAGACTGTGAAAGGCAGACCACAAGAAGTTAGTAAGGGAGTGGCTGGTACCAGCGTGAATACACAAGTGCGAGCTGCTCAAGGGATGGAACACGAGCCTCTGGCGAGACAGAAGAACGGCCTCCAGTATCTCTAGTCGCTCTCTTTGAAGTCCAGAGAAAGGCTAATGAAAGTCAGTATTAAAACAGAGATCGAGCATTCACTGACCATGTGTGAAATATAACACCAGGCCTAATAAATTCATAAATGAACCAAATCATCTTGCTAGGGTGGGTCAATCATAATAGACATGATTGTATTTTCTCTGGTTATTTTGGCTGATTTACAGTTATGTAGTGGGAAGGCAGCATTCTTTCTGTTCAATTACACAACCATGGCAGTAGCTAAGTATGCTTTTAATCACTGAGGGAAGGCAAGTAAGCAGGTAGGAGGAAAAATATTGGTTTAGGTGACACGGTAATGACCTAGAAGGCGTAAGAAAAAGAGGGACACAGCCTTCTGTGCCAGAAGCCAGGAAAGGTGAAACAGTATTGGAGCCAAAGAAACAGCAAGAGGGCTGAGAGAGAAGTGAGCCTGGGCGATCGCAGCCCCGACTACTCATGCCTTCTGCCCTACTACTCTGTCCCTTGCTTCCCTTCTTTTTATTTATGCATATGTGGAAGTGCCTGCATGTCTGTGTGTGCACCATTTGTGTGTCTGGGGCCAGAAGAGAGTGCTGGAGCTCAAGTTCCAGCAGTTGGGAGCTGCCTGATCTGGGTGCTTGGAACTAAACCTGGGTCCTTTGCGAGAGCAATCAAGAGTCATCTCTCTAGTTCCCTCCTTTCTTTAACCCCTCTGGACCTAGGTACTAAAACTCAATGCCACTCCTTTCTTTAAATTTTGTTAAAACTGATTGCTTTTGTTAAATCTAACAAAATTGACTTGCTACCACATTTGGAATTCAAAGGACTTAAGAAATTTGTGACCATCACATACGACTTTCAGAAAAAGTCATTTGGCTATGCTGTCCCAGTTAATGAAGAGAAAACTGCCTTGCTGTGAATAGAAGAGTGCTGCAGGATCTGCTGGGGTGGGGAGGTGGTGAGCGGCAGGAATCCCAGGGTATTTTCATGCACGTTAGGCTCCATTGAGAATAGGTAAGTGTTGTGGGGTGGTTCAATCCCCATGCTCCAGGCCCACTGATCTCATCTGAGACAGTAGCAGGGGCCAGAGAAGAGGAGAAATACAAAGTAGTCAACAGAAATTAAATCCCAGACTCGAATGACATTCTTCCTCTCTGAACACAGTAAAATAAAAACACTCCAGCTAACTATGTTTCTGTTAGCTACGTCCTACCTGCTTTTAAATTTAGATTTAAAGTGGCATGAAGAAATTCTTACAACTATCCTATCAACTAGGACGGTGTTTGGGTCACTGAAAGCATCTTCGTAGACTTTGTAGGAGGCTTTGCTAGGTTTCTAACCGTGGCCTTGCAAATGCAGTACTCATCTGTTGCTTCCCGTGTGTCACCGCCATTTTAAAATGAACAAATGCATCTGTTTTCTGACATCCAATAATATTAACCATGGTGAGCAGAGTTCTCATAGTAAGCATGACTCCTGTGGCTGAATATCTGGTAACTCAGAGGAAAAAACCCCTTCATATCTGTAGTCTCTAGAGCCAAGTTTTATAGTCACAAGTGAGTGTCACACAGCCAAAGATACAAAGGTTGTATCTTTGCTTCTTTTCTAATTATCACGAGAAAGCACAGGATGGCGGATAAGAGGAGGCTGGGAACGTGAAGAAACACAAAGAGGAGCCCGAACAGCATTGTATGTGCTCAAGAGAAACAAACTCTAAGTTTCCAGCAACAATTGCTTGCTGTCTGGGAGATGCTCAGGCATCAAACAATAAAGAACAGTCAACAGAGGCAAGAGGCTTCGCACGCTGCTGCTCTTCTGCTCTTTAATCCCTCTGAGCTCTGGTAAAAAGGCCAGCTGTTGCCACCTCGTGTAGAGTAGAGGCAGTCAGCAGAGCAGATTAACTGGGGGTGGGGAAAGGGGATATTGCAAAATTCTAAATTAGCAGCCACTTTGATTTCACTGCTTTTTAACACGAACACTATACAACTATACCATTACAATAAGTCTGCACAGCTAGAGTTTATTATTGTTTTTATATTTCATATATTTTATGTTCATATTTGTAAATATGAAGAAATATACAGAAACTTGGTAGAGAACATTTCAACACTCTTAATCCTGCTCAACAAAACCCCAAAAGTTAGAATGACAGCCAGTTAAAATAGAAAGGGTTGGTGTATTTAATTGCTGGACTTTAGGACTCAGGTATGAACACAACATACTGAAGGCGAGCTCTTTACTTTGGGGCCTGGGGCTGTGGTTCAGCTGGGAGAGTTTGCTGAACATAGGTAAAGCCCTGATGGATTGGGCCTGGAACCCTGTTCCAAGCACTTAGTAGGTGGGAGCAAGTTGAGCATGAAGTTCAAGGTCTTAGATACACAGAGAGCTTGAGACCAGCAAGGGGAGAAACATCCAGGTTTTGGGCACCTCTGATTATAGTGGGACCTGGCAGTCTGGAGAAAGTTTACCGGTCAAATAAAGACAGGCTTCCTTCAGTTCATCTATTGACTTCATATGCATGACTTCACCATGCATATGGTGTTTCTTTAGATGTTTCACAGACTGAAAGGCTCAGTTCCAAAGCTCCTTCTGTGGCGGGAAGGACTAAGGATAAGAAAATCACTGCTGATACCAGGGGATTGTCTCTCTGACATACCACTATGTACACATCCCAACACAAAGGGTAATTGTATACAATTATACTTTCCAATGCCTTGAGTCTTGTCCTCTAATAAATTAAAAAAAAAATCATCAGATACTATGTGTTTCTAAGTCTCCGTTTTTTTTTTTAAAAGATTTATTTATTTATTACATGTAAATACACTGTAGCTGTCTTCAGACACTCCAGAAGAGGGCGCCAGATCTCGTTACGGATGGTTGTGAGCCACCATGTGGTTGCTGGGATTTGAACTCTGGACCTTCGGAAGAGCAGTCGGGTGCTCTTACCCACTGAGCCATCTCACCAGCCCCTTAAGTCTCCGTTTTTTATTCTGACAAAAATAACTATCGTTACTCCACGGGGCTGTGGTAGAGACCCTAAGGAGAACATATGGAAAGCAGTCTCCAGGCTCTAGACAAGTACACAAATATCAGCTCACACCATGAACAACTTCATATTTTGCAGAGCTAGAAGCCTGTATTATAAGCAGGAAAAGAATCCTTTCTCAGAACAAGCTGTCTAAATAAATGATTGCAACCATCCCTTTAACTCCTGGCTATCAATGAGTGTGCATATACAAGAAATAAAAGTATAGCTTGAAGCCAGGCAGTGGTGGCACACACCTTTAATCTTAGCACTCTGAAGGTAGAGGTAGGTGGATCTCTGAACTACAGGACAGCCAGCGTTGTTCCAAAACAACAACAAAATATAACTTGGGTCTCAGTGGATACAAGTTAAGAAAAGCATCTCACCATGCACTGAGGAGACTTAACCAGTGTTACTAGTGCGCAGGGATTAAATTTGCAAAGTGGGGAAAACAGAACAGATCTCAGAAATGTTAGCACTCTTTTAATATGGTGACAATAATAAAATCAAACATTGTAGAAAGGACAACTTTTGCCACCTGGAAGAAAGTAATTTTTTTTCTTTTTTTTCTTTTTTTCTTTTTCCAGTTTTTTATTAGGTATTTTCTTCATTCACATTTCAAATGCTACCCCCGAAGCCCCCTATACCCTCGCCCCACCCTGCTGCCCTATCCACCCACTCCCACTTCTTGGCCCTGGTGTTCCCCTGTACTGGGGCATATAAAGTTTGCAAGACCAAGGGGCCTCTCTTCCTAATGGTGGCCGACTAGGCCAAGAAAGTAATTTTAATAGAACTTTATTTTGATAGGCACACTACTAAAAATTTCATAGGTAGGGGCTGGAGAGTTGTTGGCTCAGTGGTTAAGAGTACTGACTGCTCTTCCAGAGGTCTTGAGTTCCAATGCCAGCAACCACATGGTGGCTCACAACCATCTATAATAGGATCCAATGCTCTCTTCTGGCATGTACACTAACATACATGAAATACATAAATCTTAAAAAAAATTTACATGCAATCCAAATAGCGATCTTCACAGCTGGTTCTCCATTTAGACAGTAGAATCTGTTGAGCTTACTCTTATTACAGAATCAAGATTCTCATAAAAGCCACACAGGCTGTTTATACGCTGTGGGAGGAAACTGTAGCTAGAACTGAAGCAGGTGGATGAGTTCAAGTGTCACCATGAGGTGCTCTGTCTTTGGACATCTTCACAGAGGATGCCCGTGAATCCCATTTTCTGTTTTCACATGACACGATCTTGTATTAGCTAGAAACATAAACTTTTTTCTTTTCCTGTTTCATCATAAAACAAGCGAAACCACCTGGCTACAGAAAAGCTGTAACAACACTACAAAAACATCACCTCTCTAGAAACGTTTACCGTGATTAGGCTTCATCATATCTAAATGTTGATGTGTACAGCTGGAAGCAACCTGTATTTTCTTAAGTAAATCACAACTGAACAATCATGCCTTTGAAACCAACACAGATACAGCACTTCCAAGGGATACAGACTGCATCTCTCACTGGCTGTGTTCAATCTGGACTACTGTTTCAGTCTTGCCTTGTCTTTGATGTATCCGATGCCCTCAGGTCAGCTATTCTGTAGACAATATTTACCCGTGGTTTTTCTGATATACCGCCACATCTAAAGTCATATATCTTTAGTAAAAACGCCAATCTATAAGGTGGCATAGGACTGTGACTTGACCACATGAATCAGGTGGTGACTGCTCAGATTTTTCCATGATATAGTTACCTTTTAAATAACAGGTATTTTCTTTTAAAACAATCTTAATAATAGGTCTTTTCTGTTGAGAATATTAAGGGTAGTAAGATAAACATTCTATTCTTTACCACCAATTTCATCCTTCCTCCCATATAATTCCTAATAGGAGGATTTGTGTTTCATTCAATAAGCTACACTATGTCACTGTCTCAGTTACCTGAGGTCTGCCCAGTTGCAGTGTCAAACAGTGCCTGTGTTGTGTGATATCGACACATCACATGTCAAATACATCCTTATTTCTTACTCTAAAGACTTCTAGGCTTATCCTGTCCTTCCCATGCTCCAGCTATGAACATCAATGAGTGTCCAAGAGTCTTGACTTCTGTCAGCAAGCTTCCTGACAAAGACGTGGGCTTTATTCCCATTCCTTTGTTCTTCCTAACTGTATCTTGTTGTTTTTCTTTGGTAGAGATGACACACTACTTATAACTGCACTTTAATGAACAATTAGTTGGTAAATATCCAAAGCGATGAATGACTGAAAGCCAGGTAAATTAATGACTGGCAAAACATGAATGTTACCAACGTTTTAGTAAACTCTACACGACACCATTATTCACAATTCTGAACTTATACTTAAATCTCTCTACTGCATAGTATAAATCCCTATACTATATCCCAAATGAGTCTGTAATACTAGATACCTTGTTCCCTACCATACAGCCGTGACTAATAAAGCTAGAGAGCAGGCTGGCTGGAAGCATCCCTGACTCTATTCCCAATCTTCAGCCCTGAGAGAAGCAGTATGGAGAGGGGCGCTCAGGACTTTAAAGCACGGGCAGTCATGGCTCATCTCCGCTACTGTGACCGATGACGCTGAGTCATGGGTTGAACCCCTGCTTTTAAGGACATTATTTGGAACATTAACACCATAACTCTATTTGCACAAAAGTCACAAATCACTTCAAGGGGGTCTTATGACTGCCTATTTAGGAAAATCTCCAGAACCTGGAACTTGGCTTGGCAGAGCACATACATATCTGAGTTAGTAATATACTTTCTTTAAATAATCAAATTACAACTGGAAAGTAATGAGAGTGTGCAGGCTCTATTATAAGACACAAAAAAGCACATTATTTTTCGGTCACTTAAAAATATAGAAGCTGGTAAAATTCATTGAATTAATTCAGCCTGATAGCTATATCCTAAGGGACACAGAAATTATCTACACTAAGCATGGAATTGTAAGCCAGGAACTTCCAAGTGCTTGCTGAATGGCCTTCCTATGGATCGCCACAGCAGGCATCCTACCAGTACCAAAGCTTCGTGGGGCTTGAGGATTCCCTATGTAAGATACAACAGACAGAGAGTGGACCAGGCTTGCAGACAGGGCTTCTGTAGTGCACAAACTTAACTATACTTCCAAAGAGGCAGGAAACAGTCAAATATGAAAGAAATGAAATTAGTAAGATGAGATATATACATTAAAAAAAGAAAGGAAGAAACAATAAAGCAAGAGTGCCAAGAGAAAGCAATGGGAGCTCAGATAACCGGGAAGAGAAAGCCAGGATGAGGCGGTGCAGGTGGAAAAGGGCGAGCAGGGCTGAGGCACAGGCAACACCAGGGAAACCTGCCTGGCTCTTCTGGATATGTTTGTGACTGACTACAGAACTATAAACTCAGCTTAAAAACTGCTCCCAACCTTGAAATCCTTCTTCCTACTCAGTGTTTATTTTCTTTCTTATCAGAAAGCATATACATTTAAGTATACTCTGCAATGAAAAAGTTTCATAAGCTCAAAGAAGGGACACTTATAATTAGCTAGACTCAGAAGTGCTGACTACCAAGAGTTACATAATAATGTTAATGCGTCTCTGATCACCTTGGGCTCTCAAAGATCCAAGCAAGCATCCATGCTAGTAAGTTACCAGCATCTAAGAACCAAACATGCTTCCAACAAGCAAGGTTGTGGGTGGGATGCTATAGGCCAAAAGCCCAAGCAGAGCTAGCAGGGTGATGGCAGCCTGGTCCTACGATGCACATCTGTGTGGGATAAGCTGATGTAGGGTGTTGGAGTGCAAGCAGGATGAAGAGAGAGTTTCCAGGAAAGCCTAGTCTGGCTTCAGAGGAGAGGATCCCCAGGAGGTGGGTAAGGGGAAGAATATGGTTTCCCATGAGATGCAGAGACCCCTGACACAAAGGTCAGATCATGAACTCGGGGAAAGGAGTTTCTAAAGATCAGCCTCTGGCAGGATGCCACAGCGTGTGAAGAGGACACGGCGCAGAGCGAGGGAGGCACTGTGGTGGTGGTCTGGTGTAAGACAGCTAAGACTCCAAGCTGGATGAGAAGAACATTTGTGCACTGGGGGCAGCAGCAAAGTTTGGTTATACATTTAGAGGACTGAGCAAAATATAACTGTGCTAAGGATTCTGGAAGTCAGTTCCATGCTGTTAGAATTACAAGTATGGAAAAGAGCAAAGTCAGGAACAAACCAGCAGAACTGGATACAACCTGGAACAGTGAACATCTACTTAAGTCTTCAATAGATACAGAAAATTAGGAGTAGGTATGCATGTACACACACACAAACATACACACACACACACACACACTTTCTACTGAGAAGAACCAAGAACTCATATTCACTAACAACAAGTATATCTAGTTCTTAGACCTTGAATTCTAAATGCCATTCTAAAACAAAAACAGTAAGGAAGTAAGGAAGTAAGTAGTTAAGTAAGTTTTGTTGGGGAATGAGCTGGAACATCGTGTGATGTGGTAGGATAACACCTACCACTAAGAGATGAAGGAGGTCTAAGGATTAGCTACAGTGACACTCTGATTTTGCCAGTTGCTAGGAGAAAAATCTTTATTTCTAGGAAACACACATTCAAGTATTTGGAAGTGATAAGATTTTAGGTCAATATCTTATTTTAACAATGCAGAACAAAACCAGCTCTTCCTAGGTAGCTATAAGTTTTCTTTAAGCTTGCGATTAAATGGGAGACATGAGAATGTGGATGGGGTCCAGGAAGACGGGGTAGGAGAAAATACTTACTGAGATCTTCTGCCAGCTGAACTCGTTTGCCAGTGAGCAATTTAACCTTCTTCTCACTGTCTTCTGCAAAATCTTCTAATACCTCTTTAACGTTTTTCTCTAGTCGCCTAACTGTTCACAGTAAATAAAAACCCAGAAGAGCAGTGTCATGAATTGAATGAAAACTAAGCATCCCATGTTAGTTATTCCCTTGAATTTACACTTCCCATTCTCTAGTACATTTATCAGCATCAATCTTACCCACAGTCTGAGGATTCTCAAGCCACAACAGACAGACATACAAACCTCAAAAACACCAAGTAATGCTCAGGACGCCCGTCTTTTTATTTTAACTTTAATGGAAGTAGATTTGTAGCATCTTTTATCCCTATAATTTTCTAATTGTAATTTTATTTTTAACTAATATTTCAAAGCAAGTTATGATTCTAAGGTTTTTCTAATCAATCTGTTTTTTAGGAGTTTCTTACCTTCAGTGTTTGTAAGCTGTTGCCTTAATGTATTGGCAGTGATAGCGAGCATGCGCTGTATTCGCCAAAACAGGACCACGTCATTGCATTCCAGCTGCAGTGGTAAGCCGTTAAGAAGATCAGATGAAAATGTAAAAACAAAGCCTGTATTAATTACGTAGAACATATTTCCTAAGGTTTAGTAAAAATATCAGTGCTTATCTAACACACATATGCACACATACACATACATACATACACACATATACATACATACACACACACACACACACACACACACACACACACACACACACTATTTTTTTTTTTTGAGCTGAAATAAACCCAGAAAAGCACTTAGAAGCTTCAGTTTAGTAACAACATAGATTAGCAGAGAAGAGCTTTTCAAGGGCTATTTTAAAACATTTTCCCTTTATGAGAAAATGTCAAAAGACATAAGTCTGCTGCCACCTAGGGGTTACTTTAAATGGTATGAGATCTATGCCCATTACAAGAACTTGGAGTTCTTTTAGAGAAAGCAAGATTTCAGTGATGTGAGAAAATAATTATGACACAAAAAAGTGCATCGTAAAGTAGTATTACTATATAGTCTCCAGGGCACATGCCAATGGCTATGCTATACACACATCCTCCTCTTATATATAAACACAAAACTGTTTCCAGCCACTCTGGGGTATAAGAGACTGTCTCTCCACATTCTTACAGCTCCTGATGATACGCACGGAAGTCAGTTACTGCTAAACTGGTAAATCTCTAACAAGATAAAACGTTATTCTTTATAAGTTACACACTCTTTTCTTCCAGATGCTCAAGGGTTTAAAATTCATAGAAAACTAAAGTTTACTTTTTACCATCTTTCATCAATTATTATTAAAATTTACTTATTATTATTTTTTTTTTTGTGAAACCTCACCTCAGAATCTATAAAATGCCTCTGGTAGTAGTAAAAACCTCTGCGACAAAGGTTACAATGATTTAGAGCTGTTTTTAAGAAATGTCTTCTATAAACTTGATGCCAAGTATCCTTAATCTAAAATGAGAAAAGAAAAAAACCAATATTATAATAGATGTTGTTGAGCACTAAAAGTTAGTTGTATACAAGATTTACTTTGAAAAGTTAACTGAAGGGCAGATCTCCAAGTTCGAGGCCAACCTGGTTTATACATCGAGTTGCAGGGCAGAGAGAAGTCCTGTCTCAAAAAACAAAACAACAGAAAAGGACTGTTGCCCAGCAGTGTGGTGCACTCCATTAATCCCAGCATGACTGAGGCAAAGGCAGGTGGGTTTGAGGCTAGCCTGGTCCACAAAGAAATGCTGTGTTAAAAAAAGTTACTTGAAAGCAATAGCTTTAAGTCCACTTATATAATTTTTAAAGTCAGGTATTAGATGTATTAGTTTACATGCTTCAAAATCTACAAAGTTCTAAGTTAAGCATGTAGCTACATTCAAACTGTATTCACTGTACAGAGTAGGTTGGTAAGGGACGATCTTTGCCTAGCTAGCAATGGGGAAGCCAAGGCAAGAAGAGTATAAAAGCCTTGTCTAAGGGCAGAGTTAGGACCTGGACGCTGGTCTCAGACTGTGCACACCAGCTGACAACAGTCAGGAAGCAATGCTTTCTATTAAGTTGCACGGTTACCACAACAGTACCTCTGTGGCACTACAGTCCTGTCAGAGCATGTACTGTTTGTAATATCCAGTAACAACAATAATGCTAGTAGGCCAAACAAATACCAATCCCATCCAGGAGATGGTGAAAGTGTGAGTTATTGCAATTGAGTTATCAATTACTCAATTAAAGGGAGCAGTATTAGTAACACAATCCAACTGCTGAGAAGCCACACCCCCTGACATCCCATATTTTTATATTGAACAAAATGTAACTAGAAAACAACCAAACTGAGACGTTGTTTGCAGAAAGTAGCAAGCTATTCCACTCTACTTCCAAGAGAAAACCACCACTGCATTACTAAGTGTCAGGAAACTACAAGTGTCAAAGCACACAGAGCATGAGCATGCCTGCCCTGACTCACATGGGACCCAGGCTGTTCTGCAGATGTGAGTTTTGGGTGGGATGATCTTGTAATATTTACATAGACACTTTGGGGGCAGGATAAAGGTCTAAACACAAAATTCACTTACATATACCTTACACACATAGTCTAACAGTAATGATATGTACTACAGTACCATGTACCTGCATTTTGAATACTGTCACATGAAGAATGTTCTTGTGACATCAGGTGGGGGTGGAACAAGTTTCAGGTTTTGGAGCATTTCTATTTTCCTTTGTTGAAGTAGGGTGGGTGTTCAACTGGCATGGCCTTCCCCTACCCCCACAGGTTTCTCTGTGTAGCCCTGGTTGTCTTAGAATTTGATCTGTAGACCAGGCTGGTCTCAAACTCACCACGCCTAGCTGCATGAACTTTTAATAATGAGAGTTGGGACCACACAGACAAATTAGATCTATATCCAACTAAAAGTCTCACGTTCAATTTATAGATAATGTAACACGTGCAGCAGCTTAAGTACTTAGGTTCTTAGCAGGCTTCTTGTCTTGACCTCAGGCAGAATGTAAAGTAAGTCCAGAGACATACAAGCAGGGGGTCCTTAACAGTAACCACAGTGGCACAGGAGATTTCCAGGCTGCTTTCCTCACTGGATTCATTTTTCTAATTGGGTTTCACATAAACTGTTTTTCTTTTTTTAAAGATTTATTTATTTTTATTTATTTATGTGCACGGGTGTTTTGCTTCTATGTATGCATGTGTATGTGCTACATGCATGCTGGGCCTGCAGAGGCTGTCAGATACACTGGAACTGGAGTTAGGGGAAGTAGTTAGATGATTCCAGGAATCAGACCCAGGTCTTCTGTGAGAACAAGTGTTCTTAACTGCTGGGCCCCCTCTCCAGCCCTTAAGTTAACCTTTAAAAAATTTCAGTCCACTATATTTGCTGTTGCTGGGTGGTGGTGGTGCACACACTCAGGAGGCAGAGACATGAGTTAGATGCCAGCTTGGTCTACAGAGTGAGTTCCAGGGCACCTAGGGGTATTTAGCCAGGGGTACAAAAACAAAAACAAAAACAAACAAACAAAACCAACCCAAAATCCAAAAAACTCTGCAAATAAGCATTATGAAGCTAAGAAAAAGGCTGGCCTAACATGTAGAATTTGTTCTCATAGTTATCATCAGGAATGAGGAAAATGAGATAGGATCCAAAGGTCTTATCCAATTCAATAAAATATTAAAATGCATGTTTCCGCCCTAAATCTACTTGTACCTAATTGAGCTACATTGATTGTAAACATTGTAATTACCTATGTTTCTGGGAATGGTGGCATGCCCCTTTAATCCTGTCACAGAACTTAGGTGAATCTGAGTTTGTGGCCAGCTTGGCCTACATAATGAGTTCTAGGACATCCAAGGCTATATAGTGAGACCTTATCTAAAACAAACAAACAAACAAACAAACAACTCCCCCATTCCCCCAACACACACATGCACACATAAATATCAGTCTATGTGAACAGGCCATACATAGATAAAAGTGAATTGCTGTACTCTAAAACTGTAAAATGGCAAGGTCTGGATGCCTTTCATCCCTTCTGTAGGAACCCTAATTTCTAACTCTGGATTTATGGAGTCCCCCTGTAAAAAGCAAATGGAAGCTAAACTTGCTCTTCTCATAGAATCGAAATGACTATCATTAAGGCAGTAAATGTGCACGTTGAACACAGTAGAACTCAGCACTCAGATCTCCCTGTAACCCATCAGAGGCAGGAATACTGCATTGCAAGGCGCACAGATTCAGAAAGCTGACCTGCATCCCCTTTCTTTCTCTGAGACAGAGCTTGTCTAGAGTCCTACTCCAGTGTCACTCTGTAGCAGAGGATGACCTTTCAGCTCCTGCCTCCAGATCCCAAGGGCTGCACCTGTCACCACATCTGGCTGTCCATGGTACTTCTTGATTTTTGTTTTGGTATTTTTGGAAAAAAAATTTTTTGAGTTGAGGTTTGAACCCAGGGTTTTGTGGTTGCTAGACAAGCAATCTACCTCTAAGCCAAATCACCAACTCTTTGATAGTATTTCTTACCAAGCTTGGATCGACTTCCACTCCTCGAGACTCCAGGTTCTTACGGACTGTGGTAATCTCATCACTTGCGAGGTAAGCTGGATGCTCATCGTTAACCTTCAGCATCTTTTCCAACTCATTCTTGGTTTCGTTGTGAACGCACTTTAACAAGGTAAGAGAAGGCTGTTGAGACAGCTCAAACTTCGTACTTGTGAAAAGAGGCCCGTTTTAATAAATGTATTACTACTGCATCACTACTGTTAATTACAGTAAGATATAAACTAGGAGGCCTATGAGCATAGCCACTGGTCTTATGAATGCTTAGCCCTAGAATCTTACTTGTGGCACAGTGTTTTATTGGTGAAACCAAAGCACTAGGCTCCTTAGGACAGACTTTTATTCTTGACTGTAGAGTATAATTTTTGTGTAAGAAAAGGTGTCTATGTGTGCCCATGTGGGAAAACGCAATATTCTATAAATGCCTGTAAGGACTTAGACTTTGTGAAGTGTTTCTGTTGTAACCAATGAAATATCAAGTGAGTAGTTTGATGCTATTCGAAAGAAGCTCTCCCACTAAAGAAATCATACTTCAAACTATTCCTGAAGTACTCTTCATTCACTTCAGCCTCTTCTTTGCAATGTATTCATCTCAGCAAGGAAGAAAACATACACTCGAGTTTCAAAATAAGACTCTTACTTTGGCCAACTCAGTTTATCTCATTATTTTTCAATCTTTTATTCTGACATGGATGATAAAAGACATGAGCTTCTTACCACTACTTAACATCAATAATCTGTAAGAGAACTCGCCTGGAACTGTATTTTGCAACTGACCAGCTGTGATCGAAAGTTAAGTTTCCCAGGCCATTCACACAGCTCTATTCTGTGCAGTATGCGTGGGAAGCAGGGCCCAAGATTTCACACCTACATTGCTATCATCACTGACCCAATGTTAAAACAACTCTTTCAAAGAACACTTCTTTCTCATTTATCCTGGCTATCTATTCCACTAAGACAGTGAGAATGTTTCACACAGTGGGATTTTCCTACAAAACCAAAGAAAGGTTACATAAAGGCATAAAATAGCATGGAAAACAAACAAAAACCCAACACACATTTATTTTTATATTGTGTGTGTGTGTTTGCCATCTGAGTGTGGGTGCCCACAGGCCAGTAGGCAGCACAGAATTTCTGGAACATGGGTTCTGGGATCTAAACTCCAGAAGAGTGGAAAGGTCTCCTAACCACTGAGATATTATCTCCCAGTCCCATGGGCTTTTCATCTTTAACAAAGGAAAATCTTTTCTTGCTAAGTCTTGTCATTCACGATGGCAGAGGAACTGCACACAGCTATCTAAACTGACCTGGGCTCCCTTCCAGCTCTTCTGAACTATGCTTCCCACTGGATCTCCTAGGTAAGAGGGACACAGGAGCACTCTTCAATTGGGAGTGGAAGGATAGAAAGATTAGGGAAAGAGAACTGGATTTAGTCAGGGTTTAAAGGAAAAAGCAAAACGGATACACAAACCCTTCCCAGGTGATTCTGGTGTCCTTTCTCCTATATGTAAACCGTCAGCCTGAATCTTTCATACGCTGTCCCAAACCCAGGATACGGGTAGGAGTGAAGGCTTATCTAGGAGGGGTTTCCAGATTCCTCTTCTAGGTCTACAGATCCTTTGCAATGGCCTTGAAATAAATTTATTGCTTCTACAGGATTCTGCAGAAATCCACCTATGACTAGAGTTGTCTCATCTCTGTTTGCTTAGAAGTCTATGTACCAATAGTTACTGGGTTGTTCTGGAGGCTCCCTGCCCAATGCTGATGGTATCTGCCATACACCAGGTGTTTCTAATCAGTGTTTCTTCCTGTCTCCAGGCCAGACTGCCATGACTGAGAGCCCTGCAAGCTCTTTTAGACAGACCTTTTCTCAGCCCACCTGTACAGCAGTGAGAATAGACACCTGCTGGCTCAGGGCCAAGTCACTTACTATAGGGAGCCAATGAAACAAGAAGTGGGGACACTGGAAAAGAAGCAGAGCTTCAATCATAGTTTCATTAATTTTATTAAAATGTAAATAAAAACAAAGAAAGAAGGGTATGCTCTTTGGGAGTATTGGATTCTCTTGTCCTCTTAATTTTTCCACATTTTAGCATCTTTTTTTTCTAATTAAGCAGGTTCAGTGAACATAGGAAAAAACAGCAAGTAGACTGGATATCACCTCTTATTACGTTTATTTATTCATTTATGTATATTGATTCTCTATTCTATTTATGCACTTCCCTTTAAGAGCTGAACACCTTTACTCCCAGCTCTCAGAAGGCAGAGGCAGACTGATCTCTAGGAGGCCAGCTTGGTCTACAGAACTAGTTCTAGGACAGCCAGGACTACACAGGGAAACTCTGTCTCAAACAAACAAACAAACAAACAAACAAACAAACAAACATTTTTCTCCAGTTTCCCAATTTTTAAAGTTGTTTATAACTAGCTTTGCCTCTTTGTTCTTCTGAAGTGCTCACTCAACGTTTACTGAAGGATGAGTTCTATCATACTTACTGTCTGAATTTTCATATTTAGTTTGTATGCACATTAACAATAATTACTACAAAAATGTAAAATAGTTTAAATATGCATGCAACAGAAAAATCCACAGATAATATTAGAAAAAATTTGTATTCTTCCTAACCACAACTGTCACATATCCTTTGACTCTGTTTAATGTTTTTGTTTACAACTGCTCTTCATTTCAAAAGGTTTTATTTATTCTACCTTGTGTATATGTGTTTTGTTTGCATGTACATAATATGTGCACCATGTGAATATCTGGTGTCCTCAGAGGCCAGAAGAGGAAGTCGGTTCCCTTGAACTAGCGTTACAGGTTGGGTGTGAGCTGTACCTTGGGTGCTGGGAACTGACTTAACCCATGTTGTCCGTAAGACAGCAAGTGCTTTAACTACTGAGTCATCTCTCTAGCCTAACTAGTCTTTTTTGAACCTCAATTAGGGCCCTGAAATGAACAAAGCTGTCAACACAAAGGAAGTGCATTTTCTCTTTTTTAATCTTTTAATAAAACAGATTAACTGTATTTTAGAAAGGCTAATGTAACTAAAATTCTAAAGAATTTGGTAGAGCCATTAGAAGATTGTGTACACATGTAACATGTGTGGTCCTGGTGTATGTATGAGTGATGTACATGTACACATGTGTGGCTGCTGTGGGCACATGCAGAGATCAGAGGAAGACATTAGGTGCCCTGTGCTGTTATTTGTCACCGTATTCCCTTAGGCAGGCTTTCCCAGGGAATCTGGAGCTAGGCTGGCAGCCAGTGGTCCCAGAGAGTCTCCTGTCTCCACCGCAGAGCCTTGTGGTCTTGGGCATTCATGCAGTGTGTCAGTCTTTTGGGGTAGCCTGCATCTCAGTAAGAGGCTGAAGCAGAACTTCTGTGTGTTTAAGGCCAGCTGGGTCTACAGAAAACCACAGCACCAAACCATATAAACCATGAGCAAAATGTCAGCACAAGACCACAGGCATTTGTGTTCCTACCTGCTCTTGGGTCCGATTCTTCCAGTACATCCACCTCTTTTTCCAGTCTGGCCCAATCATGTTTTCAATAGCATTTTCAGCTATAAGAAAGATAAAAATTAATTCAGTAGGAATTTTATTGCTTACCAAGGCTATGAATTATAATTAACAATGTTCACAAGTTATTAATAAATGTTGCATTAAAATGAAATTAATTAAAATAAGGAAATAATTTATATGATTATTCTGGCATTAGTATGGCAAAAGTATGACAACTGTGTGGTTAAAAATCTATGAGAAGTTCAATTGTGTACAGAATTCCTTTGAGTGGGAATACATATAAATATCTGGTGTCTAACTTAATTAAACTGACAAAAAAAAAATCCCACAAATAAATATTCAACTGTATTCAGGAAAAAGACTTTGAAATGTTAATTACATAATAAAAATTAACTGTGTATCTGTATATATGATATATGTGAGAATTTGGACGTGCACACACCTCAGTGTATGAGTGGAGGTCAGAGGACAGCTTTTGGGAGTCTGTTCTGTTCTCACTGTGGGCTCCGGGAGCCAACCTAGATGATTGGGCTTTCGTGGCAAATGGTTTGCCCACTGAGGACCTTGCTGGCCCCCTGACTGTGTTTAACAGTGCTTACAACTCGAGAGCTCCCATCCCTACTTACTATCCTTGAGACGACCTTGAAGTGCCTCTTCCATGAAGTAAATGGCTGCATCCCACTGTTGCTTATCTGATATGGACCGGTCTTCCAAAGCATTGTGCTGAATGACCCTCTGAAACGGTTAGGGCAGAAAACGAATTTATGTCCCACATGTCAGTAATTCATAAATATCAAACATAACAAATAACCGCTTAACAGTAGGTTACTCCCACAGAAAAGCAGCAGCTCCTTTTATTTGGCTGCATCTGTCAGTTTTTTATCAGACGAATAAAGTGGAGTCTCTTGTGGCTAAAATTAAAGGCTGAGAAGCACCATGTTGGACTATGTAAGTTAGACAGAGCTGTATACCAAGCTATCCTCAGCAAAGTCATTCCACTTGTGCCGCTTGATACTCTCCTCCTTCACAGCCTCCTTAAGTTTGTCGAATATGTCATCGTGTTCCTTTCCTTTGGGTTCTGTCATGAAGCGGGAAAATTCCTCTTGTAGAGTCTCCCAGGCAACCTAGATATAAAAGAAATAGTTGGATTTATATAGCTTACTCTTAGTAAATATGAAACAAGAAAAACTACCATAAAATCACGAAGCTATGATCAGGAAATGCTTGTTCACTGATAAATGCATGCACACTAAAAAAAAGCAGCACGGCTGGGCGCAGTGGCACCTTTAGTCCTATCACTCTGGCGGCAGACAGAGGCAGGTGATCTCTGAGTTCAAGGCCAGCCTGGTCTACAGAGTGAGTTCCAGGACAGGTGAGGTAACACATAGAGGCACTATTTAAAAATGCTGCCAATTTAAAAAACAGATTTCATAAACACATCTGTACTTCCAGTGCTTGCGAACAACCTGGAAATGATCAAGTCATTACTTGCACAGGACGCCACTCACTGAGCCGAGCAGGGTTGCCTCCTCTAGGTGACCCCTACACCCTGAGTCTGCCAACACATTTACTTCACTTATTTTTAACCAATAACACATCTGAGCCTGCCTGCTGCTTCTACACAACTCCAAGTTGAAGTGATTACTCACTGAGCCCGTCATCTTTACATTTGTGCCTATAAGCAAAGATTCCTACCAAGGCTTCAAGCACTACAAGGTATTTATAAGCTTTGTTGTTTGGCTAACTTTTATTCATCTCAACTGTGAAAGGAAGACCACAGGGCAAAAGTAATTACAAACTGAATGGACATCTAGATGGTGGGGTATGGAGTTTAGTTTTGTTTGCTGTACACCTGAGGCAAAGCCTCCCCAGAGTTAGGGTTACAGGCACGCACCACCATACCCTGTGAAAGATGGGAATGAACATATAGCTTCGTATCCTCAGCAGCTCCACTCCTTCCCTCAGCATAAAGCCCAGGGCAGAAAGTAGAAAGACAGAGTTACCAGTGCCATGATGACGATGACTAGTTTCACCATTGCAAGTTTGGGACATTTGCAAATGTCCCATCTCAGGACACACCCAGAACACTGTGAAGAGGCAGTAGCTCCCCAGTTATTTTCATGGAAAGTCAAGAAATGACCAGAGTTCAGAACATGCAACACAGGCAGAGGCTGCAAGGGCTGCTGGGAGCAGACACACACACACATACACACACACACACACACACACACACACACACACATACACACACACACACACACACACACACACACACACACACACACACACACAGCCATTATAGAGGCCCAGGAAGGCAAGAACAGTGCTGAAGAAATCAGCCTGGACAGGACAGCCTATGCCATTTCCAAGGCAGGTATGAAAGATAAAATCACTAAATCACTTTTAGTATTGACCACAAGGTTTTTGTTTGTTTGTTTGTTTTTTTGAGACAGGGTTTCTCTGTGTAGCCCTGGCTGTCCTGGAACTCCCTCTGTAGACCAGGCTGGCCTCAAACTCAGAAATCCACCTGCCTCCGCCTCCCAAGTGCTGGGATTAAAGGTGTGAGCCACCACTGCCCAGCTGACCACAAGTTTTTGAGCAACTCTTCTGAGTCCAGGACAAACTGGTTCTCAGCTGGAATGGGAGGCTGGACAAACGTTGATAACGTAGATAATCCTGAGTGGTTCCTCTGAGTGGGCAGGTGTTACTGAGTATTTTACATATTAACTCATCTAATTCTGATCAACCCTGGCAGGAAGGCTCATTCTCAGATGAAGCTGCAGGAAGGTTAAGCAAGTAGGGCAGCTATCTGTTTTCATGTGGCTGGGCAAAGACACCACGGGACAGAAATGGATTAAGGTGCTTTTATTTTGTAAACAATTCCCAGTCAACACTAGTGAGACCCTAACTTAATGCACAAGTAAGCATTACAGGTCCTGGAGAAAATGTAAAAGCAGTAATATTTAGTCCATTTAAAGAAACTCCTTACAGAAGCTCAATTCAGAGGTCTAAAATATTTCACCTTCAAGGCAGTTTTGCTGGTTGTATTAAATGATATCTGTGGCAGGAGAAGCAAGGCCTTCTGGCATCCTGTTTAGTAAGCTTTCATGTTAGCAGCAACTGAGAACAATGCCAAGTTAGCTCCCGCAGAGAAGCAGGAGCCGAGCACACATGAAGGGTTATGGCTCCAGAGAAAGACAGTGACTGTGAGGGCGGACAGACCCACAAGCCACAGCATCTATGGCCTCCAGACAATGCTTCTTACCCAGTTACATTATATCCTAACCTCGACTGCTTTATTAGGAAGCTGCTTGTCAGTCCACTGTTTAAGCTTGATGTCTACTGTGGTGTTAAATGTTCCGGAATTCATGGTCTGGGCAGCTGGAAGGTAGATGTTCTCAATCACATGTGTTGACACTCGTTCCCACAGGGACTGCTGAAGGATTTCCTCCCTGAGATTGAAAAGAAGTGTCAAGAAAGCCAATATAGCATTAAACGTTTGTAAAAATAGCAGCAGCAATTACCTACACATACTTGAAGGGTTGAAAAATTTGAGATATGTATATATCTATGAATCAGAGAAATCAAGAGATAGTTTCTATCATCTATCTTGAAGGATATTTTGTGTTAAGAGTGATATATTTTTAAATACTACAGGCTTATTAGAAGATAACCAAGGCACGAGTAATTTGTTAATTAAAATACACTTAAAAATTTCCAGTCTTTTTATATATAGTTCATTTGAACGACCTGTAGTCTGTCTTGCTGTTGATACAAGGTTACTCATGGAGCACAGGCTACCTTAGAATTTGTGTTTCTCCTGCTTCTGGTTCCTGTGTGCTGCGATTACAGGCATCTGCTACCATCTAGTCTGTTTGCTTTTAATGCCCTGTCGCAATAAGTTTAAGAATGCCTATATTTAGGCTGGAGAGTTGGCTCAGTGGTTAAGAGCACTGACTGCTCTTCTAGAGGTCCTGAGTTTAATTCCCAGCAACCACATGGTGGCTCACAACCATCTGTAATGGGATCCAATGCCCTCTTCTGGAGTGTCTGAAGACAGCTACAGTGTACTTATATATAATAACTAAAATTTAAAAAAAAAGAAGAAAAAAGAATGCCTATATTTACATAAACATAAATTGAAGATGATAAATTGAAAATGATAGCTTCCCATAGGATTCATATGACAAATTCTTAAAGGGATCAATCTACTACTTAAAAAAGAAATCTAAGTAGGAAGGAATTAAAAAAAACACCACCACATAGTGGGTCTGGAGAGCATGTGCTGTGGTTAAGAGCACTGGGGGCTGTATCAAAGGACAGGAGTTCTAGTTCCAGTATCCACAGGGCAGCTCACAACTGTATGTAACTCCAGTTCTAGAGGCTCAGGGTCCTATTCTGGCCTCTGTGGGCAATAGATACATTCAGGCAAAATGCTCATATACATAAAATTAAAAAAATGTTATTGTGCACAGCTCAGCACATAAACATTACAGAAATCACCAGTTCTGCTCTGGAACGAGAGCTAAAAGCATATACCATTTTTCCTTTATAGAACAATGTTCCCTAGGATGCTATTCTCCATTAGTAATAACCATTACTGACTAGTAATTTTGCGGCAATTTCATGAAATTATGTGTAAATGACTCTATAGAAACCTCAAACCTGTATCTGTTAGGAAAAGCTGAAGGAGAAGATAAGCTGAAGAAAAAGCCAGACTCAATATGAGCCTGGAGTAAGCTGCCGTGTGGACATTCAGTTGATAGTCTCCGGCTGCAGCTGTGCTTTAAGGAGATACTTCACTCTGTGGCCTCCTTCATTGTGAACAGAGGCAGGAAGGCCTACTGCTCTCGTCTATGCTGAGGAAAAGCCATGGAGGAGAAGACGAGCACTCACCAGTGCTTTGGCGTGACCTGGCTCAGACTGATGACCTCATCGAGGATCTCATTTTTAGCTTTTTCAAAGAGTTCATTCTAGGCAACAGAGATAGAAATTAGCACTGTCATCTCATGACACTACATTTGTCCTGTCGTGCCCTTCAGAGATACCCAAAAGGAGGGCACAGATAGGGTGGTCCCCCAATCTCCTTTAGGAATGCCATTACTCAGGTAAGGACCGAGGGGCAGGCCCACTGTCTACCCTTTTCAATTCTCACTGCAGTTTTTAAAAAACATTTCCACATAACAATTACTAAAGAAGCAACACACAAATCAGTAATAGTAAGTTAATGCTGGGCCGTACAACTAATGCTACTTAAAATCAAAGAAAAAGAATATTTAATTCCCATTAAATAGACCATATTTCCAAAGTAAATACCAAGAAAGTAAAAAGCTAATATATGGCTAGAACCAAAAATTAGATTACATAGGCATACATCAATAAGACGACTAAAAAGTTCATGATTTTTTCAGAAAACATTTTAACATGTTTTATATCTTACGATTCCTAACTATTTTAAAATGCTATAATCATTATTATTATAGAAAAGACAACTCTTCCTAAGTAACCAACAATACAATCACAGAATTTAGCTCTCAGGGCAACAAGAGCTCTGAAGGAACAGTGAGTGAAGCACCTACAGGACCCGCCCATTTGGACCATTACCCTGTCGAGCTCTCGCAGGCGCGGGTAGTTATTCTTCCACTCCGTCTCTAGGTTAAAGCGCGTGGCTGTGGAGAAAGCAAGATGCTCAGGCCCGACTGCCCCATCTTCCAGACACAGCGGTTGAAGGCTACTTCTCTATCTTCTGTCTTAGCCAGGTTTCTGAGAGTGTCTGTGCTCCAGCATTCTGAATTTCATTACTACAGTTATCTAAACTCTTTTCCTTACTTGTAGTTTTATCTGCTTCATTTTACAAGTCCCCAGTTGTAGCGCTTTAGTGCAGCTGCTAGGAAAGTGAAGTCTGGCCCTGTGATTGAGGTCATGGGTCTAATGCTTCTGACACTGGTTAGATAAGTTACTCTGCACCTCTGCCTTCTGTCTGTGAAATGGAAATAAAGATAACCCAGACTTGCTGTGATTCTAAGTGGAATGAATAATAAATCCCCAAGGGCAAGTGGGGAGAACCTATTCCCGCTGGATGAAACCACAGAAGCAGACTTGGTGCAGAGGGTGGGTACAGGGAAACAGTCCAATGTAGGGCTTCCCAGAGTCTCCTCTGTCAGGGAGGGTCCAAGTTCTCTACATGCCACTGAGCTTTCTCTCAACACTACTGCAAGCCTGCTGCTTCTGACAGGGAAAGTCAGTTCTTGTACCACAGAGGGTTTGCGTCTCTCCATTTTCAATATATTGTCCAAACGTAAATCAAGTACTTGTAGACTGAGAAAGGAAGTAAAAAAATCTGCTGAATTCAGAAGACTGTCAACTGTCACAGGGCTGGATTTGTAGCCTTGCTTTAAGAAGGCAGCTTACCTTTAAAACTATCAGCCTGTTGTTCAACTGACTCTCGAACCATTTTCCAAAAGCAGTCTGACACAGCAAGGCTGAGATTTCTTGTGGTGACCTGGTGTGCCTTTAGCATGCTTGTCCTACAGGAGACCAGAGCTAAAGTGTGTCAGAATGACAAAGGAACGCTTACCTCACACTAACACTGCCCAGTCAGGCTTTCTGCCGGGAAGAGAATGGGTCTTCTCTGAGCAAGGCAAGCAAGTACTGAGCTCTGAACTGAGGGGCTGAGGGGATGGCTTTTGTCTACGAGACACTGGTCAGTGTGGCGAGTGCACGTGACCAGTGAGCACAGCAGTGGACAGTACAGTACTACAGGCTTGTGGCTTCCCTCCCAGTAAAAAGAGAATCCTGCTATGCTTGCAGGACTACGTGTGCAGGAACGATTCTTCCTTCTGGACTAATCTGAGGCAGGCATGCCTCTCTATTTCCAGACCTCTATGTAGACATTTTCTGTATAATTCAATTGCTCTTTTAGTCCTTCCATTTCGCTTTGTGGTTTAGCATCTTACTTTTCTGTCAGTTGCTTCCAGTATCTATTTGGGAATATCCTGTTGCCACCTCCCATTCCAACTTTTTCTATTATTATAAGAGGAATGTGCACACATCTTTTTTTTATGTGCACACATTAAAAAAAAAATTAATTAAAAAAATCAGTTTCTAGGGAAAACAACATGAGAGGTGTGAGAATTGTCTCTGCTCACATCCACAGAGGCAGTCTACTGTACCATGTGATAAACTGCTTCCAAATCCGACTAAGAGTACTCAAGGACAGTCCCATTAGATATACACCCCCACGTAGATAAATGGCTAACAGTAAGCTAACTGCTATAAGACATGATTGATAAAGCTGAAGTAGTTCAGGGTAACAAGCTCTCATTGTAAAGTCGTTGAATATTGTAATATGACACCTACTTTAGCAGTTTTGAATTCTGAAAAAATTCCTCTTCATACTCTCTTATAGCTTCAATGCTTTCAGAGCTGTTTCCTAGGAAAGATTTTCATCAAGAAAATTAATCTTTATTATCTGAAACAACAAAAACTAAAAGTAAGTTATAATAATCCACCTTTGCATACCTTTTCCTGTTACGACAGCAAAATAACCCAGAGCTTTCATTGGGAAGAGCTTGCCTTCAATTATCTGTTGTATCTATGTCAATAAATTGGAAAAATAAATGTGAAATATAGACTCACTTCACTTTTCAAAGTACAACATTCGATTTAGGAAGCAAAATGTTAAAAACTGTAGACATGTATTATTTACTAGCACACGCATCTGTACTCAAAAGCATACAAATATGTTCTCATTGTTATCTGAGGGAAATATATTTACCACAGATATGGTGAAATGTCTTATTAAAATGTATATACGAAGATTAAAACAGGAATGATTCATAGTGCTTCTGGTCAGACCCTGTTTGGGGTTTATCCCTGCCATTTACTAGTATGTGACCTTAAGTAAATGAGTTAATTTAAATAAAAGGTTATAGAGGTTTTAAGATAATGACACTTAGCACAGTTGATGGCACAGAGAAGCATTCAGTAAATAGCTTTATTACTTTTTCCTTAGAGTTTCTTTGAATATTTGAAAATTTAAATCCTATGAAATTAAAGAATTACATTTGTTCTCTGTATATGCACGTGTGGGAATTCCTATGGAGAGAGGAAAACAACTATGGGAGTTAGCTCTCTCTTTCTAGGGATCCAACTCCTGTCAGATTTGCTACAGCGCCTTTACCCGCTGAGACATCTTGTGGTCCTAGACTACCTGAATTCTAACTAAGTTGGATTGCTTTTTATTCATTTTTCTTCATATCTACTTAAAGTAACATATTTTGGTGTTCAACTCTTTTAAAGATAAAAATCCTTTTTTGAGTGTGATAAAAACTATAGAGTCAGGACTCAGGAAGGCACATATTCACATAATCTATCATTCACACATGATGTGAGAATTTCTTCTGGAGATGCATTTAGATTAACACTGGGTGAGACAAGTTAAACCTGGGCTGAAGACTCAGGTCATTGCCACAGAAAAGCCTGAAGTAAGCTTCCATGGCATCTCAGATGAATTTCGAAGTGACTACTCCAGAGGAGAAAGGAATGAACGCAACAGGGGAGAATGGAGGTTGCAGACACTGATTCTACCTTGCTTCGCCTTCTTTGCATGAGGACCAATACAGCCACAGCAATACTGCCTTGCTCTTAAAAATAAGGCAGATGGGTAGAGGCTCAAAGACAAATTGCTACAGCAGGCCTGAGGGGACAACACAAAAGGCCTGCTTGCTTTCTTTTGTCTGGCATTCCTGGGCAAGTAACATGGTATGTGCTAACTAGTTTTCTTCTAGGACTTTGAAATTTTGGCTACACCTCTGAGAGAAGGCTCCTGGAAACCAGAGGAGGATGCCTCTAGCCTGTATCCAGTGTATCTTCTCCTTCATGGCTCTGTAATGAATCTTTGAGGCTAGTATGACTATGTGGCAAGCCATGGGAGTCTGTCAAAAGAATCACTGCCTCTGGGGACCCTGACACAGAGGCAAAGTCCCACAGGTATAAGGTGGGAAAGAGACATCCTATGCAGTAGCAGTGGGGATGAGAACCCAACAGCATTGTTCTACAGGCAACTATAGAATATGAATTTACCATTTGTAAACAAGCCAGGTACATAACACTTGGTGCTAGAGAACCATTCTAATTACTGAGCATCATTTGACTATTAACTCATCACAAACTGTGAGATCATATTATAAATGTCTTCATTCCTACCAGATAAGGAGCCTAAAGCACCGAAAAGCTGAATAAATTAACCCCAAGATCACACAGCAGCAAATGGTAGTGCCAGGATTTGGAACTAAGCAAATCTCCTTCAGCTTTACCATGTGCACCTTAAAGAGCATGTCTCAAGCCAGAGCTGCCCCAGAAAAAGCCTACATTTTCAACTCTCGGGAGATGGCTGAGTTGGTTAAGAATCTCCTTCAGCTTTACCATGTGCACCTTAAAGAGCATGTCTCAAGCCAGAGCTGCCCCAGAAGAAGCCTGCATTTTCAGCTCTCGGGAGATGGCTGAGTTGGTTAAGAATCTCCTTCAGCTTTACCATGTGCACCTTAAAGAGCATGTCTCAAGCCAGAGCTGCCCCAGAAGAAGCCTGCATTTTCAGCTCTCGGGAGATGGCTGAGTTGGTTAAGTGCTTACCTTGCAGATTCAAACACCTAATTGAGATTCCCAGAATCCATATGGGAAACCTTAGCCTGTGCACCCTCCTCCCCACCTCTTATTCTCACCCTGCTTGGACTGGCTACATTTTTTTCGGCCAGGTCTACTTTGGTCAAAACAAATATGGTTCTTCTTCCATGAGGATCCATTTGACTGACCAAGTCTGTAACAATACTGCGCTCAGCATCTACAGATCCATCTGAAAAAAGGAAAAACAACAGTGTAATCATTACTGATTATAAACATTTAGTCATAATATATTTATGTTAGGATTGTAGCCAATAAAAATTCCAATGATGAAAAATAGCAGACACTTCCCAGCTTACATCCCATTTGTTGACAGAATGAATAGGAGAGGTGAGAACATGTCTGCCATGTGTGCTTATATGCATACGCTGCTGCCATGCTTCAAGAACAAGAGGAAAGCATGGGGCAGTGAGAACCTGCTGGGCTTTACCTTGGATGCACAGGATGATGGCGTTAGGATTCTGCATGTAAGCTTTGCTGATACTGAAAATCGTTTCCTTTGTGTCGGGAGCCATGCCTGATGTCACGGTCTTGAAGAAAAGGTTTTAAGAGTCATTACAGATAGCTTTCCGGGCAGGAATCAAATGGGAAGTATCTTGCGTATGTACTTACGTTGATGACGCCAGGCAAGTCCACGAGCACCATCCTCTGCAGCCCAGGGCCTTTGACATTTAGAGATATGGTCTATTCAGGAAGAGAAAGAACAAGCTCTTGGGGTGTCTTAAGAATATTAAATATTCTAAAAATTCTCTATCTTGTTCATTTAGATATTTATTTCAGAAAAAATCTATTTTCTTTTGATCCCATAGAAATTATTCTAGGAAATTCACCCCATAATGATGTTTGGAACATTTAAAAACTCTGCTGAGTGTGGTGGCACACGCCTTTTATCCCAGCATCTATGAGGCGGATGGAGCTCTGTGAGTTCAAGGATAGCCTGGTCTACATAATAAGTTCTAAGTCAGCTGGGGCTGAATAGTGAGATTCTGCCTCAAAAGAGAAAAGTAAATTAAAAACTGAAAAAAAAATGTATCTATACATGTTGGAATAGCTATAATCTAAATATCATATTAATATCCATATCCATATTATTAATATCCATAAAAACTTCATAAAAACCCAAATCTTGGCTGAAATGAATTGCTGGCCTTACCTCAGGGCTAACAGTACAACCTTCTTTCACATTTTTCCTCATTCGAAGTTCGATTTCATGTCTTAATGCTGCAAGCTATTAATGGAAAAGAACAAAGTCCTAAGACATTATCATGACAAATACTCCACTTCATTGTCTTAGAGAACACAGGGGTTATAAGGCGACATAGATGAACCTAAGATGGAGTCTACTTACATCTTCCTCCTTGGTGAGATCAAATTCCCGAGAGCTATCTTTAAACAAGGCCACATGGTGAGGGCCTTCACTGAGAGTCACCTGCAAGGACAGACATACACAATGCTACGCTTACAGTGACATTAATCAGAGCACCTGGACAGTCCAGACAGGGCCAATCAGTGCACCTTCATGGTATGCTCAGGTGCAGGCAAGCATGGCTGCTCGGCACTGCCAGTGTGAAATGAGACTGGGGCTTCTCAGTCTTTTGCGACCTGGTGCTGCTGCCTTTGCCTTTGGGCAATACGCTGAAGACAACCAAGAACAGAAGCCAGCTCTCTACAGCTGAAGAGTTCAAAGAGAAGCCAGCATTTAATCTGAGACGATTTCAGGGACAGGACAGTTCATTTAGCCACCATTGTTCAGTAAGTTCACTACACAGATGGGGTCACAGATGGGGAAACACAGGGCTGACTGCCTCTGCTTCAGATCTCACCCCACAGACAGGCAGAGTGTGCTCAAAGCTACGGTACCACAGCACAGACTGACCCTGGCTGCCAGGAGTCACAACAAACTTCTTAGGAGAGGCATTGGGGAGAAATAGCAATGCAACAGCAGTGACAGCGAGTCATTTTACAAGGGCTTCCAAACTTGATGTCCCTTAACTTTTAATGCATATATCCCAAGGTATCATAATTATACTATTTAACTTTAAAAATGTATTTGTGGGCTGGAGAGATGGCTCAGCAGTTAAGAGGACTGACTGACTGCTCTTCTGAAGGTCCTGAGTTCAAATCCCTGCAACCACATGGTGGCTCACAACCATCTGTACAGCTACAGTGGACTCATATACTTAAAAATAAATAAATAAATAAATCTTTAAAAAATGTATTTGCTTACACTGAGATAAGCTAAGTAAGTTACACAAGAAAAGAGAAACCAGCTGTTAGAAGAACTATCCCAAAGGCCTTGGCTATAGCTATTTTCCTTGGAGTACTTGCTGATCTATGGTGCTGGGCAAAGGGCTAAGAGAAAAGCTTAAACTCTATGGCGATTGCACTGTCAAATAGACCAAAATAAGTAAACAAACAAACACAAACAAGTAAATAAAAAAAATGGAATTCAGGGTGTTAAAGCAATTCAGGGTGTTAGCACCTCAGGTGCTAAGATCCTAGCAAAAAATAAACTGCCAAAACGAATCACCCAAAAAATGAATCCTTCTTCTTATGTGCTATGTCCCTTCAAGACAGGGATATTTAGAAACCAAGCAGAAAGCTGGGTTAAAGAAGCCAAAATGCTAAGCCCAGATTTGCCAATTTCATTGTTCTCAGGAGACACAAATAGGAGTTTATCAAGCAGCAGGCAATGGCTTGTCTGAAGGCAACCTGCCTCCCAGGTTAATTTCCTGAAGTATCACACACAGGAAGGTGACCTATCACCAAAATAAACTTAATTAAAACATCAAGATATTTGTTTATTTGGTAATTTGGCTGCACAGCTTTCAATATAATACCACAATATATATATATATATATATATATATAAAATACCACAATGTCAAAGGTTTACTCATGCCTGGTAGGTCAGGCTGGCACATATTAAGAGCTGAATAAATATTCTTTTTTTTTTTTTTTGAGACAGGGTTTCTCTGTGTAGCTCTGGCTGTCCTGGAACTCACTCTGTAGACCAGGCTGGCCTCAAACTCAGAAATCCGCCTGCCTCTGTCTCCCGAGTGCTGGGATTAAAGGCGTGTGCCACCACGCCTAGCTATAAATATTCTTTTTTTTTTTTTTAAAGATAAATATTCTTAATAAAAGAGTGTACAGCCATTTACTTTCTTCCTGTCTCTATTGGTGAGTTGCTAGCGGTTTCACATATTGCACGTGCTTACTTACATGCACACACGCATACACACACACACACACACCTCCACACACACACCCCTCCACACCTCCACACACACACACCTCCACACACCCCTCCACACATACACACACACACACCCCTCTACACACACACACACCCCTCCACACACACACACACACACACACCTCCACACACACACCCCTCCACACATACACACACACACCCCTCCACACACACACACACACACACACACACACACACACAGACACACACACACACCTCCACACATACACACACCCCTACACACACACACATACACACACACACACACACACACACACACACACACACACACACACATACACACAACTCCTTTATCCCAGTGACTCTGTTCTTGTAATGGTTTCCTCCTACCATTTTTTCTAGCTTAACAGATCATGATAACCGGCATATAAATACTATAGGAAACTATCTACATTTGATGACACCACTTGCAATATTCTCATTTTCTGAGAGCAGCCTCTTTGTGTGTCTTATTCCAGATAACATCAAGAGGCCTTCCAATGTCACGTAGACAGCCACTTCCTTTCCCACCTCTCTTCACTCCTTCTCATCTCTGGACATGTGTGTGCCCCTGGCTGTGCCCCCTACTAATTCCCACAGTAGGAATGACCCCCAAGGCTGTGTGAGAGCCCCCTTTAGCTAAGTCTGAAGCAGTGCTTCTCTGAGGGCCGTCGGTCGGACACCTCCCTTCCCACCTTCACTGGAGAGCGCGTCATCATCTCGCCGGACCCTCTTGGGAATATCCGTGCCTGAGCAATCATTTCCAGCACACTTGTTTTCCCAGCACTCTGATCTCCAACCACAACAACCTATCACAAGACAAGGATCACGCATTAGTTCTCTTCTGATACCAAGTTAAATGTACGTAGGGTTTGAATGTTATCATTTAAAACATATTTTAAGATATTTAGAGCCCAAAAAAATGTTTGTTTGCTTTTTTTCTTTTTTTTTTTTTTGAAAGAATGAAGTTTGATGCATGTAGGTACTCTGGAGATACATATAGCAAAAGAATTAATTGGCTCCACTATTTACATTCAAATTTTTAGTTTAGAAAACTATGCTAATTGAAAGTTATTTCTAAAACCAGATCATTAACTTTCCACAAATATTTTCCATAGCCAGTTTACATTTTACAAACATACTTTTGGATTCTGTTAGACTAAATTTCATCCATACGTATACAGTTTTTGCCTAGGCATTTTAACACTATAATGAATGTATAATGGCAAATATCTGACAATTTTCTTCCAAAACATATATATTTGCTTTCATGGCCTCCAAAATAAGGATCGAAGCAATGCTTAGTATCTGAGGTATCATGGGAAATACAGAAATTACTATGACACAAGGAAAGAACTTTCCTGCTGACAGCAGGTCCCGGTCTATTTCCCCTTACCCGTGGTAGGTGATCTTGTGTATTGTAACTGGCATCATAATCAGAAAGAACATCAAGAACTTCAGAATACATATCAATCAAAGATTTCTGCAAAAAAATTAAAATTAGCAAAAGTCAGTGAAAATAAAAACAAAGACCACAGATACATGAAGAGAAAATGTAGATGCATTCAAATTTGCATTGTTTTTTCTTACTATATGTTTTCATAGTAAAACTAGTATAAGAATTAATGTCACTTCTTCAGTTTATTAATTTAGGATTTCATAATCTAGTTAGACAGTAAAAGAGAAAGCCTATTAACATTAATGAGTTAACCATTAACACCATAAGAGTCAAATACACGGTCAGGTGACCAACTAACAGAGAAATCACACTCTGCCAAGACTAGGCTCTGTGAGAACAGAGAAGAAGGTGAAGGAGTATTGGGCTGGGAGCACATGCGTGTGAGAGAGGGCAGGGATCAGACATGTGAGAGCAGGCAGGGAGCACGGGCGTGTGAGAGCCTGGAACAGAGTAGAGAAGTGCTCAGGGGTCAGTGTTCAAGCGAGAGAGCTGACGCACCCTAAGAACCAGGAAGGCTGCAATGCAAGCAAAGGACAAATGTCCTCCATTGCTTTTCTTTGGACACCAGGATTGAGCATGGAATCATGAATACAACAGTTTCAAGTAAGCCAAGGAACACACACACACACACACACACACACACACACACACACACTGAGAACAAAGGGTACCCAGCAAGAACTTACTAAATAAGGTTAGTGGGAACACTACGCAAGTTTAAGCACACTTTTGCCTCTTACTACAGAGACTCCTAAATGGCATATAGCTGCTCTCATGTCTTCTAAAAATAAACACATTGCATAACTATTGTATCTCCTGAGGGAAACATCATTTCTAAGGCAACTCTATTTCCTAACACTTGAGTGTGACTTCTCAGAGGCCAGGAGCGCTTGTAAAACAGTTAGGCTTTCATGCACTGGGTGCTGATGACTTAGAGCCAAAGTTACTACAGCACGTTTGTTAAACTAGAGAGACATCTTCAGAGCTTGGTTCTAGAACATGTGGCATGATCCACTGTGACTCTCTAATGCTGCAGCAACTCATTTTTACTGAGACAATGATTACTGCATTAAACTTTCAAGTTAAAAGAACAAGTCAACTTAACACATGTTGCTTGAGTCTGTGGTGATAGTATTATCGATAGCGGTAATTAACAATATATCGATGCAACAGTGGCATGAGTCACGTAAGTATTCAGCAGACTACAAATCCTAATTTGGGGCAGGCAAGATGGCTCAGCATATAAAGGCACATATCACACAAGCCTGGGGACCTGAATTCAATTCCTGGAACCCAGTAAAGGGGGGAAGGGAGAATCACCTCCACCACACACAGACAGACAGACAGACATGCATACATCCATGTCATACACATATTTGTGCACAGATAATAATTTTTAAAAAGTTTTTAAAAGAATCTCAATTTCATAAATATAAAAATTAAGCCTGAAGATAAGCTAGGTATTTTATTAAAATAGACTGATTCACAAGAAAGTCCTCTTAAAATATGAAGATTTTTATGGGCATAATATATGATGGATTTGGAAACTTCAAGTTATGAATTATTTACAACGTCTAGAAGTGAAAAGATGATACATGCTTCCTAATTTATTAAAGTGTTTCATCCTTTAGGGTCTGGCGAGATGGCTCAGTGGTTTAGAGCATACGCCGCTCCTCCAGAGGACGCAGGTTCACTTCCCAGCACCCACACAGGAGCTTACACAACCATCTGTTACTGCAGTTCCAGGGATCTGAGGCCCTCTTCTGGCTTCCACAGACACCAGGCATGCAAGTGCTGCATGGATATACATGCCAGCAAAATACCCGTACACATAATAAACTTTAAAAAAGATAACTGAAAAGGTCCACTATCCCCCCCCCCCCGCCCCCCAGTGTCAAGGTCAGCGCTCTGGGACCCACTAATGGTCTGGAGCACCTTGAGCTTCCTGTGGTGGATGCCTTTGTCATCCTTCTGCAGCACCAGCTTCCTCAGCTCTTTGTTCTCCTTTTCCAGGCGCTCCAAGATCCTCTGATACTTTAACTGTAACAGGACAACACACGGGACCGTGTAAGAAACAGATGGGCAAGCAAATAAATATTAAGTCTAATTAAAATCTTCCCAAAATTCTGAAATTATATGACTAAATAGTTATACTTATTATTTTTACATTTAAAATCTTTATGACAATATAGAGAAAATAAAACTGTGATTATTTCAAGCAAGCAGTGAAATCCATAATTTTCCATTATAATTGAGCATTTAACTTATAATTATTTGCTTCCTATGTTGAAGAAAAAATTTAAAAATAACAAAATTAAGAAGTTAAAGAAGTTTGGTCTATCCTTAAGACATAATATTTTCTATGATTTCAAAAATAAACTGTTCAATACAAGGCTATGGCTAAAACTTAAATTATTCTCATTTGGACATTATTTTAACAACGATGGTATGATATACAACATGAACAAGTGACACCTAAGCTTGCCTCATGGGATGGCCCACAGAAGTAGATGCTTTACAGGCAGGGAGCAGAAGGTTAGGGACACCTGGTAGCTCCCCTAAGGTCACCTTGTGTGGGAGGAAAAAGCATTTAAACACGTCTGTCTGAGTTAAGTGGCCTACATTCTTCTACACTCCACATTGTTTCTACCTAAAGTACTGACATAAAAACATATAGTTAAGAAGATCAATTTACTGCAGGTTGTTATTTCAAAGTAGCAAAATGGCGACACACTTTGCTTTTCAAGGCAAGCTGTTCAAACTGGTCATCTCCTAAAAAATTAAGACTCATACTTCCCTATAATCAGCAGAATGCTTAGATGTACAACTTATACCTCTCAACGTGGGAAACGTTTCTTAGACTTTTTAGGTTTTAAACTCCTGAAAAAATGGTAAATAACAGGAAACCAAAGTACTGTCCTTATAGAATGTACAAGTTGGGCCTCGTGACATGGCACAAGTACAACTACTTGCCTGTATGATAAACATTTTGTAAAGCATTTATAACCTCTAGCATTTCTTTGCTGTTTAGAAAACAGCCACTAGCCATATACAGTTACTGAAATCTTGAAATAGTGTTTTGGAAACATGAAAGGGTCTCTTAGGGGTTGGAGAGATGGATAGCTCCGTGATTAACAGCACTGTCTGCTCTTCCAAAAGTACTGAGTTCAGTTCCCAGCAACCACATGGGGGCTCCCAACCATCTGTAATGGGATCTGTTGCTCTCTTCTGGTCTGCAGGTGTACATGCAGATAGAGTACTCACATACATTAAAATTAATTCTCATTTTAACCCTTTTAAATGAAAATGAACAACTTCACATATAGCCTGTGATTCTTTTCTGTGAGCATCACTAACAGGGGTGGAGATGACCGCACGGCCCATCTCATCATGTGCTCCCCACACGATGGTGTAGCCACAAAGGGTTCACAACTGGATCTGCATGAGTGCAGGGTTTACCTCTACAGAACATTTCTTTGTAAATATGGAATAATTTGGGGGAAAATCTACATTTCTTCCCTTGGTAGAAGTGTCAAACTGCAGCCACTAGAAGTGTAAATGGGCTGACACACATGTCCAACCTGAGGACAGATATGAATATAGGTCCACACAAAATTATAAATCTTAAAATCTCATAATTCTTTTTTGTCTGTGTTTGTGTGATTTCATTTGTAACTCGACTGTGTGGTTCTTCAGCGTGAACCTTGTAGACAACTAGGTAGTCAGAAGTTTGGGCACGCTTGTATAGAACAAGCAAGTCTCAAGTTTTAGGCTGTATCATAATTACCTAAGGGCTTTAAAAACAAAGTGGTGAGCAGGCATTTAGGAGACTGAGGCAGGAGGATTTGAGTTCCAGCTCAGCTACATGTCGAGACCCTCTCCCAAACCAAAACCATAAAAAGGGAGCTTCAAAATGCCCCAGAGACTGCTGAGTTCCCTTGCCTGCTGGAGATTCTGACTCAGAGAGTTTAGGATGGGCAAGAATCCGGTTTTCTAATAAGTTCCCAGGGAATATTGATGTTATGGCTCCAGGGACCACTCCTGGTCTCTCAGAGACCAGAGATTTATTTTATTAATTTTTAAAAAGAATAGCAAGCTGGGCGTGGTGGCACATGCCTTTAATCCCAGCACTTGGGAGGCAGAGGCAGGCGGATTTCTGAGTTTGAGGCCAGCCTGGTCTACAGAGTGAGTTCCAGGACAGCCAGGAGTATACAGAGAAACCCTGTCTTGAAAAACCTAAATAAATAAATAAATAAATAAATAAATAAATAAATAGAATAGCTTATTGAGTACACTGTAAGGGTGCTGTGATGTGGGCAGTAAGGAGGGTAAGGAGTCTTAACTCATGGCACACTGGCCTCAAGAAAGACAGGGGCCAGCCAAAGCACAGGCTCTCCTAGTACAGTTATACATGGGACTCCATGACAGGTCAAGGAAAGCCGTGCACCAGAAACAGAATAGTTATAGGATTTCATTCAGATTTCATTCAGATTGCTTCTTCTTGTATGTTTTCCCTAAAAAGATCCAAGATGATAAGTATCTCTTTTGGCTTATAAAAATAAGTTTTAATTATATGTTATTTATATAGAATAACTGCTGTTGGAAAAGTTTATACCAGAAAGGTAGCTACTTATTACATTATATAGAACTGATTTTTAAATAATGATTTTTATCATCAATCCCTAAAAGATCAGCTTATACCACCAGAAAAATCTTTAGGAAAAAATTTATATTGATTTCAGAATTCAAAGAAAGAAAGAAAGAACGAAGAAAGGAAACAAACAAACAAACAAACAAACAAACTTGGGGACTTATCAGAAATATATGAAGTCTCAAATTTCCTTACTTTGTATCTAGCCTAGCAAAGTGACAATAGAAGCACTAGATTACATAAGGACAAATACTTTCACCCATTCCCCCTCCACAATAGTTTATCTTTAAAATCAGATTCACTCCAAATAGGACTCTAAATAAATGAGTTAATCTGGTGTTCATTTGGTTTCCTCTTTATTCCCTATTTCCCAATTAGCTTTTGTAGATATAAAAATTACTGCTAGAGGTAAGGGCCTAACATTAAGTATTTCAACTTTTGCTCCGCCGGAAAAGGAACATACTGTCTCCATCCCTAGAGAAGTTGCTGGGGCTAAAGCTGCCGCTCACTGTCACAGTGCTTGCCCCCATTTGTGATACCCCGGGCTCAGCTCTTACTGACTACAGTTACCTGAGTATGCAGAAGTTCTTCTTGAAGTTGGTCAATCTTTTCTTTGTCTGACACCTAAATATTTAAAATAGATTAATTAGGGTTACATACAATATATAATAAGTTGAAGTTTTAAAGCAGCACTAATAGTATAAGCATATTTAAAATAAAATTTAAATCAAGTGACTATTTAAGATAAAAAACTTATCAATAAAAACAGTTCATCAAAATCTTATGAAATAGAAGCATTAAGGAGTCACTGTCCTGTTACCATGCTAGTCATCTGTTATGAAAGGCTCGTTAGAAACAGTGGAGATGAACATCTGGGCTTACTCTATCAGGAGCTTGCTCTGTACTAAGGCACAGGAGCTTAATGTCATGAGTACTACCGTTTTCCCAGAAACATCTACGGGGAAAGCATACATGTTACTGCATCCAGGCACTGAAAAAGCTCTTTGGCTACAGTGTATCTTCTACAGAGCAGCTTTCAGCTCCCTCACTATCAGCAGAGATGTGCGTAACAAATACGGAGAACAAACAACTGGCGTCTCCAGAGAGTCAAGTGGAGCCAGAGGCTTGTCTTTAAATCCAATCCCAATGCAACACCAGCTAACTTTCAACAGAACACAGGTATCTGTAGAAAGGAAACCAAGTTAAACAACTAAAGCTTTTTTGAATATAAAAAATAAAACTCACAGGTATTGTGCAAACTACTTCAAATTGTTATTGGTAGTTCTAAGACAAACTATTTTAAAAGCTACCAAGTATCACGGTATAACAGAGTTTAAAGTAGTCACAATACAATAAACAGAAAATACAATGAAAATGATGTCACTTATGGCAAGTTCACACAAGTGTGCACTGACTTCTTAACAGGGCACTGAGTTGTCTTCCTCAGCTCTTAAATGATTTCTTTTTTGAGGTAGACATTAATAATAATCTTGTCCATGCTACAAAATGTTATTTTTAGACTTTAAACTCCAAATTCTAAATAACATTTCTAAATCCTCCCTTTTTCATGGATAATAATATATTTTTCTCCTTAAATGTATATGTTTGAAACCTAAAATTATTTTGAAATGAGATTCTGTAACAGAAATTTTGTTTTTAGCCTTGAGTGGGAAGAAACTTGCTGATACAGTTCCACTTTCATTTTAATTATGTGTACTCAGGTAGACTGGACAAGAATTATTAAGTCTCTTAAAATGTGAGGAGGAGCCAGGCAAGTCGAAGAGCCCACGGCCTAAAGGACCAATACGAGTCAGAGCATTCCACATTAGGATCACAGGGCATGCTATCATTCTGTTAAACATATGATCATAAACATATGTGATGTAGATTAAGTTCCTGGTTCATTTCAAAAGTACTGTGATTGGCTTTCTTCTACTAAATATTCATCCAACTGTAGCAAATCTACTGTAGGATATAAGCACTACTACTCTCAACTGTTTTTGCTTAACTTCTTCTTCTTCTTTGTGGCAGAGTCTCACTATGGAGACCAGGCTGGCCTCAGACTCAGAGATTGCTCTGCTTTGGCCTCCCAAGTGCTGGGCTTTAAGGGGTTTGCCATCATGATCAGCTTTGGGTTTTAAATGTAAATTGAGAGATTTTCTGAAATAGGAATACCCTGAGTTACCATAAAATAGTCAATGCTACTCAGCACGTGGAATAATAATTAAGGAACTAAAATAATTAAATTAAAAAGTTAAAATGTTAATATAAGTCAAGGACATTAAAGGTTAACTTAATAGGTTGGTTAAAATAAAAGACTACATAAGAAGGCAAAACAATTAATTAGAATATTATAAAAAAAGGCATACTTCCTAGCTGCTTCATTTAAAAAGGATCACAATTAGTGTTTTAAAGTAGGTGGTATAGACAGAACTGAGATTTCATTTTTCCCCTAAGATTTAGGATGAAAATCTTAGGTTTAAAAATTGGTGTGAATATAACGTTTATATGTTTTCTTAGAGACTTGCATGAACTATTTCTAATCTGTCATTTACTGTAGTCATTTTTAATGCACATGGGCACGCACGCGTGCGTGCGTGCGTGCGTGCGTGCGTGTGTGTGTGTGTGTGTGTGTGTGTGTATGAGCATGCGTATGACTGTGTCCATGTGTGTGAAGGCCAGGGACACAATACACCCCCTTAGAGAAAGGGTCTCTACTGCTTTAGAGTTCTCCAGTTAGACTCGGCTGGCTGGCCAGGGAGCCCCAGGGAGCCCATCTCTGCCGCCCCAGCACTGGGACACTGCTACCTAGCTCATGCTTGTGAGGCCTGCTCTCTCCGGCTACCTGTTTAGACAGCTTAGGTAAGTTTTCTTCCAATGGCTTTACTCGTAAAGCACAGCTATTTATAACATGAGACATGCTCTGCTGTATAATATATTTTGTTTTTACTAGGGAATGAATTTTAAAGTCACCCTGACAGGAACGAAGCCAGAGCATTTCTACAATTCCAAGGCTGTGAACCTAATGGAGAACGGGTGGGATCTTCCCGCACGATGAGCTCATGTCAAAGCTCCAAATGAGAACAACACTGACTTTAGACCTTATTCCTCCTAGTAAGTCACTGTGGCTGTTTTGAAATCTAAGAATCTGAAGAAGTATGTGTACATATTCACAGGAGGAAAACTACCAACACCTCCTGACTCTGGTTATCTCTTTTGCTCAGAAAATACAGGCAAACATTTTACTTCTAACAAAATATTTAAAAAAGGAGACCTAGATTTTCAAGAACAAAGAAATAATTACTTAAAGGACTTAAAAGTGCCTATGGTTTATTTTAGGCCTCATGTAGACCTTAAATGCCTAGAATGATAAAAATCTCAGGAATACAGATTTTGACTGTGATGATGAAGAGCTGATGTCATCTCTGCACTAACTTTTGGAGCAGAGAAAGACAAGATAAGGAACTAGATTTTCAGGATAGTAAGGGGAATGGGCTCATTATGGAATAGCATGAATTATTTTTAAAGGCCCATTAACTTTCACACAAGGCAACTACACAGTGGGCAGGAACATGCCCTGGTTGGTGTCCCACTAGGTGTTCCTTTACAAACAAACCAGACAGAAGTACACTGTCCTATCCTTCTGTTACTATCCTTCACAAACTGCCAAAGAAAAACTACAGGGCCATGTAAGTAACTACATAAATAGACCAGGAGTGGCAGATGTCCTTAAGTCTGAAGGCAGACTTGTAAAGCAGGCCTAAACTGAGCGTTCATGTCTGGACTCTCAGAAAACTCAGTCAGGATTTATTACTTGTATCTCTGGAATGGTCAGAATTAGAAGCATTAGTATAGTCTTAAGCCGCATCTTACATCTTACAGTGTCAGACAGATGGGCCTCATTTCAATTTTATCATTATGAAAAAAGACCAAATTGTAATTGGTACCATATTCATATTTCTAAGTAACATTCCAGAACACACAAACTCTCCTCCCACTTCTTTCTGTGACAAAGCTATGGTATGGATGGCTAGTGAAGGCATCTGCGTTCTTAGAATATTGAAATGATATACTCACAACATATGTAAACACAGAGTGTTTAAATAAGACCTTCCTCAAGTCAAGAACCTCTCTCTCTCTCTCTTTCTCTTTCTTCTCTTTCTCTTTCTCTCTCTCTCTCCTTTGAGACAGGGCTTTACTTTTACAGCCCTGGCTGTCCTGGAACTTGCTCTGTAGACCAGGCTAGCCTTGAACTCACAAAGATCCACCTGTCTCTGTCTCCCAAGTGCTAGGATTAAAGGTATTCATCACCACTGCCCATCTAAATCTCCTTTAACCACAAAGATGAAAGAACTTGTTTTCTTTTTCTACTTATTTTATCCATCCATTGGAAAGTGAACAATATACAGTCAGTGGTTGCACAGCCCCGGAACTGAGAAAAGGCAGGAATGACATTAAGCAAACATGACAATATGCTGAGAACTCTCAAGCATTAACCACCACCAAGATTAGCCGGAAGAAGCACTGTCCTAAACCTGGCTCTATAACATCCCTTCACTTAGATACAAGAGCAAACGAGGAGCTAACTATATGATTGATTCTTTATCCTGAACACAGTTTGTACACAGCTTTAATACGTCTCTGATATTATTTTTAAAAATTCTTTAAGAGATAATTTCTGCATATAAATGCATAATCATTACACTTATTTCACTGTGATAAAAGTCTGTACAGGATAGAGGGACCAACCCTATGGAACTTTGATCTAATGGTTAAAAACACATTTTTAAGGATTTCAAACAGCTTCAATATCCAATTATTGGAGTGAATCAATTGTATCATATAAACAACTATTCATAATTTCACTCTAAATGCAAATGTATAGACTTTCACAGATAACCTAGATTGCTATACTGGAGCTTATATGTTGGGCTTTGGCTACACTACCCACTTTAGGGCTATGATGTATCTTTTTAATTGACTTTGTTGAAATAGTTTCCAATGACTGGAGTCCACTAACAGACTAGGGTGCTAGGACCTTGGCAGGAATGGCTGGTTAGTGTGATGCATCAGTAGCCCCTTAAACCATCCATCACCTTGCGCTTCTGTTGGGCATAGCTCGTGCTATACTGGCCAGCGGCTCTGCGTGCTTCCTCTTCGTGCTCTTGAATTTGCTGTTGTAAGAGAATGAGCTCACCAAGCAGACCCTGCCATGAGTTTACAATGAGGAGAAGAGGAAAATTGGGGAGGGAGAACAATGTTAAACCAAAGGGCACAACAGAAGAACAGATGCAAGACAGGGAGGGATGGATAGCTTAAAACAAAAATGGTAACCCAGACACCTAGAGTGCCATCCCGCAAGTGGGCTCTGCACTGCACTTCCTTTTCCCCTCAGTAAAACTGGGTGTCTCAGAAAAGCAAAACAGCATGGCTTAAAAAGTGAGTGTGCAGTAACTGCTGACTCAGCATCCAGCCAGCCAGTTTCAAAAAGAGTGAAACTAGACTGACAGGCATGTGCAAGGAAGCTGGCATGGCAGGTTCCTGGATTTCTTGGTAAAACCCTTTATAAAACTGCCAATGTGCACTAATGTATGCTGCTGACTTGAAACACTACACAAATAATTTGACTGCATTTTCACTTTTTATGAGCTGTTCTGACATAGAAATAGGCTCTGAGAAAGTAACTGAGCACATACCAATTTCTTAAAAAAACATAGTTAAGATACCGAGACAATACAGTTATTATGAAAACTGAAAAGTAAGAGCCAGATTGGGCCACATTACCTTTTTTTCTCTCTAACCCTGATTCTACTCAATCATTAAAGGTAATCATTAGGCTGGTAGACTGATTATACTGCGTTCACATGTGTCCTAATCCTAACCCATGTGGTCTTCTGTGCCTTACTGCACAGAGTGGCCGGTGCTGCTGAGTGGGGTAGGGGGCGGGGCCTCTGTGTTGTAAATTCCTGGCCTATGAGAAGGCCAGCTTTGAGACATACAGAGGAAAGACAGCTATGGATCAACAGTGACACCAGACCGATAGTTTCTCAATCAGAACAATTAGGACAGTCAAGTTCCAATGAACCACCAATTTGAATAGTGTAGTGTGTTAAAAACAATGGGCTTAGACTAAAGTCATAAAACTAAAGGTAAGAAAGCTAGTAATTATTACAACAACCTAAACCAGGACTTCAGAGCTTCAGATTAAAAAAAAATAGTAAAAAACACCATGTTTTGTATTGTCAGAAAATCTCTTAATATAAAGATGCTGGTTAATGTTATGTTCAAATTTTAGTTTGTGGGTTCACCTTACATAACCCAAGAACTTAGGTAATCAAAAAAGAGGTCCCCAAAATAATATGGGGGCGAGTAGCATTACAGTAATAGAAAGATTGATATAAAATTTGGGGATTCTGTTTTATTCTTAGTTTTGATACTATGATTACTATCAATATCAGACAAAATAAATGAAACTAATTGCTTTATAGCAAATCAAAGGATGAAGGTA
>NW_028227272.1:22317500-22382500 GCF_978045245.1 Mus caroli | reverse complement strand
AAAATGTCTTAACTCACCTAATGTGATGCTTAAATCACTCTTACCTAGAATTTTACATAAAATGTCATCATTTTTGCCAATTTGCAGACATAACTGTTCCCTCTTCTGAGATCCCATAATACCCTGCAATTCCCTCTATTAACAGTCTTATGAGCAAACATTACATAAAATTTGTGAATAACCTTTTTGGAAAGCCACCCCACTTCACGCCACAAATGTCTCCAGGGTGAACTCTATTCAGTGATCCTTAGGATTCCAGGTTCCTACCATGCTGTCATTTTGTTGGGCTCAACATCAGGAAGCTAGCCAATCACAATTTGCTGAATTCATGTGAAAGGACAACAAGTGGCTAAAGTTAAATGTGATTACAAAACTCTGAACTCTATTTCAGTATTCCTTGGAAAAGATGGGTGAACAGTCCAGGAAAGAGAAAAGACATTTTGGATGGGAAAAACAGGAAGGGGAATAATACTTGAAATGTACTAAATTAAATAACCAATAATTTTTTTTAAAAGAGAGAGAAAAGGTGACTGTTCAATATTGCGTAAATTTCTGCAGAGGATCTGTGATCATTCAAGGTGTCCATGAGCTTCAATCTGGGTCACTAGTGCTTCTCCAATGGTGTATGCCACAAAGTTGGGCAACTCAGCAAAGCAAGGGTTAAAGAAGAAAACCAAAGTAATGCCTTCTAAACATAAAGTGGGTCAAACAGATTGAGCCCTTGGGGCAAGATGAAAATATATAAGTCTACAAGGGCATGTCAGCATATTGGCATGTCAGTGCACACAAATTCTCCCTTCCTTGATTTCAGTTTCCCTGCATGGTTAAACCCCTTCATCACCTGTGTCTGTCTGTGTGTCTGTCTGTCTGTCTGTCTGTCTCTTTCTCTCTCTCTCTCTTGCTCTCTTGCTCTCTTGCTCTCTTCTCTCCCTCCCTGTCTCTCTCTGTGTGTCTCTCTCCTTCCCTCCCTCTCTGCCTCTGCATCTCTCTGTATCTCTCTTTGTCTCTGTCTCTGTCTGTCTCTCTTTCACACACACAGCATCTCATGTATACACACAAAGAAATACTGTAGGTTTATACCAAGGTCCGTGAACATTGGCAACCATGTGGTAGGTATAGATATATCTCTCTTAATGTATGGCTTTAGTTTGCTCACTTAATCCCTGTGCTTAAATGCCTTGATTTTTAAAATGAAGATATGGACACCCACTTTATAGTGTTTTATTAGTTGATTTACATGACCATACACACCATAAACAATAATGATAATGTAAACTGATATAATAATATGTGAGATTCTTTCTATCTGCTGTGCAAGTATCTTAAGTGCCAAGTAATCTAGTATCTTACATTTCCATAGTTGTGTATTATAAGCAATACAGTACAGAGCATGGCACATGGGCAAATTTCAAAAGATTTTAAGGTGGGAAGGTAAGAAGAACTTCTGGAAAGAAATCTTTCAAGCCAAGCGTTTGCTAGAT
Source organism: Mus caroli (assembly GCF_978045245.1). Lineage (NCBI taxonomy): Eukaryota > Metazoa > Chordata > Mammalia > Rodentia > Muridae > Mus > Mus caroli. Next base: position 22,381,019 of record NW_028227272.1, on the reverse strand, counting down.
GTGGAAGTGCCCTTCATTTGCTCTGATGGTAACAGGAAGTTACATCTCATTTTAGAAACAAGATTAGGTGGCAATGGTTAGTGATAAGTATAAACTTGAATTTGACCACCTATGTGTATTAATACTTCCCGGCCAAGTGCCTTCCTAAGCAACTGCCCAGTAACTCAGCCTTGATGTCATTCTATCTGAGCTAAGTTATCTCTCTTCAGTTTAACATTCTCTATAGAGGTTCAGACCTAAACTTCTCCCTGCCTTACTATTCTACCGATCCTTCAAGCATAACAGCTCATAAGCTAAACTAACCCCTCCCACTCATGATTATCTCCACTCAAAGTTAGTGTAGCCACCATCTACCAAACCAGTAACTACCTCATCATAACCTCTCTACCACTTTCGATATATCAGTCATGTGGTTTTTATTAACTACCTGCTGATTAATTCAAAATTTCCTCACTCTATACTATTACTCCAAACTTCATCAGGCTCTTATTTCTATTATCTAAGTCATTATATATCCCTATCAGAGGAATCTGTCAGATTATACACCAGCTGAACTACTGTTTCTCTGGGGACTTGATACACCTTTATCTACCTCCAGTCTTTTTCACTGGAATCAAACTTCTGTTTCAGTCCATTGATTTGCACATTTAAATCTCTGCCTATTTACCTGCCTCTTCTGTTAAATACTTAAGCATTCATATGGTTCAAATATTATCTCATTTATATCTGTATCCTTAGCAACAATTCTACCTGTATTCTGCAAATGCTAGAAAATGTTCAGTGAACAAAGAGATTCTAAGTGAAGTGCTCTGAGAAAGGATAAGTTTGAATACACCTTTATTAATAGGTTGTTCCATTAGCGTGCAAGTTATTTGAACATTTTGATGACGTGTAACTCAACTTCAAAGTTTCTCATCCCTGTGTGTGACACAGCATTTGTGAAATTGAGGTGAATTGCTTCCTGAGTTTGACTTAGCATTTCTCCCTTTTTCTCTTCTTCCTATTTTATTAATAAGAGGAATTGAAAAATCTTAATCCCTTAAAAATCCCATGTTACATGAAAATATTCACATAAGCACTACTCAAGATTCAAGAAGCCCTCTTCAAATCTCCTCTTCTCCATTTGTTTAGCAAAGCCTTACTCAAACTCAATCCTGGAAAAAGCCATGATTACATATAATGTTATGGCATACAAACCAACAACAACAAATAAACTGAGACTCAGGGACCTAGATCAAAGACTTAACATCTCACATCCCATATGGAGATCATTTACTTTCCCAGAGGGCTTCATTTGGAAGGATCTTTGAGTACGAATTGGCTTTAGCAAATAAAAGTCCCAGGCTGATGCCAGAAATGAAAAAAAAAAAAAAGACCTTGAATATGGATGGGCTAATAGTTTAAAAAGAAATGATCTTGCAATGATCTCCCTGACCATGCTCTAAACTTGTTCCTCCAGACTGTACCCTACATAATGCCCCCTTGGTCATTGTCCACTCTCATCCCTTGAAGAAACCGCTTATGCTGCTCTGTAAGGAATTTTTGCCTATCTTTTATATACTCACATAAAGAAAAGGGAATGCATTTAACAGAGCCATGAGCCATATAGTAATATGATTGACTAAAAACCAGCCAAACAACTAATATTAATAATGTTCATATAGCCATGCATAGGCTTCATATACACACATGCACACACACACAAACATGCACGTGCATGCATATACATAAGTACACACACACACACAAACACACACAGAGCTCTAGTACTTACACAAGGTTCTAATCCCCCAGCTACATTCATGAATGCTTAGGCAATGATTCAAACTCCCTTTTATATTTTACCTTTCATGTTCTTTGAAAAATTATTTGATTTCATCTGTATGTAGCAGGCTAAAACAAAGTATCACCAGGGCATCTCATTTCTCTGTAGCTCATTGAACATACTCCTTAATCATTCATTTTAAACTTCTTCCAGCTAAGGACATTCAGAATTAAGTACCTACTGCATCAAGTCCAAGGAATAAGAGAAGACTTGTCCCAGGGAGTGACACATTTAAAAACTAAATCACTTGGTATTTATATTGGCTAGTAAGAAAATTCAGCTATAAATTCAAAAATACATATCATTTTCATGATTACATAAAATTTTTCTTTAAAATAAAAGGACAGTCCCTTCAGAAAATTCATCATTATGCTTTTTAGTCTGAATTAACAAGCATCTTAATAAATGTCTTTTCCATCACGACTCATAATAACATCAAAAACTAGAAGTTTGGGCAGGGTCTGACTGGAGAGGATGAGGTTATGATGGGAGCATGTGTTTCTCAAAAGGACTTTCTGAACAAAGTATGATTTGGTATCCTGAAGTTAGGCACTTTAGTCAGAAACTCTCCCTCACCTCTTGACTCCTTCAGCAAGTCTGCTCTGAGAGCAAGCCAGGCTGGGGGGGGGGGGGGTACTCTTTGGGGTGGGAGGGGGAGTGGAAGCTGCATGGTTCTGATCTTGGTTTCCACTTTGTTTTGTAAGTAGTAAAGAGTCAACCTGGGAGCTGATGTTGATACTTTCCCTGTGGGATTTCAAAACTGATATCACATGAAATCCAGCAACACGATCCCTGAACTAATCCAGTATGGGAAGCAGCTGGAGCCAGGGTCAGCCCTGAAACCATGAACCTCTAAGGACTCCTGCATGAGTCCCAAGAGGACCACTAATTTTCCCTGGAAACAGAAAGCATTGAAGCCGATTTCTCTCTGCATTAGTGGGAACTAAGATCCCATCTAGCTTCTAATCACAGATGTTGTGCCTCAAAGGCTCTTACAGTAAGGTACTTACCAATTTATTTATTTATTTATTTACACAGCACTGACTTGAATAAATGTGTAAATTGATGCAAAATTGCTAATGTGCCATCGACAAGACTTACCAACAACCAAATTTTGAATTTATACTAAAGGAGTTATAATATTTTAAAGTAAATAACAGGCATAAAGGTAAACATTAAAAAAGGACAGAAAAAAATGACAAATTATCCATCTATATGTACACACTCATATGTGTATTTGGTCTTGTGAAAATAGCTTGATTTCTCACTGAACCTTTAACGCCAGCTGTTTTACTTTCTAACTGTATAGAGTGTCCCTGAATTTAAGTCATCTGGAAACAATGAGAGAATAGTCCGAGGAACGGTCCCTGACACTGAAGACCTTAGAATCTGAAAGAATGACAGTTAAAGGCATAGGAAGAAGCACAGCTGCCCTGAGTTCTATGAAGCCCTTAGCATGCTATTTGTTTGAGTGGGTAACAGTCCAGTGAGATCAGCAGGAAGGGTAGAGTCTACCACATTCCCTCTAGACCTGAGACCACCACAACCATCCCATGGAAAGCAATGACCTCTTGTGGCATGACTACAGAGCCAGTATGGTCACGTATAATACATAAATGGTTTCTATGAAACAGTTCTACTCTTTACATGTCTAAAGAGACCGTAAGCTTTTCTCTGACCTTCAGGTTGCCTCTGAACAGTTTTAAGATACATTATGTGTTAGAAGCATACAACTTTGCCAACAGAGCTTGCATGTGACAAGGTCCCACCTACCTTGCAGATCTCAAGGAACTTCTCACTGGTCTGTTTCATAGGATGCTCTGTGAAGGTGGCATAGGGAACTTCAGTGGACCACGGGTTCCAACGAGACAATAGAGACCACCCCTCGGTGCTCCCCCAGAAAATCCTTAGGCCGTCTCCTGGTCTCCTAAAGGGAGGAGACTTTTATTAGATTGAAGATATCTCTTAGATAAATCAGCAAGAGGAACATGGCAATGGACTGTGACCCTCCACTTAGCCTAGTTCTCCTGAGGTAAGGGATTTACCTCAAACCAAAACTACTAAGAAATGTCGGAGGTAAAAGGATGGACTTGCTTTCAAGCTGGGTAGGTACAAAAGACTGTAGAGAATCCACACGGAAATGCGAGCCTCACTCTGGGGTCAGTAGCCATAGCTGGAACTAGAGATACTGACCTCATGCTGATGCTCTGAGGAAAGAGAGTGAGGAGGAAGTGTCAAACAATGGGAAACGGACACAAAGAGGAGATGACATGAGGAGAAGCTATCATTTTTTTAAAACATTATTTTAAAAGTTTATGTGCATTGGTGTTTTGTCTGTATGTATGTGTGAGGGTGTTGGTTCCTCTGAAACTGGAGTTACAGACAGTTGTGAACTACGATGTGCATGCTGAGAATCGAACCCTGGTCCTCTGAAAGAGTAGCTAGTGCTCTTAACCACTGAGATATCCCCCCAGTCCCCAGAACCAATCATCTAAACAGAGTAGTAAGCAGAAGAAAGAACTGATGAGAAAGAACATAAGATCTGCCAAATGAATGGTAGGAAATCTATGACCTTCTATGATTTGAGAGAGAAGAGGACAATTCAAAGTCTTCATTTTCCTAAGTCAGTGACTCCTCCCTCTCCTACATCTCCTGGTCCTCTGCTCCCTGCACAAAGTCTACCTGATAAAGCTGCAGCAAAGGTCACACCAAAAGATTCTGCCTGCTTCTATCACTAACCTCATCCTGATTTCTGAGGTGCAGAAGAAAGTCATTTTCTGATATAACCTAGTCATCTGTTGAATCCAAATGCAAAGCAGGGGAAATTCAAACAGAAATAGGAGGCAGTAAGTGATGGCAGAGGAAGAGTGGGTACACTAAAAAGAACTCTCATGTCCTTGCTCAAGATGCAGAGAGGTGCCAGGAGTACATTAAGCCAAGTTCGGGTGCCCCGCATGCACCAAGCTTTAGAACCATGGTGGCTATAATTCTCAGCAACCCCACCAAGCATCCCACACCACTCATTTCTTTTAGAAATTCAATCCTGGGATTTTGAGATTGAAAAACCAGAGCTCAATTGTGGTGGCTTCACAAAGCCGTCACTTCCTGTATTAAGGAAGAATTCCTTCGGGAATATCAAGTGTTTGCTGAATGTTTATCCACAGAGAGGTGAGCACAAACAGTCTCTTGCACATACTCACACAGACCCAACCTCTCAATGACTGATCTGAAGCTGTGTCTTACAAAAGGAGAGAAAGAAAGGAACCTGGCACAACTCACTGCCCAGTTCTCAGGTATTTGGTGATTGTATTTGAAAGCTGAAACTCAACATTTTTTTTTTTATTTAATCCTTTGTTCAAAAAAGTATAAGAGGAAAAAAAAAAGAAGAAAGAAAAAAGGATGGAAGGAAGAAAGGAAGGAAGGAAGGAAGGAAGGAAGGAAGGAAGGAAGGAAGGGAGGGAGGGAGGGAGGGAGGAAGGGAGGAAGGGAGGAAGGGAGGAAGGGAGGAAGGGAGGAAGGGAGGAAGGGAGGAAGGGAGGAAGGGAGGAAGGGAGGAAGGGAGGAAGGGAGGAAGGGAGGAGGGGAGGAGGGGAGGAGGGGAGGAAGGGAGGAAGGGAGGAAGGGAGGAAGGGAGGAAGGGAGGAAGGGAGGAAGGGAGGAAGGGAGGAAGGGAGGAAGGGAGGAAGGGAGGAAGGGAGGAAGGGAGGAAGGGAGGAAGGGAGGAAGGGAGGAAAGAAAGAAAGAAAGAAAGAAAGAAAGAAAGAAAGAAAGAAAGAAAGGTCTGAAGCAAGCCCCTGACCTTCCCTTTCTAGCCTGCCGTCTCAGATTCTGTATTGACTCTGGTTAAACTCTGGGTTTTTCCTCATTTTTTTTCTGCCCAGGCAATAAATCTTAAGCTTTATGAATACATGCTTGCTGGTTTATGGAGCATTCTGGCTTGATCCAATTAAAACAACTTGTGCAATAGAATTATTTACAGCTTCATATGTCAATTTAGGTACCAAGTACAATGTTGTTTATCCAAAAGGGATGAATAATATCTATCCAAGATAGCTCCCCTAATGAGTCCACTTTGTCTTTTATTCAAGGAAGCCTTAAATGAAAGTCAAGCCTAAAATTCAAAAGGGATAATAAGTTAAATATCTTATCATTGTGACCATGATCATAACCTTTCCCAGAATACTAGAATCTGTTATGAAACTGGGAAGAAAATATAAAATTAAGTATTCCCTCCAATGGTAACATTTAAAGTGAGGCTTACCCGATCCCAGATCTGGGAGGAGTGGGAAAGGATTGTGATGGGGGTGCATTGTATGATATTTCCAAATAATTAATAAAAATATTATATTAAGGGAAAATGTCTGTGGTCTCCTCTTCTATTTAACGTTTTTGGGACAATTATGGTGACTATTCACACATTTATGCTCAGAAATATTTAATGCAACAGTAACTTATGTCCATAAAAGAAAGATGCAAGTTAATAAAATAGAGACTGAAGCACAACAAGGCATCAGTGGTCTCTGTCAGTCAGGATTTTGACTTTTAATACAGTAGGGTTATGGACAGGTCAGTTTTCCCTTTCTGAATCTTTTTGTGAGTTGGAAGCTGACTTATTTCTCCTTCTGAACCTTCTGAATATGTTTGTACATACAGTAAAAATTATATGACCTCCACTACCATTCTTTAGGCTTTTAGTGTCTGTGACATTTAGTTATGTCAGGAACTAGGAGAAATATAGATGCCTGATCATGACACATGTATCAGGTAGCTCCTAGGCAGCTGGAACTGCAGATCCAAGGACTCTGACACCCTCCTCCATCACCCCTTTCCCTACTCCACACACATATTTACATGCACACAGATATATGCATACATAAATAATAAAATCTTTTTTAAAAAAAGAATACATGAAAAAAAGATTTGCATACTGTATGACATTATCCAATTAATACATATTCAAAACGCGATACATTATATTTTTATTTTATTTAATCTAGACAGTAATGTGTTTTGAACAAACTGGAGAGACCTAAGTGTAATTATAGGAAACAAAGAACAGACTAAATCAGGTCATCAAGTCACGAACTGCTAGCGAATCGGAACAAACAGGAAAAGGAAAGCTTCAGCGTCCGTCCAGTAAGTCTCAGAGGTTTTCTATTTGTCAGAATCATCGATCCCTTTCTTCCACATGACCCTGCCCCTAGAATACTTCCTATGTGCTCTGGCTGCTTTCCAAGTCCTGGTCTAGTCCAGTGGTTCTCAACCTTCCTAATACTGAGACCCTTTAATACAGTTCTTTATGTTGTGGTGACCCCGCCAACCATAAAATTAGGTTTTTCGTTGTTACTTCATAATTGTAATTTTCTCTTACTGTTATGAGTTGTAATGTAAATATCTGATACTCAAGATATCTGATACAGGACCCCTGTAAAAGGGTCAGAACCCACTGACTGAGAACTGTTGGCTTAGTGTCTATGATTCCCTGAACTTAAGTTCTTGGAACAGAACTCTGAGTGGAAAGCTTAAGCCAGTTTTCAATTCTGATTTCTTCAGATATGAATACAGCTCCTGAACTAGCTTTTCTAATGGCTTAAGGGAATCTCTTCAGTTCGCTAAGAAAGGGTCACCTAACCCATCCTACATGCCCTGTCTTCAGTGCCACCACTTCAGACCCTGTTCATGCAGCTGTAGCCAGTGAGGGACACAGACCCCATGTTCCAGAATCAAATCAGATGACCTCTGAGCCTGTTTGGCCACCATTTGATCTTTCCATACCAGCGCAAACACTCATAGAAACCTTGAAGAAGTGAAAGATTCTCCTTGTGACTTTGTTTATATCTGTGTTCTCTCCTCTGCATTTGGCCTCCATTTCTATAGTTCTGAAAGCAAGGAAGGCGATGTGGTCTTTATTCCTGGTAAACATCAATATCTTACAGAAAGAGGCCAAAATAGAGCAACGGCTTCATGAGAGAGTAAGTCTCTCCAGGAGAGAATTTGGTAGAAAGTTCGTGATGATCAATTTTAGGATTCTAGACTTCATAAGTTAGAAGGAACTTTCCAAGATGTTTTCTATATCATCTTCCTCTCTCTTTCTCTCCCTCTCCATTCCTTCCTCCCCCTCCCCCCCTTTCTCCCTTCTCTCTCTCTTTCTCTCTCTCTCTCACACACACACCACACACACACATACACGCACACACACACATACATGCACACACACACACACTAAGAACTAGAATTTTCAAAAGGCCTCAGTTCTCTTTAGACCCATGTTAATTATCTGCTTTACTCGGTGACTCACAATTCTAAAACACAGTTATTGGCAGTGTAGAAAGCCGAGGCAATTACTGTTTTCAATCACCACAGCAAACTGGGTTTACCTTCTATAGCGACAAAGCAAGAGCACGCTGAAAGAGTGAGTTTATAACGAAGAAATTACACACACCAGACTAGAGGACTACGTACAGGAAGAAGTATGTTTTAAGCACACAAAGTAATTCCCAGTTGGATGGAAAGACGCATCCTTTTAATCACAAGCTTTATAAGACAGGATCGAGGCTCTTTAGGAAGGCTTCCTGAGATGCTCTATCCAGGCCTTCTCTGAGTTAAAAATGTGTTCATTCCCTCAATCTGTTGTTCTTGCGGGAGAAGCCATGTATTATTTTGTGTAGACCAGCACAGCCAACTTCCTGACTCCTGCTCTCCTAGCTCTCCCAGGAGTCCTCTAGGCCTCCCAAGAGTCTCTGCTGAGGCGTGAGCCAAAGACTGCTCCCCACAATGAGAAATAGCAGCTTCCATTATTACCTCCGTCAGCAGCCCCTCCTTTCCACTCATCTCAAATCTCAAAGCTGCACCACAGAATTAAAAACATAGCTAGAGGCACTGAATGGAGATTTATGAGGAAGCACAGATATTAACTCTTACTCTAAACGCAGGGCGTGTGCTTGTAAGTACTGGTGAGCAAACACAGGGAGGCCACAGGAGGGGTGGGGGCAGGACAGAGCAGCTCAGCACAGCACGGCTTATTTTCTTCCTGTGTCCTTTCTCCTACCTCACAGCTTTCATTGTTGAAAGGCCGATCTTCTAGACCCACTGAAATGTTAGTCCCTTGCTTATTTAATCTGGACAAAAGCAGGGGCCCAGTTGGCATCGTGGTGGGTATTCAAGTCTCCCTTGTTCATTGAATGACCTCAGATGAAATATTTTCCATGACAAGAACCCAAAAGACGCTGGCACGGAGTCAGACAATGAGATCGGCAGAACATGTTTACATTCTCTCAGTGTCCCTAGGCTGTTCCAAGCCCATAGGCAGGTGCTGCCTTTATCTACTCTCTTTGCTCACCTGGCTCCCTCCCAGAAGTTTCCAGGGCCTTGGGCTCTGGGAGATTAACCATTTACTGGCATGAGCAACCAAGGAACTCCGTAGATTCTGTTAAAGGAGGAAAAAGTGAGCGACAAAGTCAGACGCGCTGCAGCCTTCATAAGCAGAGCCTTGGAGACTTTGTGGTTCCATGTAGAACTTTCCAGAACCCAGTACCCTGACAGGTAGAGCTATCTTACTTGATGACTTGAAAAGGTTACTTCTCTATAGGTGTCCATCTATGAAACCACAGACATAAAGATACATTATCTCTAGGGGTTTTGTTCTCTGTTTCCCATTTTTAAAAGGACCTGTGCTGAAAGACCAATTTTTGTCTTGCATCTGCTAAACAAGACATCAATAAAAATGGCCGCTTAATGAGTGTAAAAAGGCCTAAAGGAACTTGCTGAGACCTGACCTGAAGGTGGTTTTTAACTGCAGGCATACAGACCTCAAGGTATTAAATCAAAGGCACAAACCAAATAACCTGAGAGTGAATTGTTACCAAAAGGGTCACCAAGTGAGTTGTGGGTATCCCACACTGAGGGTCCATAAGGCCCTTACAAAGGTGGTCTATCTGCTTTGGAGGAACAGTTTCTGACCAGTCAAGTCCATGGTGGAGGGGAAGAAGACCCCGACCAAGGGTTTACTCCGGGTTTATATTATTCATAATGTTAAAATGTGCATATGAATGATATTGTCAAATTATAACTGTATTACAATGCTACATTTTAGGATAATAAGCTTCCTAGACTGGCAATCAGTTAAACTGGGACTCAGGCTCACAATAACAATCTTTGTGGCTTGGACCTGGGTACTCTTCTGAGTCACTATTTCTCTTCTTGTAAGATAAGGGTAACTCTACATTATATCATCTCTGGGGGAGATCTAGTATCCCACTTCTGACCCACCAGGGCAAAGGGTTGTGTACTTTTGCATTCTGTTTAAATGACATGGAAGTGTTCCTTTTTTTTTTTTTATGCAGAACTTATGAAGGTAGATATTTTTAGAAGGTAGTTATTCTAAAAAGCATCCACTTATTGTCTTAGATTATGCTAAAAATAACTAATTTTTCAATCTTGTAATAAAAGTTGTCCAGTCCCCAGATGTTTCAGCCAAGAAAGGATTTACTGTTCGTCACTTATGTCCCATTATGCTTGACTCCTTAATTCTACAGAAACGGGCACTGGACTCTGGAAGGCTCCCCTGATTATGCTGAAAGCTCACAGGATCTGCATGCTCTCTAGCACTTCCCTCTATGATAGTAGCTGCCAACTGCCAGGAGAGATGATTTGTCCAGAGTCTAAGTGATGCTCGACTGCTAAGTTTATTGGTTGTATCCTAACACCATCCCACTGTGATTTCCTGTCATTATCAACATGTACGCCTGACTGTCATTTCTCTTCTTCTAGCTTGGTTTTTTAAAAACTATGAATAGGGAACCTTGTCACTATTACTATTGATTACAGACAAGTGGTTAAATAAAAATACCCCTCTTCTCAGTCCATTTTCTCTAATGGAAATACATGTTTCAAAGGGAAAGCTGAGTTTCTCTGGTACCATTTAAGTGGAGATTTAATCCGGCTGATAGTGATGCTAATAGACAAAACTTACAATTCTTTTAGAGTTGAGCATTTACATGGCCTATTTGGAGTCTGTATCTGTCATGCCTTAAAAATGATACCTGGGATTAGAGAGAGCTCAGAGATGGCAAAGTGCTTCAAGCTGAAACCATGAAGCCCTGGCTTTGGATTCCCCAGAACCCAATGAAAAAGCTGAGTGTGGCCACAGGAACCCGTAATCATAGAGCCATGGGCACAGAGACAGGAGGACCCCTGGAGCTTTGTAGCCATCTACTCTTCCCAAATCAGTGAACTCCAGGTTCATTGGAAGACTATGTCTCAAAAATTCAGGTGAAATGTGAGAAAGGAAGAGGATTGATATCAGTCTCCGGCTTTGCATGCTTGAGCAACACATGCACCATCCATAACACATCCCATGCATATACCACACAGACACACAGACGGACAGACAGACAGACAGACAGACAGACACACACACACCTTTCTACTGACTGGAGGGGCATGGAACTTGGTCACTTTTAGAGTCCTACTCTGGTAAAACCTGGCATTGTTGTTCTCTGGACAACAAGCCTGGTATTCTGTAATGACTTCAAGTGTTATTCCCATAATATGTAACTATTACTTTAAGTAGAAATTCATATTTGCTAACCTATTTTCATAAGAACAAGGAAGATTTCTCTGGATTATATTGTAATATGAATTCAGTAAAAGGAGCAAGCTCTGACAATACTGTGTATGAAGAAGGCTCCAGTCGTTCACTATGTGTTTACTGATCACAAATCCATACCAAATCCTAGGCGAGTACTTTGAAAGCTGCATAGCTCTCAAGAAACCCATACTAGACTTTATAAAAGAGGGGGCCTCTCATCAGGTGGTTGACAGAAAGACAGAGAAACAGAGAAAGTGATTTTTAAAATATAACATGAAGCTAATAGAAGATAAAGGAACGCAGGGAAACTGTATAAGAAAAAAATGCACCCTAAGCTATGATTTGTGCCTTTATGTGACAATATTTATTTTTAGTTGAGTTACTTTTGAACAAATTGTTGGAGGGAAACAGGCGAGAAACACTCTAGAAGTCTAGAGAAGTTGTGATGGGAGGTTAGCGTTAGCAGTGGCATTGAGCAAGACAATGACTTGTCTAATGAAGCCGAATGCTAACCCCGAAGCCTCAGTGGGGAGTGGTTTAATTAACTGAGGAAACTTGTCTCTGGCTGCCAAACTCACAACGGTAGAACGAAGAGGCATTGTGTTCACAGAGGTGAGTGGAAACACCACCAAGCCAGATGTCCCCCTTGGTCCTCAGCCATGAGTGGGGCTGAGCTCCTCCATCTGTCAGCCTCCTGCTGCGTATCATCAAGAAGATAAAGAGGAGGGAGAGAGAGCATTGCATCAAAGTTTGGGTGGTAGCAGTGGTGATAGAGACAGCAAGAAACAAAAGACTAGCCATTAAAAGATACATAACAAGCTAAGTAGCAGGCTTTCTATTTTAAATAAGGATGGTGATAACTTTTCTCTATGACACACTAAGAGTTAAAATATGAAGTTTTGCGCTACATTTGCTGCAGGACAGACACTCAATATTTGCTAGTTAGACTATGTTGTGGAGAACAGAAAACACTTTCATATGCTTAATCCCACTGTCCCTTGTGAAGTTGCCATTACTTCAAAGAGATCATCTGAAGCTCATAAGACACAGAGCCACTGGAATTAATGCCCGATTTTTCTGAGCTACGGTGGCAGTCATTTCATTTTTTTCAGTTCACAGATCTAAGCTGAGTCTGATCACTGCAAGTACTAGCTAACTAGGGGAATACTTGAGGGAGAGGTTACCTATTCCTAGCAATGTCTGGAGTTGGACTATATCTGAAGTGGTGGCAAAGCAAGGCCATTTTCAGGGATCCATATCCAGTGTGGTCAGTTCTAGTCTTTCTACTTGCAAACTCAAAAGCAAGCTTGCAGGGCCATAGTATCTTGTTGCTAGTCCACTGTCCTGGCATTGAACTGGAAGCACAGAAAATAGCTTTTAAAAGATCCTAGAAAGTAGCACTCTTGATATAACTAGGGCGTTATTTTTCTTCATTCACAAAGTGCTCCAAAGGATTTGCCTTGTTTTAGTGTGGAGACAATAACATGCGTGTTTATGAAACAGGAATCATCAGAAGGCAAAGGCTCTCAGGTAAGGGAATAAGAACATCTTTAAATCTCACAGAAAGCTCACAAGGTAGGTTTCCAGGCTCTGCTCTACCCATAATGAAACCGAGGTCCAAAGACTTCCAGCAGCAAGTGCAGGAACTGATACCAGAATTAGATTTTACAGCTCCTAATAATCCCATGGCCTCCCATGGCCAAACAAGACAATGAAGATTAGAACCACCCATCCCAACAAGGTAAACAAGGAGTTCACCCCCACCGCCAAGCAGATAAAAATCAGTAGTCTGAGAGTGACCAGTCTTACTGATGGCCCTTCTTCTCCTGAACCCAACCTAGTCTCTGCCTTTTAAAAGGTACTAGGGTTTTGTTCTGTTTTTATTTATTTGTTTGTTTGTTTACCACCAAATGTTAAAACTCTTGATTCAAGCAGGGTATTATTTTTCTTCATTCACTCTTACCCCACAGGGCCTATATTGTTCTAATGTGGAAATAATAACTTGTGTGTTCAAGGGATAACCATTGCCATGAGGCAAAGACTAACCACCAACTCGGATTAATGCAGACAAAATCAGAAACTGGCTCAGGGCCATCCAGTTGCCAGTGAGCTTCTGAAATGACCTTCTTGGCCTAAAGTTCAAGACATTTTGAGTACAGTTCGGCCATACATAAATACTCAATACCACAGCTCCTCAGAGTTGCAACCAAACGCTTCAACTTGCGGAGGCTGTCTGATAGTATTTATAAACATTTCAATAACATTTCACTAACATGAGATACAATTATCTTACTGGGTGACCAAATGAACTCTGTCTGGCCTGTTCAGACACAGCTTCTGTATCGAAGTCATATCCACTGTTCCCACAGTCTCATCTTCTAGTACATAACTAAATGCTTTAAAATGTAGTGCATCTTTAGTCCTTACTCTAGAAAAATTATAATTCACCTTTAATTGAAAGGGTGCATTCCTCAGACTAGAGGGATCTGATTGCACTTGTTTTTAATCTTTTATTAACCTATCATTCTGAATTGCATAGATGCTTTATGACTGTGAAGACGAATGAAAGAAACCCTATGTCAATTTTGAAATTTACAAAAAGTTGGAGTTTTAGAGAAATGCGCAGGTGGGAGGTGCTGAATCCTGTATGTTGCTCACATAGACGCTGGCCATTTCTATTCCAAAGGGTTGCCAGAGAAAGAGATGAGGAATAGCTCTATTCCAGGCTACAAGAAAAAAAAAGCCAAACAATTAAGGAAACATCTTGTGACAACTGTATTATGAATTGGTTGGGACATTAGGAGAATCACATGAGTCCTGAATTAGGGTTAGTTTTCATCTCCCATCTGAAACTGAACGTACTTTGGAGTATACTAAATATGCAAGCGTCAACATGTATATACTATCCAGGTTAAAAGTGGGTCATCCCTTCTGAGAAAAAGTGTTCTTCCAGATCTAATATTTCCATTTCCTTTCCAGAGAGACTGAAAGTAAATGGTGTGGATTCCACACAGGGCCAGTCAGAAGAACGGGGACCAGCATTGTCGGTCCCCGGGCTGCACACACTTTCAGGAGCGCCATGGATCCCAGGAGAGTGAGGATTTCAATGCTCATCCCAGAGATCAGAAGCCCAACCTCTCCATGTACTTCCCCGTGGATGATGCTCCCACAGCCAAAACCAAGTTTACTTTTCCTACTTTGGGGGAATTAGAATGGAACAAGCTTTAATGATTACATATGATATACATATTTTCCTCTTTAATTTTGTTAGTGGTATTTCATACAAATAGTGTGGGAAAAGCAAAACTGTTCATCTCCAACTCTGTGTTTAAGACTTGTTTATTACTTATTTTTAGGACTATGAGTGTTTCACCTATGGTATGGGCATCATGTCTATGCCTGGTACCTCAAGAGGTTAGAAGAGGGCATCAGCTCCCTTTGACCTAGAGTTTAGGGTGTTTGTGAGCTGCCATGTGAGTACTGAGAACCAAATCTAACTCCTCTGCAAGAACAGCAAGTCTTCAGCATTACTGAAGCATGTCTCCACCCTGCCATCTCTAATGTCTAACACAGATGCAGTCTACACTCAACATTTTCCCCTTGGTTGGTTATAGTCATCAAGAGTCTTTCTAGTTGTCCTCAAGAATGGTGTGGTTCATAGCCTGTTCCCTTCCTATCGAAGAAATGGCATTTTTACCAAATATAGACGAAATTCATTTAGCAAATACCCCCTGTTTCTCATGAGGTATTCTGATAGAATGAGAGATAAAAAGCTATGGCTCAATGAATAGCAGATTACATTGCGTTATTCACTATTACAATATGCATTATTATTTGACCTTGGAAAAGCCACAATGGAGTCATACTCCATTTCCATATCTATCTGTTTAGCTGACCTGCCCATAAGCCTATATATTAGAATGCTGACTACCTCTCATTGTAGGTGTAAAGCTGCCCTTTAGCGGACCTGAAAGGTAAACATGAAGTAACTGAGAGCTTCATGTTCTCAGACCAATTCAGAAATGGGTAGGGTAGAAACGAAGAAGAAAGTGAGCCAAAATAAAAATAAAAATAAAGCTATGTACATACACAAAAAAAAATCAAGAAATTCTAGACATTTCCTGAAATAGAAATGATTCACCCACATTCCGTAACACAGGTATTTGCTTTGGGGGAAAATGAGCTAAATTTTCCTGGGACTTTTGATTATCATTGTGATTAAAAAAAAAAAAAAAGCATTACCTTGTACATGTGAGCTTAAGGCTTCATTCAGTATCTGTCTTTTTTTTAAGATATTTTCTTTATTTACATTTCAAATGTTATCCCCTTTCCTGGTTTTCCCTCAGAAAACACCCTATCCCCTCCCTCATTCCACCTGCTCACCAACCCACCCACTCCTGTTTCCTGGCCCTGGCATTCCCCTACCCTGGGGTATAGAGCCTTCACAGGACCAAGGGTCTCTCCTCCCACTGATGACCAACTAGGCCATTCTCTGTTGCAAATGCAGCTGGAGCCATGGGTCCCTCCATGTAAACTCTTCGGTTGGTGGTTTAGATCCTGGAAGCTCTGGGGGTACTGGTTAGTTCATATTGTTGTTCCTCCTATGGGGCTGCAAACACCTTCAGCTCTTTGTGTCCTTTCTCTAGCTACTTCATTGAGGACCCTATGCTCAGTCCAATGGTAGGCTGTGAGCATTCACTTCTGTATTTGTCAGGCACTGGCAGAGCCTCTCAGGGACACCTACAACAGGCTTCCATCAGCAAGCACTTGTTGGTATCCACAATAGTGTCTGGGTCTGGTAACTGTATATGGGATGGGTACCCAGGTGGGGCAGTTTATGGAAGGTCAATCCTTTAGTCTCTGCTCCACACTTTGTCTCTGTAACTCCCCTCAACTGAGGTATACCAAATGGCTGAGAAGCATCTAAGGAAATGTTCAACATCCTTAGTCATCAGGAAAATGCAAATCAAAACAACCCTGAAATTCCACTTCACATCAGACAGAATGGCTAAGATCAAAGGCTCAGGTGACAGCAGATGCTGGTCAAGTTGTGGAGAAAGAAGAAAACACCTCCATTTCTGGTGGAATTACAAGCTGGTATAACCACTCTGGAAATCAGTTTGGCACTTCCTCAGAAAATTGGACATAGTACTACCAGAGGACCCACTAATACCACTCCTGGGCATATATCCAGAAGATGTTCCAACATGTAATAGGACACATGCTCCACTATGTTCATAGCAGCTTTATTTATAATAGCCAGGAGCTGGAAAGAACCCAGATGTCCCTCAACAGAGAAATGGATACAGAAAATGTAGTACATTTACACAATGGAGTACTACTCAGCTATTAAAAACAATGAATTCATGAAATTCTTAGGCAAATGGATGCATCTTGAAGATATCATCCTGAGTGAGGTAACCCAATCACAAAAGAACACACATGATATGCACTCACTGATAAGCGGATATTAGCGCAGAAGCTTGGAATACTCAAGATACAATTCACAACCCACATAAAACTCATGAAGAAGGAAGACAAAATCCTTCCAAACTTCTTAGACTGGGGAATAAAACACCCATAGCTTTAGTATCTTTTGAACACTGATGCTTTGCATTTCTCCCCAGATCCAAAGCAATGGATTGGAAAGAGAGCTGATACTTTCTTAGAGCCCCTTTTTCCAGTCCTAGTGTCAGTTCCTCACTGGGGCAGGTTTTGCTTTCCTGGAATGGCTAGAACTAACAACGTATGCTTCCATGTTCCATCACTGGTTACTCTTCCTTTTTTTCTTTTTTCTTTTTTTTTTCCTGAAGAGGGTCTCTCTGTGTAACCCTGGCTGTCCTGGAACTCACTCTGTAGTCCAGGCTGGCCTTGAACTCAGAAATCTCGTGCCTCTGCCTCCCAAGTGCTGGGGTTAAAGGCATGTGTCACCACTGGCTGTCTACTGGGTTACTCTGCAAAAGAGCACCTCTGAGTCCTCCCTCAGGTCCAAGTATACATCCAATGACATCAAAATATTCTCTTGCATGGAGAGAACTCTCAAAGAGTTCACACAGGCCTGGAAAGTCAACGTGGGGCCTTTGGGGCAGGGCATTTTGGACTCTCAAGGAAAGACGCACATAGTCTAGAGCAGGAGTTCTCAACCTGTGGGTGGAAACCAGTGGAAAACCCATATGTCACATGATAAATAACATCACCACTCAGTAGCAAAATTACAATTAAGAAGTAGCAAGGCAAACAAATTCATGGCTGGGGGTTCCTAAGACTATTGGCGGAAATGTTACTCGCAGTTTGAGAAGCACTGGTCTAGAACAATGCTTGACTAGCTTTAAGATGCATTAAAATCATCAAAAACCTGTTGAACTGTAAATTCTTATTCAGTTGATCCAAAGTAAGGCCTGAAGTTGCTGGCTCTGTACATATGAGCTCCTAGGCATCCTGCTGCTACTGGACCTAAAAACAAATATCTAGATGGAAAGTTTTAGGATTAGTCTTGTCCCTAAGGGCTCCTTGTGTGGATTGACACAGTGAAGTAAGGTCAAAGCAATGCTGTGGGAAATGTGGGCCCAAGGTATAGGTCTTCATTGAACAGTGAAAGTGATCAGGGGTTTTACCCAATTGCAGGACAGGAGTCTATGCAGAAGAAGGTTCTAGCAATAATCTATGGTTAAGTCAGTCCCAAACCACAATGGAAATCAACATCCTCCCATACAGTGGATGTACTGAACTTAATCTCTCTTCAAATTAATGTTTCATTTAGAAAACAAGCTAGTTCTGCGCTTGAAAATCACTTAAAGGTTAAACTGAAACTATTATTTACAATAGATTCTCTCTACATTCAGGTTTGTGTTTGTGTGTGTATATGTGTGGGAGTATGTATGTGTATGAACATGTGTATGTGTATATGTGTATGTATGTGAATATGTGAATGGGTATGTATGTTTGTGTGTGTCTGTATGGTGCTGTGTGTGTCTGACTGTCTGTGTGTGTATGTGTGTGTGTGTGTGTGTGTGTCTGTGTGTCTGTGTGTCTGTGTATCATTTACTTATTTTAGAAGATACCAGTCACAACAAACACCTCATCATTTTAACTCCTCCTCATTCAAGAAGGAAAAATTCCCTGGCCAGCCAGGCTCTTCTTGTCTGTATGTGGTTTAGTTCCCCCCATGTCCTTATTAAGATGCGTGATTAAGAAAGGAAAACAATACTGTGTCAGTGAGCCCATCACTGGGACCATGCCATGGCCACATCCCCCTTCTTCTGTAGGCAGGGTACCTACCCCTAGCCAACATCAACAGTCATTGTGTTGGTGACTTGCCACACTGAGGCTCACCTGGAGTTCACCCTCAAATAACAGTTTCTAACTTCTGTTCTTCCTACTCCCAGATGGGATTTCTTACAGAAAAAGTAAGTATGGCAGCAACAGGGGATTTCTGAGTCTCTGTCCCACCTGCTGCTGCAAAGTCCATTGCAGAAAGTTGATTTTTCTAATTGATGTTGGGAGGCATTAGGCATGGAAAATGTACCTCATAGCTTAATTCCACATTTGGCAGCTGATCTTTCATAAGAAAGCTTTTGATCAGAAACTTTAAGGCAGAACAAACGAACCGTCCTGATGACTTATTTAGGCTAAGTGCTCAAGGCAAGAGCAAGAGCACCGAGTGCTGTAAAGTGTTGGGAAGACAGGCACATCATGAGATGTACTGGCATTTCTGAGAGCTTCGATCTCAATCGGGTTCAAATACCTTGGTCAAAGCTTAAGAAATGGCTTCCACATACAAAGACCAAATTATGCTATCAATAAAAATGAAAAAAAAAAGCCATCTTTTTATGTCATCATTAGGACATGGTTGATCAATTCAAGGCCTGGCAAAGTAACCTACGTGTATTGTAAGTGTCATCCAAGTGTGGGTAACATGGCTGTTAACTAATCCTGCATCATGCCTAAAGCGGACCTGTACCTTTGAGAAGACTTTTCTTGATCATTTACATTTCAAGTCACCAGAACATGCTTTGGATACAAATGAAGTCTTTCCACAGCATGTCTAATATATTTGTATAGAAAGCAGAGACAAATAATGCGTTTAGGATGTCAAAGCAGATTCTTGATAAGACTGTACTGGTCAAAGATACCAAGGCCTTTTGTGTCACTTTGTTTTTAAGGTGTACACAAGAGTTCAGGTCAAGAAGGTGTTGGATACAATAATAAATAAAACCATGCAAAGGACAGAAAGTACTGAACTAGAGCTCACCAGCATTATTATTCAACAAAGTGTACTGAAAGAGACCATGCACAAAATACTAGTCTAGGCGGTGTGCACCATGGGTGACTAAGGAAATTCCTCTATATTCAGGTTGTTCAGCATCTATTAGGAGAGAGACAGAAACACAGAAGCAGAAAAACAGAAGGAGAAAAGGCACGAGAGGAGAAGCAAATGCCAAGGGTGGGAAGGTAATATAGCTGGACTTGGTCAGTCCACACTGAGAAAATTTCCAATTAATTTGAATGCTAAAGGATATGAAGTGGCCATTCAAAGATTAAGAGAATGCTACAGCTGATAGGAACAATACATGGAACATAGTATTAAAGTTTCCTACCTGGAAAGGAAAATGAGCTTTCTGTCTGAGCTTGAAATATTTAATAACCAGCACCTTCCAACCCCTCCTATCACCACGC
This sequence comes from Mus caroli, assembly GCF_978045245.1. Taxonomy (NCBI): domain Eukaryota; kingdom Metazoa; phylum Chordata; class Mammalia; order Rodentia; family Muridae; genus Mus; species Mus caroli. Next base: position 22,360,929 of record NW_028227272.1, on the reverse strand, counting down.
CCCAAGCAACTGGAGTAGTGTAGAAATTGGAATGGTCGAGAAGAGTAAGCATTCACGTTCTGCCAGGATGCATTGTGTTTACAGACAGCAAAGGTTCTGCGGTGAGTGACAGCCTGGGATGAAAAGACATAGTGCCTATTTATTAACCAGGTGCTTTGTAATCACTGTCTACATATCTCATAGCAATTTATGTATCAGACGTTTTCTATATTTAACAAAGAGATTAAAGTTCACAGAATCAACTTTGAATTGCTGAAGTATTTATTGTCTTTGGTCTGCTGGACCTCAAGGCTTATATTTCCCCCTTAGGAAATATAATTTATCATCTGTCTGGAGGGATAAAGAATTGGGTTCTAGTAGTAGGGTGTGGTAATTGTAGCTGTATTTCCAAACCAAACCTCCTACAAGAGTCTTAAGGAATGCAGAATGTTTCAGTGGTGCCAATTTATCATTCCCTATCAATCCTTCAGTCATTTTCTTCCACATGAGGAACAAAGGAACTCCCATGGGTGAATATAGCTATTTCATGTGTCATGTAGAGACATTATTCCACCCGTCTGGTTATCGCATACTTTAGAGTTGCTTTCAAGAGAGAGCTTTCTTTTCTTACCCAGCTCTATAGGTTTATCACTGCAGACATATGTGGTGACCAATTGTCTTCATGGTCATTCTCAGAACATAAACGTCACTTTAAAACTCATGCCCTTGCTCCATGGATATCATCTGGAGAGAAAGGTAAACTAGTGGACTCTCCAGTTTCCTGTCTCCTCTTTCCTTCTTCTTCACATTCCACATAGCATAATCCAAAGACATTGGAAAGCTTTGTACAAAAGCTTTACAATGTCCCAGCGTGGCCTAAACTTACAGAATAAATTCACCTGAAGGTTGGAGTCAGGAAACTGAGGGGGTTAAAGACCAGTTTAATGCCGGGCGTGGTGGAGCATGCCTTTAATCCCAGCACTTGGGAGGCAGAGGCAGGCGGATTTCTGAGTTCGAGGCCAGCCTGGTCTATAGAGTTAGTTCCAGGACAGCCAGGGCTACACAGAGAAACCCTGTCTCGAAAAACCAAAAAAAAAAAAAAAAAAAAAAGACCAGTTTAAACAAGTTATCTTGTCCTGTAACGTTATTCTACAAACAACAGGGCACAAGGAAAGACTTTTACTGGGGAAAGAAAAATGAACTTGATCAGGATTTTGAATTCTGAAGATTAAGTGGCAGAATTCGACAGGCAGGGTAGATTTTAAAGAGTGTAAACTAAGGAAGACCAAACAGTAGCCTCTTCGTGGAGAGTGTGAGGACCGGGATTGGGGAGGTAATTGTAACACAAGTAACTTCAGAATTAAAGACAACAGGCTCTTAATTACCAGTTTGGACTGGCCTTGAAAAACCACATCATGGACTCTTCTGTCTGCTCCATGAGGCAACCACTCTCAGACAGTAAGAAAAAAGACAGCTGGGCCTGAACCAGAGCAGCCCCAGATGAGCATTTGGGTAAGGAGAGGGATCTACTCCTATGCCTGCTAAACTAGAGGATTCTGTGTTACTTCAAGTTCATCCTTGACACCCAAGCTTCCTTTCTTGTCACTGTCTCCCTATCTTCCTCTGCCAACCCCCTCCAGGGTGAGAGAGCACTTTAGTAATCTGAGGTCCAGGTCAGGAAGCCTTCAGTTTGACGTTCAATAGAAAGGAAGACAGTGGCTTGCCCCTTGGGGCATGTTGCCATCAGCTTGTGGCAGTAGAGATAGGAGCTGACCGCCTCCCTTCCCAACAGACCCAGTCTGCATCTTGCTGAACTTGGCAGTGAAACTAAGCACCCTGTGAGAGTATCCAGTCCATCACCTCTCTTATAACCCAGGGAGCATCAAAGCAGATATGGGTAGTAGACAATTTCTCCCCACAATCTGGCAACTCTAAAGTAAAGGAATTCCTGATGAATGACATATAAACCCATTACAGAGGAACTAGACTGAGCCCAACTCTAAAACAGACGCTTCAGCTCCTACTAGGTGGAATGATCTGAGAAAGGGCAAGATGAACAGATGGGGGTCCTTAAAATTCTTGCATCCCAACCTGTCCTGGAATGCATCATTACAATGCAGAGACCCTCTTCTTTGTCCCCTGACTTCTGGGATCACCCCTGAAAATGGTTCTTTGCAGCATTTCTCCTAGGATATTCTAAACAAGTGTCTGCTGGTTAACACACAGCATTTCATCAGGAAGAATGTGATAGCCACTCTTTAAAGGACACCTGGGAAAGAACTGAGACCTGGGGATAATATGTCACCTTTAAGGCTTCTCTTAAATGCTTTGGCAAATTTGTGTGGCTTATTCCATATAGAATCTAGAGGCAGTCCGTGAATTTCTCTAGCTCTGACTATTGAAAGTAGAGCCACTCCTTTAAGATATGTTATAGGTCATAGCCCAGTCCTTACATTGTATTATTAATTTATAAGTTCTTCACAAACCAAAAAGCTGTGAACTCTTGTTATTTCCTTTTTCAAGATTTATTTCTAGTATATGTGTATGAGTGTTCTGCACACACACACACACACACACACACACACACACATACATATAACTGGACATGTTCCTGGTACTCATGGTAGCTCAAAGAAGGTGACAGGTCCCCTGGAATTGGTGTTAGGAGCCATCATGTAGATTCTGGAAACTGAATCAAGGTCCTCTGTGAAAACAAGTGCTCTAACCACTGAACCATCTCTCCAACCTCATTATTATTTCTACATTACAGAGGACAAATCAGGGAAGCAAAAGGATGCTTCCAAAATTGACAGAGTAAGGGCAAACACAGAAATAAAGTCAATTGTGAGACATGGTATGCTTGCTAACCCAATATAACTACTGTTTTCACCTGACGCTTAATGGGTAGTAGGTAGGGAGGATAGGAATTAAGCTCAAGTAAAAGTATAAAAAGAAAACCAAAAAGAAAGTTACATCTGATCCTATCAGGCAGATACACTCAGCATTACTGTTTCCTTAAATCCTGCAATTGCTTAAGTTTTAACTGCTTGCCTGAGTTCTTTCATTAATAAATTTTTTTTTTAAGTTTAAAGTTTTTGGTTTTGGTTTTGGTTTTGGTTTTTCAAGACAGGGTTGCTCAGTGTGACCAGCCCTGACTGTCCTAGACTCGCTTTGTAGATCAGGTTGGCCTCAAACTCACAAGAGATTTGCCTGCCTCTGCCTCCCGAGCATGGGAGCAAAGGCATGTGCCACAGTGCCTGACTAGAAAGTTTTAAACAGATTGCACCTTTTTGGTCCTACTCAGAATCATCAAGGCAGACCATGAAGGATATATTTTGCATCTCTGCAAAGAGATTTCAAGAAGGAGTTACCAAGTCTCCACCCTGCTTGCATGCTGCTTATCATAGAGAGAACTAGAAACAGGCACATGTGTGGCCCTGTGACCGATCTTTGTAACAGTCAGCTGAAAGGAGACGTGAAGAGTGGGCCAGAGCTTTTCAGGATCTCTTCAACAATTCGAAGCTAGTCTTCCACAATCTTCAGGTACATTCTATGACTATGACCAAAAAGCAGTGCCCCAGCTTCTCTGTGTCCATTCCAACTGGCAGTCATGACTCCTGCCTACTTAATATTCCAGGTTGATTTCAAGACTTCATGCAGTAAATACTTGTTAAAGCCATTTGAAATAAACAAAGCATTGCATAAACAAATGATAGTTATAAGATTCTGTTTTCATAACAGGCCAGTCCCTAGGAAAAAGAATTTTCTAAGAATTGCAAAGATACTGTTACTAAATCACAAGTCAGTCTCAAAGAACACCAAAATGCTACCAGCGCTATGATAGTCATGTCCTATCTTTTTACGGATACAAAACATGCTCAGCAGTGCTGATCATGAAATAAAGATGGCTGTACCTCTCAGATAGCATGTTCCTGAGACCGTTGCATGCATGAATTCCCCACCTCAAGTCCTCACATAACAATCAATTGAAGAAACACATTACCATTTCCATCTGCCAGATAAGGAAACCGTTATGAAGTAATAAGGTCAGCTCATTTGATTTTCATATTACCGTTATTATTTCTGCTTTATTGGATGATGGAAGTGTGATGCAGACTCGTAGAAGTTAGTAAAGGGTTAATAATTGTCCTCCCAAGTTTTTTACAACTCACCTCTCCTGGTATTCTTTCACAAGATGTCAGAAAGTTTGCCAGTATAAGGAATTGCTAAGGACCCCACCATCAGACCTCATCCTCACGATTTTAAAAGAGGGTTTTCTGACTTAGTCCCAGGCTATCTCCCAAGACTCCTTTGAACTTATAAAAGTTCACCATAAACATGACTGTATCCGACCTGGAATTATGTGGGGGGTAATTTTTATTTATACAGTGTTATTCCTTCTGTAGGCAACAAAAGGTCTACTAATATATATTCATTTAATTGCTAGTTTTATTAATAGAAAATATGTCTATTTATTTGTCTTCTTTATCCCTAACAAAGCTTAAGGAAATATTTTCTACATTAAGATCTTCAAGGGAAGACATCTTCAAGTTATCTTCCTTCCTTCTCTTTGTCAGTTCCTCAGCCACCCTTGGACTGCATGGCATGGATGAATATGAAATGGGGACATGATTAAGAAATTCATGAGAGGTAAAAAGGGAGGGTCTATAATTCCACTCTGACAGAGGAAAGATGCGACACATACAGGAACATCAGCATGTCTGATTTAATAAGGTTATAAATTATGTAACAGAAATCCTGGAATGGAAAAACTAGAAAAGTAGGTTGGATCCATATTGCAAAAGTCTTGTACATCAAGCTATAAAGTTTCACACTAATGTTTCTCACACTTCGGACATCAGAATATTCCCACCACTACAGGACCTGGGTTACTTGACACGACATAAGATTCACTTGCAATCTATAATTTTGTCACTAAGATTAATTTTTTTGATTTAACTGTACTTAATTAAACTAGATGATCTAAACTCAAAAGGAGCCTTCCAAAATGTTAACGATTTACCAATCAAACTGTAGGCTCTAGGTGCACACAGTATTCTCTTCTTCAGTTTCTCACCGCTGCTATGGCGATTCTGTTACCTGAGATAGTCCGTAATCCAGTTTGTGGACTCTAAGTCGATAATGAGGCATCACTAAAAACTTCTAAGCACGGAGATGAGACGATCAGATGGTATTTTAAGAAGATAATCTGATTGTGTTAAATTGAATGGATGTGAAGCCAGTAGAGACTTAAGTCAGGATATTCTTCAAATTTCATGGTGCTTCATATTTACCTTACTGTATAGAGGTGTGCGTCACTTAAAAGCCTCCAACCTCGCAATCCTATGGAGCACAAACTACCTGTCTCCTCTCAGATAAAAAGAAGCAAAAGAAAGATGGCAATGCCAAGGAGCGTCTCAGTACTAGTCGGTAAAGGACAGAAAGTGAGCCTGTGCCTTACAGCCAGTATCAAAGGCTTAACCTCCAGTAGAAGCACAAGGCAGGAAACCTTGACAACCACTGAAGTCAGCCTCCATAAAGGTATCTATTGGGAGCCTGCCCAGCAGGAATCCAAGGGGTTAGTTTTAAGAAGGGAGGCAAAGAGAGACTTGACAGAATTTGACAACCTGATTAGGTTAAAAGGAAGAAGAGGAACACTTCAGAGATGACTGATTGTTCGGGCCTGCATAATTGGGACGATAATGAGGCCATCCTCATAAATAAAGGTCTCCAGAAGAAGGGTAGGCTTCTGGGGAAGCAGAAGCTGGGGAAAGGTGACACACTGAGTCTGAGATGCCTGTGGGGCAAACAGGTGGAGACAGCCAAGGGGAAGAAATGCAGGTGGAGTGTGGTTCCCATCACTTGGGGCCCCAGACTTGCTAAAGGTCCAAGCAGAGCTTGAGAGTACTCAGACTCAGCTGGTGAGATGTAACCTTTTACTGAACAATACAGGAAGAATTTTCCCTAAGTGCTTCTGAAAAAAAAAAAAAAACAAAAACAAAAAACAAAAACAACAACAACAAAAAAGTCAGAGTGTGCTCAGATACTGCCACCTTCAAACCTAGTTACCATATGACAAACTAAAATAATTCACTTTCAAACTCATCTTAGGTCTTTCTTTTCAAATTCAGAGTATTAGGCATGAATCAGTGGCTTATGAATAGACCTGGTAACCAATGGGTAATTCCTTGGGACAATTTGCTTCTGCAGGATAAGAGAGTCCACTATGCTATATTTTTGTTTTTTTGTTTTTATTTTTTGTGTGTGTGTGTGTGGGGGGGGAGCTAGGACTGAGCCTAAGAAGCCCCCACCCCACCTGACCACCTGTGGTGGGAACAGAAAAAAAAAACAGAAGGAGACACTAGAACATAGAGTATGCAAGCCCCACCATCATTAGCAAATCTGCTTCAATTACTCAATATTCTTAATCATAAGAATGATCAGTTTGAGCAAACTGCCCCTTAAACACATGACTTAACCAGCTCAGCCCACATGCTTCTGGAGTCAACCCTTCCTGGAGATGCATGCTGACCTTTGGAGTCACCCTTGCTCCTCACAGAAGTTTCACTCCACATTCCAGAAATAACTCCTCAGAATGTATAGGCATTGCTCTTAGTTTATCACAGATAACATCTGCTTCTTACATGCAATATGTTACCCACTTGAAAACTCAAAACATCCACACTATTGATCCAAATCCCGAACACTGTGAAAACTACTTTTATTATTTAGCTGAAGTTTGGGTGTATACATACTTAAACACATATCTCCCATACACAAACACACGATTTCACATACTCACACACATATGCACACACATTCTGACATATACTTTCTCAAGCACACATCCTCATGAAAGCTCACGTGCACTTCAATATGTACTCACACTTTACACACACACAGAGTTCTCTGAGTCTCTTCCCTGTGTCTGTTTCTCTGTCTCTCTGTCTCTGTCTCTCTCTTACACACACACACACACACACACACACACACCCCTCACTGTTTCTGATACCTTTTAAAATACTACATAAGAACAAAACCATTAACTTCCCTGGTGCTAACGTCATAGATAGCCACCATGGAGTCAGTTTTCAGTTACTGGTACCCTCCACACCCATTTCCATCTAAAATAAATTTCTTAACAAATCATATCTTATATTTAGGGCAAGATATTAAAAGAGAAAGACATCTGAGTTCTGCTTTGTGAGTTTATGCTGTAGAATGTTGCTCAGGATAGGGACACCTGTGTAGTGTGTTTCAGATCCTAGATGTTATTCCTTCCTGAATTTTCAGTCACCCATTATGAATGTGCTGTGGTTTTTGCAGACCATATTATCTTAGGATCTTCAACAAAGTCAACAGATACCATGTTCACACTCTTCTTTTTGGCCACCTTCATATAGAACTAAAAGGAGCCAGCTATGATTGCTCGGTAGAGGCTGCCCCAGGACACTGTCTGAATTGCAAGAGGCAGGAGGACTTCCAAAAGACAATGCTCCATGACAAAAGTGGGTCTATCTTAAAAACACTTTGGTTTTCTTTCGCCTTCTCCTTTCTTTCATGCAAAGCACAGATTCAGTGAGAGACCATGTAGACCCAATGCCATCTTACAACTGTGAGGCATGGTGTGAATGCCCCAGGCTTTGCATAGAGGACAGTAGAGTGGAAAGATGAAGGAAAGCAGAGACCTTGATGGCCTCAGTGATCAGTCAGTCCTGACTTCTCACCAACAAATTAAGTCACTGTTAGTTGCCACAGCTACATACAATCCTCAAAGCTCAACTCCTCAAGCTGGCCTAAGTAAAAAGGAGAACCGTCATACGCTTGCAGAGATCCTTCCAATACCCATGAAAAAGACAAAGCTTGCTTTCTTAGTAGGTAACAACACAGAATAGTAAATGCCAGCAACCAGGCAGCCCTCACCCCTCTCTCCATCCCAGCGGCATAGTTATTCTTTAGCAAAAGAAGTATTCTGTCTTTGACCAAAGACCACAACACACTTCTGCTTCCACTTACACACAGCTATCTTTCACACCTGAGCTGCTGTCTTCTATTAACCTATTCCCCTAGGTCTCAGTTCTCATGAGTATCTCTTAGCCTTACTTACCCCAGGCCCTAGATGCACTCATACAAATGTTCTCAATATGTATTTCCTGAGGCCCTCTTCTGGACAGACTATGTTCAAAACACTGGCAATAGAATTGGAAATCAAACCAAGACCTAGTTTTTACCTTATGGTTCTTGGGGAGAGAAAGAAAAATAGAACATATATAAAATGAAGTAGAGTTCAAGTCAGATGGCTCATTGGATAAAAGAAACTGCTGCCAAGACCATGGACCTGAGTTTGATCCCTAGGACCAACACAGTAGATATAACAAATGGACTCCTATGGAACTGGAGAGATGGTGCAATGGTTAAGAGCACTGACTGTTCTTCCAGAGGTCCTGGGTACAATTCCCAGCACCCACATGGTGACTTGCAAACCATCTGCAGTAGGATTTGATAAACTCTTCCGTGAAGACAGAACACTCATGTACATAAAATAAACATTTTTTAAAAAGCCTGACTCCCACAAGTTCTCCTAAGACATATACAGGGCACTGTGCCACACACACACACACACACACACACACACACACACAAATGAATAAATGAAAATATGAAAAGTGTTTAAATGAAATGGAAAATTTAATATAAAGAATTAAAGCAAAATATGTAATAAAATATTAAAAATTAAAAAAAAGAATTAAAGCATTGTAAATCAATCAAAAAGATTTCTGTAACAGAAGAAACAACCATTTCTATAGGGTGGCCAAAGTTCTCCTGAGATGCTATTTGAATAGAAATCTAAAGGAAGGTAGCATAATTCTGCAATATAGTATTGTTAGCAGAGGAGAGAGCAAAGACCATGATCCAAACATTAGCTCTGCTGCTTGATGTGAAATGTCAAAAGCCAACATGCCCCCAGCAGAGTAAGCAAGGAGGCAACTGTCCCATGGAGTCAGGAGGAGTGCCAACAGCCGCACTCAGGGAAGACTAGCATGGCAGACAGTATCTGCTAAGTTCCTATAGCACAAGCCAGGAACCACGGGACAATGGCCGCACATGGAATGTCACAGAAGTGTTGGTAGAGATCTTTCCCAGCCAAGTTGCCTAAGAAGAACATGTCATCATCACCGCCAGACAGGCATAAACTGGAATTCCAAACAGACTCGAAATACACTATTAGAAATGTAGGACCTAAGGCAAATGAATTGACCTCTGATTTGGAGGTTAAAATGGGGGGTTTATGCCTGCCCTAAAGAACTGTTACAAGAACAATGCAGATTTGCTATTGTATAATGCTTGTCATAGCTATTCAGGATGGACTCCGAAGAAATAATTCTGCCCTGTAAAAAAATTTCAGGAAGCATCTCTGTTTTAGATCATCGTAGTGCACACCTGCCTAATAATCTCAAAATAGCACATAGGTAAAGGGCCTGTTGAATCTTGTGCAGTGTGATTGTGCCTCATCAACTTGAAGCCTTTTAATATGCATGAGTATTCGGAATACATCGAGACAGATGTCCTCAGAGGGTCTTTCTACCTCTGACATCCAGAGAGGCTGCACATTGTCTCTAGAATGGGATGCTACCCATCATGGGCCCATTGGTCATAGGTTCTAGTCTTCCAGACCCCATAAGATAAATCAGATCATTCCTGAGCCATAGTCCAATATTTCCCCAAACCACATGGAACATCCTTTGTCTCCTGAAGTTTAATTAATACTGTTAAAGAACAAGAGAGATATATGAAAAGGAAAGAAAGGATGTGAGAGCAGAGGAACAGACAGGCAAATTTTTCCAACATCAATGGAGAAACATTAGCCGAAGCTCCAGGACCTTGACAGAGCTACACTACAGTCACATCATGTAGCATGTAGCTTCATTCAATACCTTTAGCCTGCCTCTGGCTTGTGGACAAGGCAGTCACAGGAGAAACTGCCCCCCAAACACCTTGCTTTCTGCTTACCATGAAAGTAGCTATGGAGAGATGTGGGGTGCTGGCCACATCCCAGTTGCATCTTCCAGATTTGACCCCAGATTCAGGTTTTAATCCTGCCTCAACCTTTCAGTTCTCTGGCATAAACAAGGAATTTAGGCACCCATGTGTGATTTTTTTTCCTCCTTTTAAAAACGAGATAACAACTTTCTATCTTAGAGTTACAGTGAGGATTTTAAAACCAAAACCAAAAACCTAAGGTGATGTCTGGCCACTGTTGGTGTTCATAACTTGACTAATTGAGCCACAGGCTCAGGCATGGTGACCATTTCTCACCTCAGCCTTCTCTCTTGGCTTTTGGAAGCCCACCCATCCCATCCACTGTTGTTTATAAGGAAACTGTTGAAAACAGTTCTGCCTCATAGTAGGTAAATTGCAGCTATATTCAGCTATTCCCCATTAAAGCACTCATTAAAAAGTAAGGCACTCTAATTTTACAGTATCAAGCATACCCCCCCAAAATCATATTGTAGAAAAGTCTTGCTTAATTTGTTAATTTCTATTATTGATAAGAAAAGGTGTGTTGGCTCTTTGAAAGAAAATAACCAACTAGAACCTGGGAGCCATGTGGGGGGGTGGGCATTTGCATCCTAAACTCTGGCAAAGCTGAAAGCAGCCCAAATGGGTCTGGAAACTTACCAGTCACTCAGTTCTGAGCCACCCAATTGCATTAGAAAACTGGCAGAAACAGAAAGCACAAAGCAGTGGATTTTGTCAAAATGAAAACATGCGGCCAGAGGATCCCAAATCCTTCAATAATTAATATATAAACTTTCTGGTAATTTAAATTATGGGCTAGGTCACTAAGACCCAGTACACAAATTTACCTTGAGAGTGGGTTGATTTAAAGTTTCCTTTTTAGATATGCACGGTTTACTCTGTAATAACAATAAAAGAGAACCACAAATTCCACACGCACAGCATCATTCGTTTTGAGCCAGCCCCAGCATGCCAGGCTCCAGAGCACTTAAACCCACACACCAAGAGTTTAACTTGAGTTTGGCTGGGGGACTTGGACAGGACTTTCACTATTCAGAGACAGAAAATATTAATTATCAGCAAGTCTGTCATTATCACCCCATGCTCAGCCGCACATCCTTTGCTTGCCTATCTCCCTCTTCCCCCTCCAGCCAGCAAAACGAAAAGCAGTGATTCGCTGAGCAGATTGTGGTTTTACTCAAAAAAAAAAAAAAAACAAAAAAACAAAACAAAAAAAAAAAAAACGAGAAGGATCCAGCTGTGTGCACCTACTCAGAGGAACCAAAACAGAGAGGTGGGAAAAGTGGGCCGTCAAGTGCTCCGGGGGATTCTGTAGAGAAGCCAGAAAATATCACCTCATTGAAGAAGCTCTCAAAGATAGGGAAAGGGAAGATGGGAGAGGCCAAAAAGGGAGAGGAAAGGAAGAGGGAGGGAGAGAAAGAGAGAGAAAAACTAAGGAGAGAGCCAACCAGAAAGAAAAGGGGCAGGGAGGAGGGAGGAAGGGAAAGAGCAAACAAAAGATGCCCGACCTTGCCCATAGCGCCCTCTCCCCCACTCTTTCTGACTTCTTAGCTGCATGTCCAGACAGATACAGTATTTGAAAAGAGTGTGGAAGCAAGAGCCAACAATGGCCTAGCTTGTTGAAAGGACAGGCAAACGCCCACAAGATATGACCTCACAAGCGCCCGGATGACCCACCACCCAAAATAACACACCACATCCACTGGCTGACACTGAGAATTCCACGCTTCCTGCTTCATGTGTTTGGACAGCGTTTTGATGTCTGTTGACATTTTCCTGGGTTGGAAGGCTCACTGAACCTGTGTTTGCACCCATTTAAAAAATGTGGGTGTCTTCCCTGGGTAATAGTTTGGCCCTGGGACGGAAGGAGAAGCAGTGAACCTAGCAGATATCTATGCTGGAAAATGGCTCAGACTAAGAAAGATCAGTCACTGGGGACAGAATACAGTTGTCCAGCAAACACACAGCACGGGAAGCCAGGCTGAAAAGGGCTTGGCTTACATTCAGAAACTTTAAAAGGTGAAAAATACTAATTACCCCTTGACTTTATATTTGTAAAATTATACCATGTAATTAAGATCTCAAAAATCCCAATGTCTCTGTCTTTTTTTGTCTCTGTCTCTTTTTCTTACACACACACACACACACACACACACACACACACCACTGCGCACACATGCACACAGGCACACAGAAAGAAAACACACAAATACATTCTGTGGGCTTGTTGGCCCAACAGCTAAGTCTTTATTTAAGCTCTACTCTCTTGCTGTTTTGATGTCTCTACATTTTATCATGTGTTTTGTCATGATGGCACTACCTATGAAATTAGGTTTCTCATGCAGAGCCAATGATGTAAAATTTCTTCCCACTAAGAGGAAACAGTAAATAAAATGTCTCCTTAACTAGCACTCTTTCACTTAGGTGAGAAGTAATATTGCACCACAGATTTGGGCTCTATACTCTTGAGTTTGAGCCTAACTCTACCAATTATTAGCTGGGTGTGGTTCATTGTCCACGCTGTTGTTTGCTTGCTTGTTTGGTTTAGACCAGCAACAACCTCTGTGTTCATCCGTTTCCTCACTTGTAAGATAAATTTAAAATTAACAGCAACCTCATGATATGTTGCCCATATTGATGTATTTAATGTATCTGGTTTGTACCAAGTCCTATTCTAGGACTACTGTAGGGCTGAATTGATACCTGAAGCCTATGACAGTAACTGAACAGGGAGGGAGCTAGGCATCACTGATTCCTAGGTTACAGATTCCTCTTGCAACACAACTTTTCATGGAAAAGAAGATCCATAATAAAGATGATTTTAGTTAAATAAAGGGGGGATGGAAGTGGGGGCTGGAGAGGCAACAAATACTCTCTGCGGCTCAGACTACCTCTATTCATAGGTGCTGTCTCCATAGGATACAGATAACATCATGTTTCTGTTACTGTCCCATGGTGCTGATCTGCTGCTGCCTAAGTCAATAAAAACAAAACAAACAAACAAACCAAAAACCAGTCACTGTAAGGCTCCTGCTTCACAGTGGTCCTGAAGCCCTTCCCATCCTCAGCTTCTTCTAAGGGAGATCCAAGAAGCCACAGGGTTCTCCAGTTAGCTCTAGTTAGATGCATGCCTTGTCTTTGGCCCCATGCAAGAGCATGCAAAAGGTGTTCTATGCTCGATTAAAACTTGAGATTAGACATGAAGAAATGGAAAAACATGGGTAAGAGGCACAAAAGAAAAGAAAGAGTAAGTTTTTCATTTGTTCCCATGGAAAGGTGGGTTAAGTGAATTGATTTTTCTCTCATTTGTAACACCCACACCTTTCAAAGCATTATCCTTGCATAAGAAGAACCAAATTTCAAATTGGACCTGGTCCAGCACCACAAGTATCCTGTGTGGTACTTATGTGAGATGTAAGTTGCCCACAATCCCTGGGCAGTGAAAGAGATATAGTCTAGGACTAGAACTACTCTTTTATATCTGAAATAGGCACCTTGCCCCCTAGCTACAGAGGACTGGGGAAAGGTTACAGATCCACTATGATTCTTCTGGGTACAGACCTTCAACCTACCAGAAGAGTCTAATGCCTTACTTAATGACTTCTTCCATTCTCCCCTCTGCCCTTCTGAAGGACCAGGTCCTGGCTGCCCTTTCGTCCATTGCTTCCCCTCTTTAATTGTGCACAGGTGCCTGTTAGGAAATCATCATCTTCTGTATTCACATTTGTAGCCTATAGGCTGGTATAAACCTCCTGACAGACACAACCTGAATGGGAAGCAGCGGTTGTGCCTCTCTGGTGAGTCAGTTTATGATACTTCCTCACCGAGCCACTTCAGTTCCTGGAGGCAGAACTCACTTGGTTTTGCTTGCTAATCAGTAAGGTTTTCTATGATCTATAAAGACTGTGTGAGAGATACCGGATTAAGCTGTTCATATATGCCATAGAATCCAGTCCTTGACATGGTCCAACCACAGATAAAATTATGGCTGTTTTTACAGATGAAGAAAATCTACTTGAGACAGAGAAGATGGTGCATGCTTGTAATCTCAGGACTTGGGAGACTGAGGCAGGAGAATCACAAGTTCAAGGCTGCCTTGGACGATGTAGTGAAACTCTATATTAAAAGTTGGAAAGAAAAGAGAAGAGAAAGGCAGAGAAGAGGTGGGGAAGGGTGGGATGTGAAGGGGAGGGGAAAGGAAGGATAAGAATGTCAAATACTTTGCACAAGTTTGTAAGATTCCTCCTAAATAGAAGGAAGTAGAGCTATAATTGAGAGTCAAAGGCATCGATCAACCTTTAGGCCATGCCTGCCTCTTTCTGCATCCTAACTTTGACATAAGGTATATTATTAATCTCTCTTTCTTTCCTAAAATATGAAAATGTACTGAATGCTATCTTTACCACGAACTTTCTCATGCCCATATAGGGTTTTTAACAGAACAGGATAAGGCCTCTCTAGAGAAGCATCCTCTACTATGTTAACTGTCCATTCACTCAAGGGGAAGATGGTAGACTAGGGCCCACAGACTAAGACTAGCTTATTGTCTGTTTTAAATAAAACTGTACTGGGACATAGGTTCCTTAATTGATTGGCACTTTGTTTATAGTTGCTTCTGTTCAGCAGGCTTTAGTGCCCATGCAACTGGTAGGGCATGGTCCATAGGTCTAATGTGTTTAGTATCATCTCCTTTGGGAGTAAATTTTACTGACCTCCAGGCTAGAACATCCTTGACCTCCAACACATCCAGATCTCTGGATTAGTTCCTTGAATCTTATTTCAACCTATAGACAATCTTCCTGAGAACACTGACCGCAGGATGACTAAAGCTGGCAATGGGGTTCCAGCTTCAGGTCCACCCTCTCATTCTAGGTAGCAGCATGATGAAAGGACAAAGGGAAAGAAAATGTGAAAGGCCAACTCATCAGACTTTCCAAGTGTGGTTTGGCAAAGTGTGGTTATAGAGTGGGCCCGATACCCTCAGGTTACACCCCTGCATCCTGAAAACTTGTGAGGATTACAGTTCATAAGTCATGGGCCAGGGTGCCTGAGGAGATAGTGAAGGTTCCATTGTGAGTGTGTCAGCTAGAACAAAGGACTTAGATGATGGAGCTGCAGAATGCACTCTGCCCATGGACTGCTACTCCAAGTCCTACTCCTCATTTGTTTCTGCAGGTGCTATGGCTTGAAGCTGGCTATGTATTTTCCAACAGATCTTGCTCATTGATGCATTGGTATCTCAAACTTAAAGATTTCAACCCTCCATGTATTCTCCTGTGCCCTGTGTTGGACAAATAAATGTCTGCCCACTACAAAATTCTAATGAGTGATACGTGTATTTTTGGTAGAGTCTTGAGTCATTAATGAAAAATGCATTTTAGCATGACTTCAAATTCAGTAGTGCTTTATATTTTCCCTCATTCTTACCATGTGTGGTTATTCTGACACCTACCTATTAGACCATGTAAATCCCCTCCCATCCTTTCCCCCCTCTCTCTGATATACAGTTTTCTTGAAATATGCATGTGGTTTTGAAATTCCCCTGGGACCTTACAGTATAAGGTGTTGTGTGTTTATATGTGTTTATATGTACGTTTAAGGTTCTTCCTTCATAGCCTGGTAAGTATGACTGTGTAAGTATTCCATATGAACTTACCTTCATCCCATGCCTGATGCTTTAAAAGCCTCAGGAGAGCTGGAAATGGTAGGGGAAATGGCCTTTGTTGGGCAGAAAGCCACACACTACACATTTCACACAGGCCTTCTGTTCCCTGTTGCTTCCTCTCTACCCTTCTGTTGCCAAACCACCACAGTTCAGCTAATTCCTTCTCAAGCAGCGTCGCACCCAACGCTGCAATTACAGTGGAGACAGAAATGGAGTTAGAAATGAAGTAATATTGAGGAAAGTGGGGGGGACGCTTCCATGATTCATCTCTAGAGCATGGGGGTGGTCATTAAAAATATAGATGTAGTCCGGTACTCACCAATTTTACCCAAGAACCAAAAGAAAGGAGAAAGAAATGGAAATTAGCTGTTTTTGGTGAAACCTTGCCTCCCTTGGTCTCTTCCCAAGGAAGCAGATTGCTTCAGGGGGCAGGTATACATTCCAGGCAGAGTGTCTGGCCTGTCATCATAAATAATCACAAATGTTTCACTTAGAAGAGCCATGAGCCAAGCCAAGGAAAAGGTTGGGAACTCTTAAGAGTGTCTGGTCTTTACACTCTGCAGTGAATATGCATGGCCTCCTAAACTTTCCCAAATAGATCCATTTAGCAAACAATACTTAAAAGAGATCTTAAGATAGTATCTGGACAGTTGTGTTGGAGGAGCATCCTGATACCATAACTAAGCTAAACATGAACTTAATCATCCATTGAATGATTTTATGGAATGATTTGTTTATGTCTGTTGCACCATTTCTGTTGCACCGTTGTTACCATGAAATCCAGTGCAATTCCCTTGGTCCAGTTTATCCTGACATATACATCTCTCCCAGAAGCATTTGGCTTCCATCCCAGAATTTCAGTCTAATTTATTTTAACATTTTTTGTGCCTTTTCCTCTTCTGAAATTCTCATTCTTACCTCCACTTCTAGCATGAAGTCAAGATCTGGGGTATGCCTCTCCCATAAGGCCACCAGTCCACTACTGTGCTATTTCTATTAATAGGTCAGACTCTCAGTCCTGAGTACCTTTCTAACATGGTGGCTTCCCAACTCGCCCACTCTCCCTGACTCTCCCCTATGCTATTTTCCACACAAATATTCCTCCTAGTATTCATATCTTATCAGTTCCACAAATGAGTTCAACAGTCTTTATTGGAACAGCATTTATCTTTCCCTCCACTTGGTAGTCCTTCTCCAGTATCTAAAACTTACTTCCTCTAGGAAGATTTCCAAGACTACCTACCATTATCTAAATAAAATGCACTCCAACTCTCATAACTACCAACATAATTATGTTTCTCACAAAGGGGAGATGGGGGAAGGAAGGAAGAAAGGAAGGAAGGGAGGAAAGAAGGGAGGAAGGAAGAAAGGAAAGAAGGGAGGAAAGAAGGAAGGAAGGAAGGAAGAAAGGAAGGAGGAAATTATGCCAATTAATATTCTACACCGCCTTTCAAAGTCTCTCCCACTTTTTAACTTTTAACATCCAGTGAGCATCCATCATAAAAAACACCATCAGCTCACCATTTCCTGAGATGCTCTACCCTTTCTCACCACGTGGATTTATTCTCACCCCATGTTTCAGGTAATGAAGCCTGTTCTACTAACCAAGTTCATCAAATTCCAATCACCTATTTGTACCCAGTCTCCAAGGCCAGGCCATAGTCTGTTTCCTTCCTGTTTCTTAGGTATATCCTAGCTAATTGTTGCCAGCGTATGGACTCAGCTCAACTACCACAACCACTTTGTACCTCACAGCATACTTTTCCACATCCCTGAGTTATCTCTGCTATTACACCAGGCATCATTAATAGCAAAGGCTGTATCACTTAGGTCCACAGCACTTCAACAGCTGAAGTAGCGACTTAGATGTATTCACGTTCTGTGCATGCTTTTTTTTTTTGTTGTTTAAAGAACGTGTTTGAACTTGGCTTCGCATAGTATTTCTATGCATGCTGTCTCATGTCTTAGTCAAGCTGTCAAGAACAAGGCTGATTTGGAGGAGTACAGGCAATAAGGAAAAGGCCCAGAATCTCCCCACAGGTGACAGGCCTTCTGTTCTTTTCTTCTTGGGGTAATAAAAAGACATACATACATACAACACCTTCACCCTAGCACATATTTGATAAATTACCTGCTTATGGGCTATGACTGTAAGAGTCAAATATGACCTCAGTTTCCGACATACACTATTCACTAAATTTTCCAGTTATATTCTTGAGAAAATGTAGTATTCTTTCTTCAAAGAAGAAATTAAAATAGTGATCAAAGCTAAGCAAAAATATTCTAGAAACTCTGTGCCCTGTCTTATGGTATGGATGCTAAGTGTTCTCAGGAGGGCCGTGTGGTAAAAGTTTGGCCACAGCCTATAGCAGTTCTTGGACATACTAGAACTTTCTGGAGATGGACCCAATAAGATGGAGTTAGATTACAGGGACACCACCTTGAACTTTGCCTCTCCTCTTTTTGCTTTCTGGTGACCATGTCCTGAGCAGACTTCCTCACCAAACACTTCAGCCATGGCTGCCTCATCTCAGGCCTCAAGACATGACCAAGAGATGACATAAACTATAAAAACTGAGCCAAAAATAGATCTTTTCTTTTTTTTCTTTTAAATTGATTTCCTCAGGTATTTTCCTGAGTGGATAGCCGGTTAAGACACCCTCAACACCTTGGGCCTGGTGAAGTCTGCGTGATACTATCAGGTCTCGTGCCTCAATAAAGAACCCCTTCTATATTTTACACACAAGAACCTCTACAAATAAAGAAAAGATCAGTCTCAGAAAGCTTAACTTCTATAAATATAGAACTGCCACCCCAAGTCCACAGTGACGTTGATCTGGAAAGACATCCAGTTTAAAGACATACAATTACATTCTGGGGCATTTTAAAGAAAAGAATCATTTCTGTGGCCAGACTTAGGAACTCTATCCCATATCCCAGAGGTTTCACTCCAATGGCTGTGAGTAGCCCTGTTTCCCATTAGCTACAGGCAAACTGTCAGTCTAGCAAAATTAGATAAGGAGGGACTCTCATTCCCTTTGAGCAGAGACTTCAGACCAATGAAAAACTTTCGACTATAAGAATTTTTGCAAGAAAGGATTTGAAGTAGCAAGGCATCTGTGTCTCAAAATAGGCTGTCATCAGGCCATTTTCAACATATATTTTTTTTCCTTCTGGCTTCTAGACAAACACAACATGATTTCCACATAGGAGTGGGCAGACAGCACCTTCGTCATAGTCTTTGTGCTGGTCAATGGAAAGACCTTGGGGGCAGCTTCCAATATGCCTGGGCACGTTCACAATTTTTGTGGCTTTTCTCAACAGTGTTTTCCAGTTAAGAACTGTGAACATTTCAACCACAAGCTAAGGGCCCCCCCCAATAAAGGTCTATGTCATGGAAGATGGGGTACACTGAACTTTAAGAAAGCCAAAACTTAGGAAAGATATAGTGATTTTTTTTTTCTAGGCTAATCAGTGAGGAAAAGAAAGAGAGACGGAGACCAATTAGACAGCAAGGACTGAACAACCTATTCCGATTGTCTCCTCCATCCATCTTTGTGCAGGGACAATAGTAATAAGCCTGGGTTGAGAACTCAAGTGTCCCCAGTCTTCCTGTGACTCCCCAGAATGTGCTCTCTGTCACTGTCTACCAGGATAATCAGCTCAAGGAGGACTGAAATGAAGGAGAGAGTGAACATTTTTCAAATTCTGGATCTTTGGAGAATCCGTCCTGTAGCCTCCTCTGAGTGAGCCCCCTACACTCCTTCTGTGCCACCTGGGTCACAAGTATCAGCATTTGCCACACGCCGTATATAACAACATACTTAATACTTCTCCAATCTCACCGTTTGCCCCGGAAAAACAAATATTTCACACATCGCTCCCCAAAGCTCAGCTCTGGCATGCTTGGCACACTGCAAGAATTGAATAGATACTAAATTAATGGCCTGACTCCTAACTCCGTGGAGATAAGGAAGAGAAGGGGGAGGAGGGCGACTCTTAGAGAAGCTGACTTCCACTTCACTCAGGGAAAATCATGACAACCAAAGTCTCCCCCAAGTCAATTCTGTTTTACCAGAAGTCCTCTGAGGCTGGACAACCAACAGTCAGTATGCCCGAAGAGGGAAGTCTGCTTTGAATGGTCACCAGTTTACTGATTCTGTGACTATTCCATTCCAGGCCATTAGCCTCCTTGTTGGTCTATGAGAAGAGTCTCTCGCGCCACCTTCCTGTAGGAGGGGGTACTGTCTCCCAGGTCTGTCTGCATCTGAGCTGGCTACTGAACTCAACTGAGCTCTGGAAGTAAATTTAAAGAGAAAACTTTGAGCAGGAGAGGTCTGTGGTTGGGAAATCATCTTAATCATCCACGATTGAGCGGATTTGATTAGAAGAGTGATCTCAGCACTCAACATGAAACCTTACACAGACAGTAGGAGTCTCCGATGCATTCCCAGAAGAAAATCCCCACAAATGAAATCTGAAAAATGGTCATATCTCCTTTTTCTTTTTTTGAGCTGTCACTTTATGGATTCAAAAGGAAATTCATGTACAATCACAGAGCTAGGGCCTTGTAGAGTTGGCACAAAATTCGGCTGATTACAAGGCCAGAATTCATTTCGTTGCCCAATGCTGTGGAGCCCACTATAATATAACACTTAATTATACAGGTTTGGCAATACAAGTCAAAGCATATCCCAAACATAATAATAGATGCTTAAACTACATATGGGAAAAGCATGCTATAACTTGGTTAGCCTATGACGTGAATAAATTCTGAAGGGACTGTTTGCACTGTTTTCCCACCAAGGACTGAGTTGTACTCTTGTACCAGGTGGGGAGGGTTAACTGTGCTGTAAACTGTAAAACACATGATCTCACCAAGAGTCCAAACCAAATTCAAGAGACTGCATATGAGCAAACCACTAGGCTTTCCAATAGAGCACCTGTTTACACTGACTAACATCCCTGAAAAGCTGTTATTAATTTCTGTTTTTACTGATGAGAATTGGCTGACAAGAAATGAGAGTCAGTCTGTGAAGCCACTTTGCTTTGTGATCCAAGCCTGAATTTTCCTGAGTAGTCAGGGCCCCACAGTTGTTTATGTCTCTGTAACTGTAATTTTACCTAAGTTGCTTTGTCCTTCTGGGTCTTATATAGTCTCTATGGGCCCCTCTATCTCCAGAATTTTTCTGACACAAATATTATGATTGGGAGAAAAGGATTTATAGGTCAATAATGTAGAGAAGTAATGAAATAGTTTTCTTTGAGGCTATAACCCCTGGAGGGTCAACCACAGTCCCGTGGAAAGTCACATTTCCAGGACTATATGGCAATGCAAATTGGACTTGATGGGTTTAAATTAATGAAGAGGAAACAAAGTTAGGTGAGAGGGAGAGGTCTGGGAGGAGTCGGGGGAGGGAGATGAATATGTTTTGTGAAATTCTCAAAGATCTAATAAAAATTGCAAAAACTAAAACTAAATGCAAGCACAATGGCCAGGAGAGTCAGCTCCTTGCTGCTAGATTCCTGTAACAGCTGATAACAACTGAGGGGCCTCAGTGAAGGAGCAAGATGGTCGCTATGTTTTCTGTGCATGTGAACGAGCTTCAGTTATATACCATTATGTGTACAGCTGCGGCTGCAGCAGCCGTCACCCTAAATGGAGCCAGGAGTCAGCAGTGCTGAAAGATGCACAGCCTCAACATAACAGGGCCATCTCGACTCTGTACCCTAGAGCCTAAGGCTGCGCCTCTCCTTTGATGCAACTCAGAGAACTCATGTGTAAAGAAAACAACCCATCTCTTTAAAGAACTGTAAGTGTAGTGGGAAACACCCTACACAGCCTAGCAACAAAGAGACTCAAGATGTCCCAGTATCTACTGTTTAGACGGTTGTTTCATAACAAGTGTCCTCAATTTCTCTATAAAATTCAAAATTAGCTATCATTTGTCTCTGCCGTGTGCATGCGTGTGTACATGAATGTGTGTGTGTGTGTGTGTGTGTGTCCCACCAGAGAGGTAAGTGTGCAGAGAATCTTGCAGCTCTGCCCTCCTGCACTTTCCTCAACCACTGCAGGAGCACGTCTGCTGCCACCCAGCAGCTGTCGGGGTAACTACATGGACTTCAGATATGCTGCATTATAAAGGGAAGTTATTTGACAATGACACAACATGAAATGATCATCTTAGAAAGGCTCCTCCCAGCAGTGACTGTTCAGAAAGGTATGAGGGTTAACTGCTAAGACAGAGTTAAGTTCATCACTCCTGGGGGAAGAGACTGGCTCCTCCCCATAGCTCCACTACCTGGAAAGAGAACCTGACCCTTACTTCACATTGTTATTTTTCCCAGAGGACGACACTAATAATTCGAAACTATAGAATTTTAGTTCTGAAGACATCCTGATTCTCTTTGCTCTACAAGAAAAAAAAATCTATGGAGAAAACAGAAGACACCCAGCCTAAGACTTTTCTTTATGAAAAGTCAACTCTCTAACTCTTTATTTCCCATCTGTCCAAGTGACATGCCATCCCTTGGACACATTGAGAGAGCAGGCTCCCGTTTCCTGATGACATGGCAAGAACAAAATTCCTGAACACGGCTAGGATTCAGACTTAGTCAGTGAACAACCTCCTCGGATGTGTCAGGTCCCCATCCAAGTTCTTCATCCTTAAACTGTGGAATAAGGGAATTTCTTCCTGTCCTAAATGTCCTAAATAGTCATAGTTTTTATCTTTCATTTTCATTTATCTATAATAATGGCATCTTGGAAGAATTTCAGCATGTCATAATTAACTTTTTTTTTCCTGCCATGAATCTGAAGAAACAAATCCTGAGCTCTGACACTGTCAAGCATTTCTCAGCCTCGTGCCATTTCTAGGGAGGATTCTCTTAGGGATAAACTCTATACACCTCAGGGCTAATCTCAGTCTGTGAAGGTCCTTCCACATCCAAGCTGATCTGTACAGTGAATATTATCGTTCCAATCGATAAGATTCCAGAATGAAACCAATAGTAATATATGTCTCCTTGTTGAAGGATATCTAGGGAAATCATGGAGCTAGTTCCTGCTTTGCTCTGTTACCCTGTTTGAGACAGGGTCCAACTTTAAGCACGTTGGGTCTATGTGTCACCTTAAAGATGTGGCAGCCCTGTGTTTGCTTCCCAAATACAGGAATTGTAGACATGTGCCAGCATATCCAGTTTGTAAGACATAATCTTGAACTTAGAAATTGTAAAGATTATGTGATTAGAACTGATACCAATAGGACTAAAGCATTTCAACTTTTCTAATGAAAATCTGGAATAAGTCTTTTTCCCCTATAATTTTGCATTCTACCCAGCCTCTCACTGGTCCTTTTTGGTATTTTAAAAAAATAATTTATTTAATTTTATTATTACTTGCATTGGTTTGAGGGTGTTGAATCCCCTGGAACTGGAGTTATAAACAGTTGGGAGCTGCCATTTAGGTGACTGAACCCATGTCCTCTGGAAGAGCTGCCAGTGCTCTTAACCACAGAGTCATCTCTCTAGCCCCTGTTCTAAATATTTTTATTTTCATTTGTTCTATGCTCTTTGATACGGAATAGTGACCATAATTGGAATACTAGTAATAATAAATGATCCCAAAATTGACATAAGATGTAATTGCTATGTCACATTTGCTTCATCCAACAAAAGGAGTACATAGAACAAAGACGTTCTTCCCATGAAGAGAGTGGAAATTTCCTAGGGACTGATAAAAACAACATCAAAGATTGACAGCAAGCAAGAGCAACTCAAGAGAACAAGGACCCAACATTCTAGACTCTAGGACAGACTGCTAGAAAAGAGCCAGCTCTGCAGAAAACCACTTTCTCCTTTGAGCCCCCAAGTCTTCAGTGGCTCCAATTGTGCTTCAGGCTCCTGTCTGTCCTGACACCATCACCCTGATACTGGAGGCTAACAGCACTTTCAGAAGAAGAGCTTCATCTCTAATATTTCCTTGTTATCCAGGGGAACAGACTTTGACACAACGCAAAGCAGGTGTCCTCGCATTATACAGTGAGTGCCGAGTAAATTTAGGGTCTGCTCAGGCATTCCTTGGGAGGGGTGAGATCCATCCTGATGTGTGCTGGAATCCCTAGGCAGCAACTTCCTAAGGAGGTATTTCTCATTTAAATATAACTTCTTGGCAACCAAATATTTATCTGGAAGAAATTGGGAGTGGTCTTGTCCAATCAGGCACCTGGGTTTAGTCCACTGCTCAAAAATAACAGGATTGTGGCATTTGGGGAACGCCTCCCCACAAAAGCTTGCCAAGAAATAGCTCAGAGATCCTCCAGCATCCACCCATTCTTGTCAACACGCCTCCCTGGTCATTATGAGTGAGTGGACAGGGCCACACCCAGGATCAAGATCAAGTCCAGGGCATTCTTGGCACTGATGCCCAGAGGCAAAGTCAGGGTGTGCGTGACAAAATCCCCTGTTGCCTGTCATCACAACTTGTGATACAGCTTGACCTTTTCTGAGGATGGTAGGTCTCTAAACCCCATGGCAATTCTGATTCAGACTCTACACCCTTTCAAGCGAATCTTGAGTGATCTTGTGCCTTTAAGAGGGTGAGAACTCAGAATTTTATGTATAACTCTCCTGTCAATACTTCTCACCTGGACTTGTTCAAAGACCTGGTGGTCCTTTTCTCAGTAGTCTAATCCATTCCACATACCACCCAGTTCCAATTACGCACTTTACATGCACTGAGCACGGAGCTACGTGCTTGTCACACAAGATGCTGTGCTGTACATGGTAGAACAAAAAGGTGTGCAAAGCCTCCAGGCTTTAAAATAGTTGACTCAAATTAGCCAAACAAAATAAATGAAACACTCTGTCCTGACTGTCAGCACAGGCCATGGGTATGAGCACCTCTGTCTATCCTCTCTGCACATACTCCAGTTACCCAGGAGACCCTGTGGTGGTTCCTAAGCAACTTGTTGGACATTTGCATCTTCTTATCTGTTTGGCAAAATTTTCTCCTCTGTCTAGGATCCACATCCCTCTTCCAGATCAAAATATGTTTATCTGTAAACTTCCCTGCTCTAAAACAAGATTGCCTGATCTTCCCGCAGCTTCTCTCTTCCGTTTTTCACTTATGGGCTGTCAAGTTATGTCTCATAAAACATAAGTACACAATGAGATCTCAAGCAGATTGAGGACAGGGAGAATATATTTCATCTCTTTTTTCCTACGAAGGCTACTAGTCTTCCAATTCTTGCATAACCACATCAAACTTACCATAACTAACCATTGTTTCTGAGACCTACATGCTTACAATTCTAACTTATTATTAAAGGAAAGAGATGCCACCAGAAAAACACATGGCAGTTATCACACAAAATGGACAACAGGCTGCACTGAAGTCACGTAGTCCAGGCTTGACTCCAACCACAGTGATCCACCTGCCTTGGCATCCCAGTTAGGAAAATGTTCATATTGTTTGGAGTTTTACAGGCCACAGTGACCCACCATACCTGGCTTATAAATCATAAAGATCAGGAGATACTTATCACTTAATATTCTTGTTTGTAAGTTACATTCTGTGAGAACATGCTTCTCCTCGTCATTAAATGTTCCAGATACAGCCACCGGTGCTTTATGTGACCATGTAGTGGTTTTAAAATCGTGCCTTGGAGCTTTTATATGTGTTTCTTGTTTGGTTTGAATTGGGGCATTCGATCAAGTTCATCGGGACAATTTTATATGTAACTTTCTGATCAAGAAATAAATACTCTATCTCTCACCAATGGTGCTTCATTGCCCTAGGGACAGCCATCACGTTGCTGTTGCTATTGTCATCAGAAACCTGACTCCCACTCTTAGAGTCACAGAGTAGGCCCCCAATGAAGGGGATGACTAAGACCCGTCTCCTCACAGCACAGACCTGTTTACCTGCCTTCTTTGCTCCAGGACTCAGTGGCTTTCAAGATTAGCTACCCATTAGTATTTATTCTATCTCCAAGATAATTGAGAAGAAATGACCATCTTCCAAGAAAAGAAAACAAGCAAAATAAACTGAACAGGAAGTAAAAGAAAGCTAATACATGTGGACCATATAACTTTTATATGTACACCACATACATACATACATATATACACATGTACATATGTATATTACATACATAATACATGTGTAGTATAAGTATGTATGTATACATATATACATGTATGTGTACACATATATGTATATTATACATATATGTGTATACCTGTATATTATATGTGTAAATATATATGTTACATATGTATACTTATATATTATATTTGTATACATACATACATGAACATACATTTTTTTCAAATGATATTAAGCTCCCATATTATGAGCAAATCTTTTCTCTTGATGAAGAAAAACCAAAAGTGGGCAGAACACGAATATAGAGGGAATGCCTGCACTGTTCTGCTGTCCTTAGTCCCACATTAGTTATAAAGGGGAGGGAAGAGGGTATCCTTAACTACCCTATTGGACCCAACTGAGACAAACTTAGGGAGGCTTGGCTCCATAACACCCTACGTCCATTATGCAGTATTTCAGTTAGGTATATTGCTGCTTCAATAACTGAGGGATCCTCTCAGAGAGGGTGCAAGAAGAATTGCCAGGCACCCATACCACACCTTCAGCATTTAACACAACTTTCTCCGACTCCAATGGCTGATTTAAGGGCATGAGAACAAAAATTTCAAGATTCTAACACAACAGAGAGGGGGGGAAAAACTTTTTTTTATTCATGACTAAAAATCCCTCTGTGGAGAAGCTGTTGCTTCTTGCCAGAGTGGAAGAAGAAGAGGGGCCTAATTTGCCATGCCTTTTCCAACTTGATGTCATTCCTCTGAAGAGTGGGTGCTTCTTGCACCAGGCTTTACTAAATACTTACATGGACAGTCATTAGAGGCTTGTGAGCCTACTCTCGAAAAAGGCTGTGGTCCCCTTCACTCAAGCATAGATCAAAATACAAATCAAACTAAATCCCAAGGAAGATCATGCTCATGGGTGCTGATAGCAAACTAGCTTCTTTCTATCATTCTTGGTTTTAAAACCTCGGGAAGATACTTTTCAATGGCATTTCAGTGACATGTTTCCATGTTGCTTACACCATGCCTGTATGCCTCCTGGGTCATTCGAAAAGATTTGTCATTGCTTTTCAGAGTTCAGTGGCTCCAGACTTCTTATCCTGACTCGTATGGACTAGAGACTTATTTCCACATTTACTAGTTTGCAAGAGAAGAAATGTTCTGTCTCCTTGAATTATACTGAAGAGTATTCACAGAAGGAAAGAATGGGAAGTTGTCCATAGGAAAGCCAACAACCCCAAACCTTGTTCATCAGTTTCTCAGCCCATCTTCTCAAAGGAATTTCTTTCATTCCTCTAGTGGATAGATAATCCTAGGTATCAGAGATATGCAAATAAAGAAAATCTGAACTTACTTCATATCTAACTATATTCTGTATTGCTGTAGTTGTTCTGGTTTGAGGCAGAGTCTCACTTTGTAACCCAGGGTGGCCCTGACTCTCTCAGTACCGAAACTACACTAGCCCACCTAATTATTAGGTGCTTTTAGTAGGACAAAAAATAGGAATTGTAAAGAAAAAAATAAGATTTACATGATCAAGGCTGAGGGTTTGAACTTAGAAGGGAAGCAGGAAACCGTATGAAAAACAGAAAAGGAATATTCAAGTTGAGTGGGGAAAAGAAATATCGGCTCTGGCCTGTTTCACCTCTCCCACATCACTCTTCTTTTAGCCTGTATAATAAACGGGTGTATGCGCAAGTGTACCATTTCTTTGCAGTATTAAATATTCCCAAAACAAAACAAAACATGGCTTTTGGATGCTCCGTTCTATGCCCCTGACAGAGTTCTTCTTTTTCCTCATGCAATAGAAGACACATTGGAAGCTTCTAACATTTTGATTAATCATTAACACCCAGCATGACAGAATTACCATTGCCTCCTTTAAACATTTGCGTGCTAACGGGAGCAAACCAAGACCGCAGGAAGAAGCCAAACAGCAAACTGGAGAAAGAATGGGAAGAATCCAGGTTGTCTTCTCCAGAGGTGGAGAATCTGTTTTATTTTTGTAAGCAGTTGCCCTCCTTTAACTAAGATTAAAAGGCACAGCTGCTCATTATAAGTGAATTAGCTGGAAAAGCCACCCTTCACCTTCCCCCACCGTCCTCCCCACGATAACACCCATCCCAAGCACCAGCAAGACTCTCCTCTCTCCACTTATTTTCTTGAAGTGACCCTTTGAAGTCAAATGCCATGATGTCCAGATGCACTTCTCACTTTGATTTTTCCCACCGCTCCTTCCTCAACAATCAAGTCGTCTGTTTATATAACGTCTTCCACCACAGAACCTGGGAGATTTATGGGCATTATCTCATTACACAAGGAGTAGTTATCCTAAGAGGTAAGTGGGCAGTTTTCCTCAGTTTTATACTCTGAATCAGACCTATTTCTCCACAGCCCCATAGTTTGTCACAGTGCCTTCCAGACTCTTCTAACTAGGAACCTCCTCACTCTTTTGTGAGTGCTCATACAAGCAAAACAAGAGGTCGGACTGTCACAGCTGCCCCCATGTGGTCATAGCTTCTCAATGGATAAGTAGAAAACTCATCTCCATGTCTGTCCTTCAGGGCTTCTGCAGCAGCCTAGAGTCATAGTCACGAACAGTCATAGCTCCTCGGATGTTCATGTTCCCTCTCTGCTTTGCAACTATTCTTGCTTGCTGCAACATATGCTTCACAATGTCCCTCCCCCTAACTTATGACCATCAACAGAATTCCTTTTTTAGGGAAGTCTTTCCTTACATGCAACCTCATCACTCCAGTCTAGGTCAATGGCTGTAGCAAAGGTTCTAGTGTCCTGAGAGTGGGAAGTTGTCTGTCAGTGGCCTCCTGCAATGTCTACTCTCTGATCTGCATGTCTTAGGTAACAGCCTCCCTTCATAGGTGGGCTGGGTTAGTGACTTGCCTCTTGAACAATGCAGAATGTTCTAGAACTGATGAGATATCCTTCGTCAGATCTGGTTACCAAACCTTGGCTCCTAGCTTGCTTCACTCCTCTTCCCCAAACTCCTTTTTTCCCTCCCCAGGGGTATTCAGCGACCATCTTGTCAGTGGCTTTATGGAGAGGTGCATAACACAGAGAAACTGATACATCTGTCAACTCTCAGTAAGGACCTGGTCTGACAACAGCAACCTGAGTGTGGACGTGGTATTCTTTGACATAGACTTCATATACCATTGGCAACTTGATGGATGTTTTAGGAGAAAGTCTGAAACACAGGACTATGGCTGTCGGTTTATACAATCAAGTTCCGATTCAATTGTAACAGTTATTTCAACTCTCATCTTTTCCCTTGGTCTCTTATGCACTCCAAACACTGTAATAGTAGACATGCCATGCATCTTCCCTAGTATGCTTTGTCTGAACTCCCTCCCCCTTACCCACACCACAACAATCCAGTCTCCTCACCTCATGCCAGGTAGTCCAGTTTGGCCATGCCTTCTCACTCTTGAATTCTCCTTTTGTCCATCCACCAGCCCAGATCAAAACCCTACTATTAAGGAGGTTATCTCCTAGCTAGCCACTTCCTCTGATTTAATATTTTCAACCAAACCATATCCCATATTGTTACTACTATCGTTTCAAGGGAAAATGTAATGGTTTCAGGATCCTCCTACCCAGAACTCTCAACACCAAGCCAGGGTATGACTAAACTCCCAATTCTTCATCCTATCATCTAAGATCATTCAGAAATTTCTAACAAACCTTTAAAACAGCTGAGCCCTAAGACATGGGAGACTTGGCACATCACAATAGCCAAATATCACCTATTCACCACTCCTGTGACTGCTGTCTATAGGTGACTCTACAGGAACCTGTCCATTTTACTCCCTCCGGAGGCTCTCTTCATTCCATCCACAACAATTCTCTACCGTTCTCCGTGACCATGACATATTGGCTCAATACTGGAACCCAGACCAGAGCCTGCTTTGAAGCATGTGCACAGTGTGTACCAATCTGCCTCCCTGCAAGTTAAACATCTTTGATGCAGGGACTGTCTTCTTGTTCTGAGGTACTCAATATGCCAATGCACACACTATGGCCTCATCCCAAGACGGACTCACCAAACTGAATTTAAATATTAGTTAAAAAGAACTACATTTATAGAGCTCTGTTTGATTTTCAAAATGCTGCCACAGGGAGAAAAGATTATTATAAGTCCAAAAAAAAAAAAAAAAAAACAAAAAAAAACCCTCCTAAAGCAAAGACCACAAACCACCTCTAAAGCCAAGGGGGAAATGTGATTAGAAAGAATTCCATTGGTGTCTTTAATCCCCCGAGTTTGAGAAAACAACAAAATACCAGCTTGCTCCAGATAATTTCTTCTTAATTAAAAGTTATTCAGATTCCTTTGGTACACTCAATTTTCTGGTCAGGTCAACACAAAAGTAACTAACATGACTTTGTAACAGCATCCACACCTCCCTCTGTCTCCCCAGCCCCGCTCCTGGAGTTATGCAACCCTTGGGGGCGGCATACACTTCAGCTATTTGCTCTGTGCTCATAATTACATTGTCTAGACAGGAGATGTTGCTGGAGCAATAGGAAAATATTTTACAAGGTGTTCCACAGAACCACACTTATAACAGTGATTAGAACACACTGACAGACGCGAAGCCAGCAGAATCAGCCTGGGCCGGGAGCCGATTTTACGCAGAGCAGAAGCCCTTTGAAGCTCTATGCTGAGGAAGAGGTGCCAAATTAGAATGCTGGGGGCACGGAGCATCACCGTGGCCTTCAGATTCTTGGGTTCACAAGCTCAATGCTGAGACTCCGGAAGAGTGCCTAGGAAGGTCCCAGGAGCAGGAGATACTCGAATGGTGTGAGTCTCTCCAGAGATGGGACAGGTGCTGATCACAGAAACCAGCTTCCCAGGCCTGGGATCAAATCCCTATGTTTACAGAATGCAGATGAAAACTTCACTGAGAGATATACAAATAATAGCTCCTCTTATAGGATGACATTTCTTGGCCTGGGCCACTGAACTTTGGCTGGCATATCAATGTTAGAGCAACAGTATTTCCCTGCAGAAAACCTCTTTAGAGCTGCTTTTCAAAAGAGGAATTGATTAGGTAAAATCATTTCGTTCACAAAAATGAATAGCTTTTGTAAGATTGCTATGCCAAGTGAGGCCCATGTGCCTATCTATATATGACTGTCAATACCACTAAGAAATAGGGAAGTTTAGAAGCATTATCATGTCAGCAAAATGAGATACAGGAAGGACAAGAGATTGACAGACATCAGAAAAGTTGGTCAGGACAAGGTCCTGGGAAGCCTTTACATGTGCTTCTGTCTCTCAAACACTTATTCCGCATCAGATAATGTTCCAAGAATGGCACATGTTTAATTCGTCAGACCCCAGCATAGGCCCCTCAGAGACTGGCATTATTACATCCCGCTTCCAGTTTGCAAATGAGGAGACTGAAGCAGGGGAGTTAAGTCATTTGCTCCAGGTCATTCAGAGGCAGATCTGTCCTCTAGGGTTCAAAAGGAAACACAGTTAGAAGTGGCCCCTCAGAGATTAAAATACCCTTGAGAATAAGAATTAGGTGTAGGTGGGCGGATAGCGTACACATTCGATCCATTTCATTGGGAGGCAGAGGCAGGCTGATGTCTGAGTTCGAGGCCAATCTGATCTACAGAGTGAGCTCCAGGACAGCCAGGGCTACATGGAGAAACATATCTTGAAAAAAAATCAAGCAAACAAAAGAAAAAATAAATGAGACAGAGCACCCCTACCCCGAATGACTCCCCCTCTGTTTCCAGAAGCAGGAGTTCACAGTGTTTAACTTTACTGACTATTCTCTGTGAACTTATTTTTAAGAGCAGAAAAGGCGAAAAGTCAACGAGGATTTTCAATCTTTAAATGCATTTACAAAATACTTCCTCACTGATCACTGAGGTAGCCAGTAAGGATTCTGTGATATATATATGTATATATGTGGAACAAAATAAAGGCGGCCCAGGGGGACCCAGGGGAAGCGGGGAAGGGAAAAGATGCCCACACCCCGCCAGAGTTTCCCTATTCTCTGGTCAGTCAGGCATGGGAGGGCTGCTACCTACCCTATCCACTCATCCCTGGGTGGGCATTCCTCTATCCCACTCTTTAGGGGGTGGCCAAGAAGCAGCCCTGCCTGGGGAACCCCCCCCCAAAGCTACTTTGCTAAAGCCACCAGGGTTGTAGGAGAGAGGGGAAGAAGTTCCCAACACCGACCAGAGTGTGCGGCAGGCCTTGAAAGAGCAGAGATTGTCTCTATGGTTTAAGAGCTTTATTATAGAAATGCAGAGAAAAGAGAGAAGGTAGAAAAGAGAGGGGGGAAGGCTAGAGAGAAAGAGGGAGAAAGAGAGAGGAGAGAGGAGAGAGGAGAGGAGAAGACAAAGAGAAAGGGAAGAGGAGAGAGAAGTGAGAGGTAAGAGGACAAAAGAATAAGAGAGTGCGGTGGGGGTTGAGCACCCCTTTTTATGGTCTTCACTGTTGCTATGTAACTGGGGAGAAGTTTAGCCTGAAGGTCAGAAGCTTGGGCCATTGCTTATGTGACTACTGACCATGCTTCTCTTGTGGGGGCTGAGGGAGGTGGTAACTTAGGCAGGGCCGGAGTTCCAGGAGCACACCTACCGTGTCATGTAGGTGAATTAGGACCATCGGGGTTCAGACCTCAGCTCAACTGGATACCAGCCTGCAATTCCCCCCCCCATATATATATATATATATATATATATATATATATATATATATATATATATATGTGTGTGTGTGTGTGTGTGTGTGTGTGTGTGTGTGTGTGTATACATACATAATTTTGTTACATTATTATTTTATTATGGATAGTTCATCAATTGGAGGCACATTAGAATTAAAGCCACATCAAGAATGGTGACACATGAATGGATCAACTGGATCCCTGTCTAGATCAAACATTAAAAGTTTGTCCCAAAAGGAAAAACAAAATTACTAGTGATTTGTCCAAATTCACATGGCATGGAATCTATGGGTAGGACTTATTCCTATAATTAAAGACCACTCTTTACCTGCATCTATTTTTCTGAGAGATTACAGGCACAATTACTGAAATTAGTTTTCAATTAGAATCTGGGAATAGAACTAATTAAGATAGAAATAATATTGGGTTCCCATCATAGAGAACAGGCTACTTCCTGGGTTTCACTATGGTGAATGCTATAATCCAAGAGAATCTCTCATCTTTCATTTCACCAACAAGTCATCTCTACTTTTTAGGATTCTCTTGCCAGTACCATTTCATTTCCTTTACACTAAAAACAAACTGAATTAAAACAATAATTTTGTAATGGCCAGTATACGGCACACACAGGTACATGTTTTACTCAATTCTGATGGCCTCTGTGAAAGTCTTAGGAAAAGGCATAGTTCCAATAGCAGGAGATGAGGTCTTCATCCTGAGTTGCAGAGACAAAGAGAAGAAAGATCAAGAGTAGAGGCAAAACAAACAAACAAAAACAAAAAACACACCACCAACAACAACAAAGAACAAAAACAAAGCCAAACATAAACCAAATGGGGAGGGCTTGAGAAAGGAGAAGACTGGAATGAGGGGGAGCAGAAGAGAGAAAAGAAAAGGAGGCGATGGGAGGAAAAGGGAGGGAGAGAGGAAGGGTAAGAGAGGGGAGGGGAGGGGGAAAAGAGGTGAGGATATGGGAGGGGAGGGGAAGGGAAAGGAGAGGAGAGCACAGAAGGAGAGAGAGAGAGTCAAGAGAAAGGGGAAAAAAAGAAGAAGAAGAAGAAGAAGAAGAAGAAGAAGAAGAAGAAGAAGAAGAAGAAGAAGAAGAAGAAGAAGAAGAAGAAGAAGAAGAAGAAGAAGAAAGAGGTGCTAGAGAGATGTCTCAGCAGTTAAGAGCACTGGCTGCTCTTTCTGAAGTCCTGAGTTCAATTCCCAGCAACCATATGGTGACAGAAAACATTTGGTGCCTCATAACCATCTACAATGGAATTTGATGCCCTCTTCTGGTGTGGTTGAAGATAGCAACAATGTCCTCAAATTAATAAATAGAAAGAAAGAAAGAAAGAAAGAAAGAAAGAAAGAAAGAAAGAAAGAAAGAAAGAAAGAAAGAAAGAGGAAGCAAGCAGGTTTGTAGAACCATCTATAATAGCTGATGGTTCCAGGAGCCCAGAACCTCTCAATTTACTTAAGCATAAAATGCAGCCAATCAGCCTTGCTTATTCTTGGTTGTTGAAAGTCAATGGTTACAGTGGAGAAAGGGGCCCTTAAACAGTAATTCCACCAGCAGCTAAGGGTACCAGTGTTCTTAGCTGTTGTTTTTTAAGAAGGGAACTCACTGGACTCTGTCCAGGATTTTCTCAGGAGTCCATTTGTCTTGCTCTTTTGCAGTTTATTCTCCCTTGCCTCCTACTCTACCTGTTGCTGCTGCCTCACTCCTGACCTAATAGTGGTGACTTAATACCTGAGAAAGACCAACTCACTTGGAAGCAAAGATAACAATCAAATAAATCTACTTAGTTCCATGTTAACAAAAACTATAATCTAGAAGAAAAGCAGAGCTTGTTGACACCCGACAACCATGAGGTGTATTACAAAGTGCTTTCTATCATGTCATTAGAATGGACCTAACACTAAAACTGTTAATGAAGCAGACGGACTATTAACTGCACCTCTTTAAATATGAGGAAGTAAAGTTACCCACCCTGCAGAAAACTGGAAATTGAATTGAGAGCGGTGTATCAAAACCAAAGTGATTAGGTTAGGACCTAGCACTCTGACATGGAAGTTCTGCTAACTCACCCTCAACAATGCTCACTCAGGACCTCCTTTATGCTAGACCTCTGACACTCAGCAGCAGGCATCTAGCCCAGCCTTTCTCATTCTATCTACAGAGCCCAAAGCCGGATAAAGCCACACAGGTTAATTAGGAGGCTTGGCGTTACATCAGTTCCTAGTAGTAATAATTGGATACCTCATGGGAGAGTGAATAAAATATTCCATAAAAGTAAAGAGTGTTTGGTGAAGCTAAAGAATGAAAGAGGTGAGGAGAGGAGGGGGGATTGAAGCAATAGGCAGAGTGCTCAGCTTTCAGAGTAGGGGCTCAGTGTAAATGACGAGAGAATGTTAAGTGGAAGCATTACTCAGGAAAATAATCGTTAAAGTAATAATGCTTATTGTAAGCAAAATGTATTGAAAACTAATGACGCAGAAGTAGTGAGTAAAAAAGATCGAATAGCCTGTTCATTTAGGCTTGGAACCAGTCAACAGTAAAATGAAACACAGACTACAAATGTAAATTTGGAAAAAGCTCCACAGAGTTTAAAACAATGTAAACATTAACAATGTAATATATTTCTAAACTATAATACCAAATCAAGGTGGAAGAACTAAGACCATGGCTACTATCTGACTGTACTTAAACAGTACATCTAAAACAACCTCCAGGCTGGGTCATAAGGCACAATTTAATTAGACAGGACATGCTCATAGTATCAAAACCAAAGTGATTCAGAAAGTTGGAATTTAAAAATAGTTAATGATGTACCATGAAAACATTTTAAAGGAACATAAGGAATGGTGAATAGGCAGTTTATAATTAAATATACCTTAAACACCTATTAAAGTTTGCACATAAACAATACATTACAAGTATCCATAATGTAAATTGTTGTAAGGAAAACAATCACCACAGAACCAAGAAAACGTAATTCTTTTCCAGACCAGAATGGATCAAGTAACCAGAAAACTTACTAAACAAATGGGCAAAGAGAGAACATATAAAGACAATGGGTGTTCATTTATCATTTATCAAACTTGGAACCTGGAAAGCAAAACCATCATTTTCAAATATTGGAAATTAAAAAAAAAAAACTAGATGCTTGAATGTAAAATAGTCATAAATTATACAGTTGAAAAGCAAGAGATTATATGATCATCTTCAAAGATCCAGCAAGCCATGAAACACATAGAGTAATACTAAATAAATATTTCTGTGTCAAAGGCACCAGTCTGGGAAGACTATACAGATCCAACCATGTAACATTCTGGAAAAGGCAAAACTAAAGAAATACAAAGAACCCTGAGTGTTCTCTAGTGGTAAGTACACACATAGAGTTCAGGAATACTGCTAAGCGCTATATAATGCAAAATATTTCCCCAGAAAAAATAACTCACCTGCCCAATCACTAATAATGCTAACGTTGATGACTTCTGCCATAAAGAAACCATGCTGTGGATTTCCTTGCTGTTGTTTGTATTTTGATGTTAATTCTCTTTCCTCAAGAAGGGTTGCCCCAACATAGAGTGGATCATGTACTCAGTTGATTCCATGTGAACCTTCTCCCCCTTTTTGATTGGCTCAATAAAGATGGCAGAAGCTAATCATTAGGAATAGAATAAGGCGGGATTCCGACCAGAACAGGAAGAGAAGGAGGCAAAGATGAGAGGTTGGACCAGGCAGTGGAGTAGATAGAAAGCTACAGACATGTAGCTCTCAGAGCACAGATAGTTTGTAGTTTCCACATGCAATTGCAGAGGCCAAGGAGGATGGGACAGGCTATTCTTCACCCAGTCTTTGAGTTACCTGATCAGTTTAAAAATATAAAAGTGTCCAGTGTTTTCCTTCCATAGGGTTAAAGGGAAGTGGGTGAGATGGCCATTGCTGACATCAGGCAGGGAACAAACAGAGACTGGAGTGGCTTGACGAGGCTAGCTGTGGGAGATGGTTGTGACTACCATTGCCGGCATTAGGCAAAGAGGAACGGGTGGTGCTCTGAGGAATACAGGCAGCGGCTGTTCTCTGAGAATTGCTAGGATTTAGGAAAAAACTTTAGCTAGTCATTGGTGCTGACTAGACAGCTGTGGATGGCTGTTGATCCCAGAGTCTAGCCAGAGCAAGTGTGCCATGTTTTAAAATTACACATAACATAAGCACAACACATACTATAGATGAAAGCCAATGAATGGGCTAGAATCCAGTTATGACAAATATTTGATCAAAACATAAGCAAAAAAATGGAGAAACCAAAAAATAGGAAACAAGTAACAGGTATCAAAATTCACACACACACAAAAAAT
This sequence comes from Mus caroli, assembly GCF_978045245.1. Classification (NCBI taxonomy): domain Eukaryota; kingdom Metazoa; phylum Chordata; class Mammalia; order Rodentia; family Muridae; genus Mus; species Mus caroli. The sequence goes on along the minus strand of NW_028227272.1, from coordinate 22,324,086 downwards.
TGTTGGGGGGGTTGGTTTGGTGCTGCTATGTTTAGAATGCTAAATTCTGAACTGTAAGATCTGGTTGCCATCAACAAGCAAAGTCTCATGTACACCAGCCTTTGTTGTGTAAATGCTCCCCAATTTAAAGCTATTGGTTAAATAAAAGTGGCTACAGACAATTACTGGGAAGAATAGATGTAGGCAGGAGTTACTGTTACCAGGCTGGTGGTTGCAGGCAAGGATCACAAGGGGAGAGAAGAGAGGAGAAAGAGGGAGGAGGAGAAAGAAAGATGAAGAGAACAGGAGATGGATTAGGAATATGTGTCCTAATGAAATGTCCCCGAGGACTGACTGATGGAGCAGAAATAACCCAGGTGAGACAAAACACAGCAAGTATTTGGGGAGTGCAGCTGGGGAATTAACAGTCCAGTGTAGAGAAAAATAGGTTAAGGGTAATTTGCCCAGTAATTGTGCTTAAATTGATTTAAAAATTCCATAGTATTCTGCCTTCATTATTGGGGGTATGTCCAGGTCATATTAATAATTAATACAGTTATTTAATAACATTTAAAATCACCATTTACAAAATGTGGAATGAGTAGCTATTCTAGTTCAAAAGTAAATGTGACCAGACTAGATTAACTGTATGATGTATGGATTACTATATGAAACATTCGGTAACTATAGAGAGTTAGTAATTAGAGACTAAAGAGTTAGAATGGAAGCTCTGTGGAAAAAGTGGGTGTTAAAATGATGGAGGTGCTAAAATAATATCCGATTTAAAACAGAACTTTAAAACAGTGACACTGCCAAAGATAAAGGAGGAACATTGAGGAGTTGGAGAAGTGGTTCAACATTTAAGAACACTATGCCACTTGTTGAGGATCCAGGTTCAATTCCCATCACCCACATCAGGTGGTTCCCAGTCTCTTGTAACTCTAGCTCCAACCTATCTAATGCCCTCTGCTGGCCTCCTGAGGCACCTACATGCATGTGGTGTATATAAACTCATAGTTAACAGCGCATATTTAAAAGGATAACTTTTTGAACATTCAGCACAGAAAGCCAGACAAATTCTACATTAATAAATTAATAACCTTGGTTTCTTCTTTAAGCAGCTATGGAGGAAGGAAAGTAAACCCTGAAAAAACAGGTGAGGAAAACTGTAGAGAGAAACAAAAGAATTCCAGTAGATAATAACCAAGCCGCGGGGAAATACAGCTAAAGGGTGTGTGAAAGGGGACAAAAGTGTGTAGGACAAAGGTATCGAGGACAAAGTTAATACAAAGTAGACACCTCAGAAGACATAGACCATCTCTCATAGGAAGTGAAAGCATTACTAACTAGCATATTCTACTGACATCAAAGGGGAAATAGGACTACTCTCAATAACCTTATACCTTCAAGCCCAACTAATTATGCTGAAGAGAGTTCTTGAAAAACACAGTTCACTAAAATTAAAGTAAATCAAAGAAAGTATCATTATATAATATTCATGAAATAATCTTATGTAAGAAACTATTCCACCTAGTACTGTCAAGATTTCCCCCATGTAAATGCTATCAAATATTCAAGACAGAATTAAATTACTCATAAACAAAATCTCCTAGAAAAATAAAGGCTAGAATATTTCTTAACTTCTTGTATGAAAACAGCACAATGGATGTATTAAACTCTGACAACACAAAAGTAACAAATGACAGACTAATGTACCTCACACATGGCAACAGAGCCCAATACAGTAATTAAACCTGTTCTGTGCTTTGATATCAAAATGTAATAAAAATGTAGGAATCTCTGGAGATGTGTGAGGAAGGAAATAGATGATGCAGGTACATTTCAAACCATGAGAATACTGAATGCCTCGTGGAGAAAAATTATTTAGCTCATTGAATATTTCCCTACTCAAGCAAATTTTAGACCAAATAGCAACTTAGCCATGTTTAGAAGCTAAATTATGAACTCAAAACATGGAAACATGTTATAATTCTGTTCCAGATAGTGCCTTCCCCAATAAGACAAATTTATTTCAAAAGCCTGGAAGAATGATCACTCTTACACTTAAGCATGGGGGGGGTCTTAAAATAACATTATAAAGTTGTAAGTGTTGTGACACGCTAGAACAAAATGTGTACAAAGTACAGGATAGAAAAGTGATGATACACTCTGATACACAAGCATTTTTAAAAACCAGAATAGACAAATACTGGTCAAAAAGGTCATCTTATAGAAAAAAAATTCTCCCTTCACATTCTTGTAATGCAAAGTAAATAAAAAATAATTTCTTGCCGGGCAGTGGTGGCACGTGCCTTTAATCCCAGCACTTGGGAGGCAGAGGCAGGCAAATTTCTGAGTTCAAGGCCAGCCTGGTCTACAGAGTGAGTTCCAGGACAGCCACGGCTACACAGAGAAACCCTGTCTGGAAAAAACAGAAAGAAAGAAAGAAAGAAAGAAAGAAAGAAAGAAAGAAAGAAAGAAAGAAAGAAAGAAAGAGAGAGAGAGAGAGAGAGAGAGAGAGAGAGAGAGAGAGAGAGAGAGAGAGAGAGAGAGAGGGAGGGAGGGAGGGAGGGAGGGACGGAGGGAGGGAGGGAGGGAGGGACGGAGGGAGGGAGGGAGGGAGGGACGGAGGGAGGGAGGGAGGGAGGGAGGAAGGAAGGAAGGAAGGAAGGAAGGAAGGAAGGAAGGAAGGAAGGAAGGAAGGAAAGAAGGAAGGAAAATAAAAGAAAACGAATTTCTTTAATCTAGTTGACTGGCACAGTAAAGGTTTCATTACACAAATTGCAGTAAAGGCTATCGTCTTGCATCAGCATTTCCACCTCATCACTGGCATTTGACTCTCTTTGTGAATCAAGATTCACAATTCCTTAACCTAACAAACCCCACCCCTAGAACTCTAGGCTACTGATGTATTTCTACAAAGTCCGACAGGCAAGAGTATTTACAGGAGCACAGTTGGCAAAGGCAAACATAAATATCCATCATGAGAAGTTAGCTAAGGAGGTTTAGACAGTAACACTTGGCTGTAGTAAAAACTGAGACTGATGTTCAGCTGTATCGATTTTAAAGAGACTTGTTGGTATATTCTATCTGTAGACAATTTCTTCTAAAGTGGGAAATGGACTACTGGTGTCCATGTAAAGAATATTAGATACAGGATCTGGAGTAGAAATCAGCAGTCTTAAAAATAAATATTTTGTAACACTTAAATATACCTTAAATGTGTATCATTATTATTCATTGTAATTATTATTAATCCTCCTGTTCTAAAAGTCAATAAACTAAGTTACTTTATGTACCCATGAAAAGAGCAAATTAAGCAGGACTCTTTGATAGGGTAAGCTTTGGGAAAGAAAACCATATGCTTGTTCAAGGTGCTCTCAGTTCTCGGAGCACTAAACGTGTCAAACTTAATACCAGGTACTTAATAGAAAATAAAAATGGTGCCTACCTTCTGTGAGCACACAGTTCTATGAAAACCCCTCAGTGAAGGTGGCCATCCTATGGCTTATATCTATTTTATCTAAAGGGGTTGGAAAATACATGTCTTTCCAAGATCAACACAGCAACTTACCCAGGTTAACCAACACTCCTCCTCTGTAGACCTCAACTGGTCCCTTGTTAATGGTCTGAGACTATTGAGCTCTGGGGAGGAGTTTGAAAGAACTGTAGAGTTAGTGACTATGTTGAGGTCTGTCCATCTGGTTTTACAGAACAACATGAATCACCAACCATATCATATGCTGCCTGCCCTGCCTTACTCTTTGAGCCTATTCTGCCCTAATATACTATTTAACTATCTGCCTGTCTAGGTAACTCCTTCCCAACAGCAAACACTAGCTCCAGTGCTTCTCCAAGGAAAAATTCTCTAATTGTTTGCCATGTGAAGTGAGAAGGAACTTGTCGTTTTATTCTAATAGCTCTCCCTACCTAAATACATTTAGCTATTTACTTAGGTTCTTATTCTAGAGTACCAGTTTGCTTAAAGTCACATCTGCAGTGCTTAACATCAATTAGACGCTAACTCAGTACTTTGATGCGCTTAATGGAAAGATTTCCCTTCCTCTCTGCTTTCTTCCAGCCTATGTTACTCAATTGACCATGTTATTGATTTCCCTGCATCTGTCCCCCTTGCTTCACAGCTTCTTCAAGTCTGAAGCATTATACTCACTTGTCCAGAGACATCCCTGGGAAAGCAAACTTGCCCAGACAGATGCGGCAGATGGCATTCAGGGGAACCTGCTGCACCTGCACACAGCTGAGCATGATGAAGTCGTATTTGCAGATCAAGAGGGTCTTGTCTGTGAGTAGCAGGATCTTCTCTTTCTCATTGTTCCAGTGATCAATCCTGTAGGAGCAAACACAGGGAAGAAGAAATTATTACATAGCCTCTAGAGTACAAGTAACAGTGGAGTGTAAGACATCACGCGCCACAGGAAAAAAGGAGGCTAAGAAATACCTATGCCATTCTTTGCCAGTCTGCCCCAGGTATATGAGAAGAGGGAAGAATAAAAGAAAAGAAAAGAAAACAAACAAAATGAAACAAACAAATAAACAAGAAGGAAATGAATATCTTTTGAGCACAGATTTCAAGATAGTTCCCCAGTAGATAAACTCATTTGAGGAAAACCAAGTCTGTATCATCTTGGCCTCCAATCAATTTGTGCTTCATGTCCTTCCTGCTTGCCAGGAAACTCTCACGGAGCAGTCTTCCTCCAATGGTACTGGCAACTCAGGCTGTACCACAAAGTCCTGTCACTACCAACTAGCTTACACTGATCTCCAGGGACCATTATTAGTTATGTGAAGATGAAAAGAGACTTAAATGCAGACTGCCATAATCTAAGCCCATCTCACCATATCCATCTGGCGAATAGATAGCCAAGAAACAAACAGCAGATGCATGGTAAGTATAGAATGCTTGATTTGCCCCTAAAGAGGGGGCTTTTCAGGGTGCATGTCAAACATTTTGACTGTGAATTAAGAATCCTGAAAGAAAACAGGAAGGAAATAATAACAGTGCTTTATAAGTAAGAAAGAGAAATTTCTGCACATTCTCCATATTCTACAGTTCTTACCTATCCATCTAGTATATGTCAGGTTATAAGATGTTATGACTCATGGGCCTGGAGTAATGGTTTAGCAGTTAAGACCTCTGGTTATTCTTCCAAAGGACCTGGGTTTGATTCCCAGCACCCACATGGTGGCTCACAACCATCTGTGCTTCCAGTTCTATGGGACACTTCACCTTTTTCTAGCCTCTGTGAACACCAGACACATACATGGGGAACATACATGCATGTTAGCCGAATATGCACGTATATAAAAATAAGTTAATTTTAAAAAGCCTTTCTGACTTATTAAAATTGTTTTAGTGTGCGATGTTTTCCTAAAAGACTGAAACACTATTTTGTAATCAATTGATGTCTGAGTTCTGACCACATATAATCAATCTAGTGGTTGTTGTGGGTACCAGGCTCCCAAGCATTGCCTGAACAGTAACCATGGTGGAGTTCATAAAATGTGAACTGAACAGCATTGCTCCCTTTACTTCACTGTATAGCATCCCTTTAACTTAGCATCAAATCCAAGGCTGCTAAGATAAATGACAGATCTCTATATGGTCTGGCCTTTGCCCAGAGTCCTCTTACAGCACAGAGAAAACTCAATGTCCCAGTCATACTTCAAACCCATCCATTTCTTAGGCTGTTTTATGAGCCTGGCCCCTTATTATGCTGTCTCAGAGCACCCTAACCCTTTCTGTTCCCACATATATCTACATACTTTATCTCTTATTTAAAATGTATTATATTTTTATTACATGGTTATAATTACTTATAATTTATTATAATTACAGAATAATATTTGACAGTGAAAGTATAAAATCCAGAGTGAGTCCCACAGTCCTCGTTCCGAATGGCAACATTAACTGTATGGAAGCTTATCAGATTATATAGTCTTTGGGTCTGGCTAAGTTTATTGTCTGAATTTTTTAATCTACATGATTTCTAAGAAGGAATAATACACAAAGTGTTTAGTAGTGGGTTCCATAAAAACACTGGCCATACAGAATAAATACTGATTATAGAAGGTAACATGATTCATGTAAGTATGGGTCATTCCCCCTATGTGCATGAGAAAGTGTGTATGAAAATAAGCAAATAAGTGGATGTCAAACTTGACTTTGGATCTTTTGAGGGAAACGACTATATGTGTGGAAATATTAATTTCTATTACTTAATAACCCTGTATGATTAAAGTTTAAACTTCCTTTGGCTTAAGTAGCTTGTCTCTGAGTGGACACAAACCTTACCTCATTTTTCTGTGGAGAGGAATATGGGAAATGATGCCATTAGGGTTCTAAACTTAGCTTAGGAGTGATGTGGACACAGATCACTAAGGCACTTTGAGTGACTGAATATATATGCCACCTTCTTTGTAGTATAAAGGTGGGTAAGAGAAAGTAAACCATACATCCATGGGAAGAGGAACGGAGAAGGATGCAAGAAGAAAATAGAGGTGAAGAAAATGTAGGGGAAATCAAGGAGGGTTGGGCACAGAAGCTGAGCATCAATGGGCCCACAGCACAATGGCAATGGTAGATTTA